>NC_081559.1:27532219-27701853 GCF_022355385.1 Mustela nigripes | reverse complement strand
TGGTCCCAGGGTCCTGGGACCATGACCTGAGCCAAAGGCAGAGGCTTTAACCCACTGAGCCACCCAGGTGCCCCTATCCTGGATGTTTTTGATTTCTTATACCCTTCATCCCCCCAGTTTGCTGGCTAGAACCTCCCATACCGTGTTGATCAGAAGTAGCAAGAGCAGAAATCTTAATCTCATTCTTGGCTTTATTCACCGTTAAGCATGATGTTGGCTGTGTCCTTTTTATCCTGGATTATTTTTTTTTTTGATATCTTTTATTTTTTGATTTTCCTTCTATTTTTAGTTCATTGAGTATTTTTTTTTTTTTTTTATAAATCAGGAGATATTACTGGATTTTGTCAAAATCTTTTTCTGCATCTATTGGGGTGATCAGTGGTTTTGTTTTTTCTATTCCTTTGATATGGATTGTATTAAGGAATTTAATTATGGAATAGGATTACTCTAGTTGATTTTTAGGTGTGAAAACAGCCCTGCATTCCTGGGGCAAATCCCATTTGGTCATGGTGTGTAATTATTATTAAATGTAGCTGGCTTTATTTTTTAGTGTGTAGTTGAAGGTTTTTGTGTCTTTGTTCATAACAGATACTGGTTTTTTTTCTCTTATAACGTCTTTGTCTGATTTTGGCATCAAGGTAATACTGGCCTCACAGAATGAGTTGGAGAGTGTTTGCCCCTTTTCCAACTTTTGGAAGAGTTTGGGAAGAATTAATATTGATTCTTCTTTAAATGTTTGGTAGAATTCACATGTGAAACAGTTTGAGTCTGGGCTGCTTCTTCTTCTTCTTCTTTTTTTTTTGTGGGCAGTTTTTTGATTGTGAGATCAATCTCTTTACTTGTTAGGGGTCTCTTCGGGTTTTCTGTTTCCTCTTCAGTCAGTTTTGGAAGTTTGTATCTTTTCTAAATATGATTTTATTTATTTATATATGAAAGAGAGAGAGAGGGAAGAGCAAAGGGAGAGGGAGAGAGAATCCGAAGCAGACTCCATGCTGAGCGTGGAGCCAATGTGGGTCTCCATCTCATGACCCCAAGATCATGACCTGAACTGAGATTAAGAATCAGACGCTTGGGCGCCTGGGTGGCTCAGTGGGTTAAAGCCTCTGCCTTCGGCTTAGGTCATGATCCCAGGGTCCTGGGATCGAGCCCCGCATCGGGCTGCAGAGAGCCTGCTTCTGCCTCTCTCTTTCTGCCCACCTCTCTGCCTACTTGTGATCTCTGTCTGTCAAATAAATAAATAAAATCTTTAAAAAAAAATAAAGAATCAGACGCTTAACCGACTGAGCTACACAGGCGCCACAGGACATTTGTGTCTTTTTAGGAATTTGTCCATTTCCTCTTGGCTATCTAATTTATTGGCATATGATTGTAGTCTTCCTTCATGATTCTTTTTATTTCCATGAGGTCGACAGGAACATCTGTTCCATTTCTGATTCTAGTACTTTGGGTCTTCTCTCTTTTGTTGTTGGTTGGGCTACCTAAATGCTTGTCAACTTTGTTGGCTTTTTCAAGGACCCTATTTTTTCCTCTTAGTTTTACGGGATTCTTCATTTCAATCACTCTGTGGCCACTGTTTCTTGAGTGTCCTCTGCGTGGCGGCTATGTGACACTTGACTCCTTTCGTCCTTGAGAAAACACACCTAAAGCAGATGCTGTTGGATGCGCTGTTGAATGAGAACACCGAGGTCAAACTCTGGGAAGCTGGGGCTCCCAAGCCTGATGACTGTTCCCTGCAGCGGGGCCCACCCCATTCTGCTTTTGGCCTCTACCACCTGCTGTGGAGGCCCGGTTTCCGATTACTAAGGGGGAGGAGCCATGGGTTGCTCTTTCCTCACATCACCTGTCAGTGGGTCCCACATCACCTGGTGAGCCCGTTAAGCATGTTCCTGCCACCCTTGGCTTTGGTTCAGTGAGCCTGGACTCAGGTCCAGGGATACGTAGTACTACGTAATGTCCCCAAAGATTCTGATGGTGGGGTTCCCTGACAGCACCCGAGTAACCGGTGTTTGCCTTGGATACTCCTCAGCTTTCCCCGGCTTACGTTCCCCAGGAAGCCACTGGTTCCTTCGGGCTCTGTGTTCTCCTGGCTTCCACTTCCCCCCCGGGTTATGGGTCAAGGATAACGTAGGTCTTGGATGGGAAGTTGTTTCCTTGCTGTGTTATAAAAATTTGCAAGAAGTTGTACATTTTTATTTCCCTGCTCACCCCTGCCCCATCTTCCTAAAGTTCTCTCTGAGGTAATAGCGTGCAGGACCTTCAGGAGTTAATAAGTGAGCTTGGGGCATGTGTCCTCGCAGTGAGTACGCGCACGCACACACATACACACCCCGGCGGCGGGGAGGGGGCGAGGCGGGGAGGGCTTGGCGGGGGGCGGGGGGGGGGGAAAGAAAGTGACACTGAGCTTCTCATTTTCCTGGAATGTGGCTCCCCAAAGGTCTCATAGTTTGCAGTGTTTCTGACTCTGGGGCTGTGTAAACATCCCATAGGGGATTGCTGCCTCTGAGGGAACTGAGGACTTTGAAAGGGGGAGGGTGCGAGCCCAGAGCAGGGAGAGGGGGCGAATGGGAGTTGGAGACTTGGAGCCAGAGAGGGGGAAGGGAGAGGGAAACCCTGGGGTCCTGTTGAGACAGGACGTGTGGTAAAATATGTGGGAGGGAACAGAGGCCAGCAGTTTCCCACTGAAAGTGTGAGAGATCTGATGAGGCCTGGGGTCCGTGGTGTGGCGCAGATGGGGAAGCTTGTCCGTGCTGCGGGAGGGAACAGGGTGACTCCTAGATCCCTGGTCCATACCAGTCTCCTCCACTGCTTCCAGCTTTTAGCGTGAGGGTTTACAGTTTCTGCTGGAGCCGGCTAGGCAGAGAGGGTAAGGGAGAAGTGGGCTCCCCCCTCCTGGGGCACGGTGAGCCCCTCCCTCCTGGGGTCCTGAGCTGCCTTCCCAGAACCCAGCATTCTTTCCTGCATGGCTCTCCCTAGCGGCCAAGACTGTCTTAAACTTCTGAGCCTCCCGGGCCACTGCCCTCGAGCAGTTTCCAGAGCCTGCCTGTCCCAAGAGGGTACGCTGGGGAGTTGGAGCTCCTCTGGCCTTGGGGTCAGGTAGATCTTGACTCTGCCATTTATGTGAGCTGTGTCATATCAGACAAGTCTCTCAACCTCCGAAATCTGCCTTCCTCATCTATATAGAACTGGTGACATTGATATCAGCCAACCTTGCAAGGTTGATGTGAGGATTAGAGAAAATGGATTTGGTAAGATCCTGGCATGAGATAGGCTCTTTCTCAATACATGGAAACTCATATTTTATTCTGTTATTCTGAGACCCAAAGATAACAGACAGCCAAGTACCCCAGAAATCTACCAGCTTGCAGGTCTGGCCAGCTCCGCCACAATGACAATGGCCCACACTCCCTCCCCCTCCCCCACATTGGTTCCTCTGCCTGGGGTCACCTCCTGGCCCCCTTTTCCTGTGCCCTGCTTTGCCCTGCCTCTGAGGACCTCTGAGACCCTACCCCCTCTTCTCTGAGGGTTCTGGCCTCTGGCTGATGAGTGACTTGGTCATTTGTACCCTGTAGCTGGCAAGCAGGCTGGGATGTTCGTGGGGGGCCATTAGGAAGAGAGGGGTATGTATGTCCTGAGGCAGAAGAAAGCTCTGAGTGAGTCACAGATTAACCCCCTGGCCGGCTTCCACCTGCTGGGCCTGGGCACCCAAGCGAGGGTGTCCAGAGGTGTCTGGGTTCAAACTGGGTTCTGCTGAAGGAAGCCGGGGAGGAAGGTCACTCGTGGGTCATACGTGATTGGAGGAACAGCAGAAAGGCTCCAATGCCCTCTCCTGCGCTAGGAAGAGCACACTGGCTTGAATTCCACCACGAGTGCCTGGCTTACAAAGATCCCCTATCCTGGCATGGACAGGAGCCATTTCATCTAATCCTCACAATAACACGAAAAGGTAGGCATTACGGTAATCCCCTAGGACCCAGAGGAGGAGGCGGGCTGGGATGGTTGAGCCTCCTGCTCACCCAGCCGGGAAGGTGGTGGGACTGGGGCCCAGAAATAGAATCCAGACTTACAGAGAGCCTCGAGGAGAGAGTCTGACCTGTACACAGTAGATCCGTTTCTGAGTTTTCTTCTTCAACACGCTCTTTGTGATGGGCTTCTGAACTGTCACATAAGGGTTATCTGCCTTGTCACATAAGGGTTAAATGAGTGAATGCATAGACAGTGCTCAGAGCCGTCATGAATCCCAGCACTTTGTGTCATTGTCACTGCCTTGGGAGTGGGGTGCCAGACAGAGGCTGCCGGGTTGGGTGGAGGGAATTCTGTATGACCAAGCCAGCTTTAATCTTCAGGGAAGACAATGAGTATGGTCCCCCCAGACCAGGATGTCTGGTGAGATGGTAAGCTCTTAGCAGCCATCTTGTGCTGTGCAGAGGAAAGATGGACTGGGGGTAGTCAAGGTCTCTCTTGTTTTTGAGGTTTGGGAGCTTGGGAGTCTGAGCTGGATTTATTCCCTGCTTCCCTTGTTTATAGTGGAGTGACTTGGGGTCATTTACCGCAGATTCTCAGTTTCCTCATCTATAAACTGAGGTCATAAAGACCTTCCTGCAGGATTATAATGAGGTGAAATTAGTCAATATGGAGCGTGCTTTCAGCTCCTGGTGCTTAGTGGCCTGTGACCCGTGACATCTATGGTGGTGTTGGTGGTGTCATGGTCGTTAGTCAGGTCTGGCTCTCTCTAGGTGAGGGTCCCAGAGCTGGGAGGCCCATATACTCTGTGTCTCCTTATCTGGCCTCTGTGTCACACAGGCCAGATCTGTGTGCTGTGCTGTATGCACCCTGAGCAGCCTGCCTTCTTCCTTCTCTCATCTGAGCATCCCTCCTCTGATTCGTGGAGGCATCTGGGGACTTCCCACATCGAATCCCTCTTTCCTCCCAAAGACTTAATTCTTTAACTGCCCTCTGGCTCTCATTCTGACCCTTAATCTGTGTCTTCTTTAGAACTCACTTAAAAAATTTTTTTTTTTTTGGAAATGATTTTAAACTCACGGAAGGTTTGCCAAAATAGTTCAGAGTTCCCATATGCCCTTCATTCAGCTTCCCCAAATGTTGACAGCTTTACAGATCTGTTGTGTAATGATCGAAACCAGGAAATTAACACTGATGGGATGCTGTTACTAATCCACAGATCTTAGCAGAGTTCGCTGGGTTTTTCCAGCACCGCCCCTTTCTGGATCCCAGACCCACGTCAGAATCCCATATTGCATTTAGCAGTCTGCCGGCTTTGCCTCCACCCAGCCGGGACAGTTCGGCAATCCCTCTCTGTCTCTCATGACTTGGACACTTTTGAAGAATACGTGTCAGATATTTGTTAGACTGTCTCTTAGTTTGAGTTTATTTGAGTCTATGTTTGCATCACTCCTTCTACATGGATAGATAGAATTCGACTGTTCTTTCACATTGTACTGTCCCTATTCAGCCCACTGTCTATGAGCCCTTATTGTTTTATTCAGTTATTTATTTATGTCAGTATGGTACCTGGATATTCACTTTTGAAAAAAAAGTTGTAACCCAATGCTATTATTATTATTATTATCATCATCATCATCATTTGGTCGAATTGACCCTGCCACGGCCATTGGGAGTTTACGTTGGTAGGAGTCATGTTTTTTGACATCTTATTTGCATCCAGGGTTCTTCCCAGAAGCGACCAGTAGGAGGTACACACAGACATATCTCTTTATAGTGTGCTTTGCCAGGATTGCCTTTTTCACCCCCCCCCCCCCACCTATTGGAGGTTTAAAACTTCAGTGGGGAAAGTAGCCGCAGACGTGGTGGAAATGGCAGGAGAACTAGAGTTCGCCAAGGAGCCTGAAGATGTGCGGGCCTGGCTGCCAGCTCGTGATCAAACTTGAGTGGGCGGGGAGTTGCTTCTTGTGGACGAACAAACAAAGCGGTTTCTCGAGAGGGTGTCTGTTCCCGGTGAAGATGCCGTGGGGATGTTGGAAAGGCCATAGAGGATTCAGAATCGTGCACACACTTAGTGGACAAAGCAGAGGCAGGTTTGAGAGGATTGGCTCCAGTGATAAAAGAAGTCATGCTGTGGGTAGATGCTCTCAGACAGTGTCAGAGGAATGGTCTATGAAAGGAGGAGTCCATGCCGTGGCTAAGGTTATTGTCTTATTTTGCGAAGTTGCCACGGCCTCGCCAGCCTTTGGCAGCCCCCGCTCGGATAGGTCAGCTACCATCAGCACGGAGGCAAGACCCTGCACAGGGCGGAAAGGTGACTTGCTGAAAGCTCCAGTGATGATTAGCTTTTTTTAGCCATTAAGTATTTTTTAAATTGTGTAAAGTTTTAGACATAATGCCTTTGCACACTTATTAGATTATAGTCTAGTGTAAACATAACTTTTACCTTTGATATGCACTGGGAAACCAAAAAAGTCATCTGACGGGCTTTACTGGGGCAGTTGGCTCTAGAATGGTAGTCTAGAATTGAACTTGTGCATCGTCTCTGAGCTATGCCCGTGTGTATATTATGAGACTTTATTTGAAGGCAGTGGCTCACGTGGCAGCGGGGACTGGCTGGTGTGGGATCTCTAGGGCAGGCAGGTGGCCTAGCCAATCAGATAGAAGCTGGTGTTGCTGCCTGGAGGCAGAATTTCTTCTCCGGGAAGCCTTAGTTTTTGCTCCTTCAGTTGTTAGGAGGAGGCCTGTCCTCATGTTGGAGAGCGATTTCCTTTACTCAAGTTCAAATGATTGTAGATGTAGATGTCCTCAGACAACGTCCGGATTTTGTTTGGTTAAATCACTGGGTACTGTGGCTGAGACAAGTTGACGCAGACGGACATCACATCCACCCATTCTGCAGGAAGCATGATAGTCACTTAGCTTCTCATTTGTCAGGGTAGGTAGAGGGATAGAGAATACGGGGGCCCCACCAGGCTGATCTGGGATGGAAGTCTGCGCTTCTGGTCTGGGCCTGTTAGTCTGCTAATTTGATCTTTGACTCTTGCCCTCTGTGAGATTTGAGTAGATCCCTCCTTTCCTCTGTAAAATGCAAGAGTTATTTTTGTTCTCAGAGGACTCGGGGGGGATCAGAGGAAGGCTTTTGAATATCTCCTCAGAAGCCTTAGTGGGAACATGCCCTCCACAAGGCTTGGCTTCTGCTGCCTTCTGGGACGTGTGGCCAGTCTTCTGGGGACACACGAGGTACCTTCCCTTCTGGGAGAGGAGACGTTGGCAGCCATAGTCTGTCTGGTGACTGATCACTATGGGAGACAGTAATCGGAGTCATCAAAGTGGGCTAGTCACAGAGCACAGGCAGGAGTTGTGGCTATGAGGGGTGTGTGTGTGTGTGTGTGTGTGTGTGTTGTGAGAGAGAGAGGGAGTGAGAGAGAGAGGAAGAAATACCCTGTTAGGGCCTTGGGTCACTTGTCCTCCTTCTTTCCATAAGAGAAAACTGAGGCCCAGGGTGGTTCTAGCTCCACTAGAGGAGTGGGTATGACCCCAATCACTGAGGGGACCCAGAAAAAATTCCTGGTCTTGGTGGAGGACAGTCTAGGAAGAGACAGGTTGAAATGGTAGTTGGAGTGAGTTGGGTTCATTCCGGAGGGGCTGTCTTCTGGGGGTGGGGAGCCAGGAAAGGGGCACCAGGGGACCGAAGGAGCAGCTGGGGCCCCTTGATTGGAATGTCAGGAATAGAAGTGGTTGTATTTGGCCAGGGGAGGGCTGAGCTGTCCTGACCTGGCAGCCAGTGTGTCTGTAGGACAGTGCATCTCAGCCAGCCTTGCACTGACCTGGAAAACCAGTGCAGGCCAACCAAGCCTCCTTAAGACCATAGCCTTTCTCACACTGACACTCCCCTGCCCCCCTCCCAGGCAGCCACACTCCCATGAGAGGCCTCTGGGGTACGGAGGAGACCTAGGAGTTGGGGACTGGTGTCAGTGAGCGTCCTTGGGCAGTGAGCCTGACCAGCCCCAACCTTAGTTTCCTTGACTGTCCGATGAGGATGATGAGGTCTAGCTTGCTGGGTTGTTTTGAGGATCTTTGGGAATGGGGCCCGCGGTGAGGTGGGTGTCCTGTTCCTAGCTGAGGCAGTGAGTGGGGGCCACCTCTGTGTGCACCCGGCTCTCCTCCTGCCCCCCACTTGCGGAGTGAGTTAGCGGAGGGGCCCAGGGTCGGGGGTCTCCCAGGACACCAGCAAAGGCATAGTTTTCTCTCGCTCGGGAGTCCTCCCGCTCCTCCCAGCAGCTGCTTCTCCTCCTCCCCCTCTCCGATCTCCACCACCCCCCTCTCCCCCCACACGTGAGGATGATAAACACTCTGCCAGCTCCTAATAGGGCCTGACCTCAGCGTCGAGGCATCTCCCCTCGCCCCCCGCCCTCCCAGCCGCCAGCCGCATTCCTGGAGAGGATGGGGTTGGGCTGCTCTCCCCTCTCAGCCTCCTTTGTCCTGTGGGCTGCTGCCCACCCTAAGGCTTCCTCTGGTCCAGGCTCCTTGGGGCCTTGAGGGCCAAAGGGCCCCACTGTGGCTCTCAGACAGGATAGTTAAGGATAATCGCCGTGGTTATCAATGATCAAGCAATTAGACACCAGGTTCCGCACTAAGCACATTACATGGATCATGACAGTGAATTCTCCAAACAGCCTCACGAGGAACTCATTATTGCTATTATTATTCCAGTCGTGGCTGGACGGGCAGGGGAAGGTGGGAAGGCCCGGAGAAACAGGACAGAGATCAAGCTGCTTGCCCAGCCTCACTCAGGGAATGAATGGAGCCAGACCCCTGTGTTGCTGATAACACGCGACCCCCTCCCTACAGCTAGCATTAGGCAGCTCCTCCAAGCCAGGCTCCGGGCTCCAGCCCCGAGAGCAGATACAAGAATGGAGCGAGACTTGCTTAGCAGTCTGGGCACCCCTGGGGCATCTCTGCTGCCCAGAAAGATGGATGGGGATCTTCTGGGTGCCCAGGGCTTTATAGAAGCTTTGTGTCCCTCAAGCATTCCTTTCCCTGTTTTCTAGCTTTGCCAAGTTCGAACCTTGGGGAGGCAGATAGACTTGCCAAGGGCACCACCTTAACCCATTTGTCCTCGGGTGTGGTCCAGGTTCTGGTGCACCATGAAAGGATTCTTTTATTTCTATTTCCCCCCTGAACCTCACATTTGGAGAAATTACATGCATTTCTCCATTTTTGTTAGTCAAACACATTTTGGGTACTGACTTCCAGGAGGCACGGAATGACCTATGTTCCCGTGCTGAGTTGGTGTAATTCTAGCCCGAAGCTCAGAAGTGCGTTTTGAAACGTTGACCAAGGCTCCCAGCCTTCCATCTCTACCTTCCAGTGCCCCCAGCTGTCTGACCTTCCTTCAGCTTGCTGCAGTCCCTTTCCTGTCTGCCACTTTTGGGTAGCAACTCTGTGGACACTCAAGCCGATGGTGCAGTCCGGGGCCTACAGGCCCGCCTCTCCCTTCTTTCCCTCCCATAGCGCCTGTTCTTCTTGTCTTCCTTCCCAACTCTTTTAACACTATAGATCCGTGCTGGACCTTAGGCTCCGGATGGCCTGGTTACCTGGCTGCCTTCTTGGTTCAGCTTCAAGCCTGGGTGTCAGAGAGATGGGAGCTCAAATCCTGACTCTGCCATATACTGGCCTTGGGACCCTGAGAAAGTCCCCTCTTCTCTGAGTCACACTTTCCCCATCTGTGAAATGGGTATGATGTTGTCTACCTTGGAGGGCTGTGTGGGGATCAGGGACGGGAGATGGTGCAAGTACAGAGCCAGGGGGTTGCCCTTGGTAGACAGCAGCCACTGTTCCCCACTTCGGTCCCTGCACTCCAGCGGCTCACGGGCATCACCTGGTGCAGCCTCTGCGGTGGTGTCTTGGCCATGCTGGCACACCTGCTTGTCCAGGATGTCGGCAAGGGAGGAGTGACTCCGCCGCGGGACTCTGTGTGGCTTCCCTGGCGATGGGGAGTTTGGGTGGGCTTGGTGCTTTCCCAGCTGTGCCCGGGTGCATTTCCTTTGCCATTCGAAGGTTTCCGTTCTCACCAGCCTACACTATTATGGCATTAAAAAAAAAAAAAAAAAAAGACTTGGCTTTTATAACCTTTTGCTCATTTAAGTGATAGAATGTTTAGGCTTACTCTGGGGCATCTGGGTGGCTCTGTCAGTTAAGTAC
Source organism: Mustela nigripes (assembly GCF_022355385.1). Taxonomy (NCBI): domain Eukaryota; kingdom Metazoa; phylum Chordata; class Mammalia; order Carnivora; family Mustelidae; genus Mustela; species Mustela nigripes. The sequence goes on along the minus strand of NC_081559.1, from coordinate 27,691,686 downwards.
TTGACTCTTGGTTTCAGCTTAGGTGATGATCTCAGGGTCGTGGGATGGAGACCTGGGTTGTGCTGTGCTCAGTGGGGAGCCTGCTTCAGATTCTCTTTCCCTCTCCCTCTCGTTCTCTTTCTCTCCCAATTAAATAAATAAACTCTAAAAAAAAAAAAAAGTGTAGGCTTACTCTACAATTGCATATTTTTAATTTCTTTCAATATGCAAAAATATTAAAAGAAAATTGTTGAGCCACGTTTCCAGCTAAAATCATCTGAATACCACACTTTGGGGAACACGGATCAGATGAGTCCCCTTCCCCTGCTGTGCGTGTGTACGTGCATGCGTGTGTGCGTGTGTTTGTCAGTTCGTTATTGTGGGAGATTTAAAACATCTGCATGATGCACTCCTTTGCACCCGTGCTCCACAACTGTGAACTCTCCTTGTTTTCGTCTCATCTGCCCCCTCCCCCGCCCCCCCCCTTTTTTTTTTTGCTGGAGTGTTTTTAAAGCAAATCCCAGACATTATATCATTCCACTGTAAATACTTCACTGTGTATCATTAACAGATAAGGACTTTTAATTTTAACATTACCATAATACCATTATTATAGTCAACATAATTAATAACAATTTCCTAGGAGCAGCTAAAACCTAGTGCATGTTCAATTTTCCCTGATTATCTCAAAAATGTCTTGTTTTTCGGTTGGTTTGCTTGCATCAGGCAAATGAATGTGCAAACCCTGCTCTTGCCTGTTTCTGGAATAATCATGTGTCTACATATATTCTTGGCTCTGCCCCTTCACCAATCAGCAGAGCATCTGTGATCCCTTTTCCGATGGGTCCTCATTCCTCAGTTTGTAGCCCTGGTGTGAAATCCACAGCCCAATATCCCCCCCCCCCCCCATCTCAGCTTCCCCTCTTTGGCCTTGGCCTGCAGGTCTGCTGCCCTGTCCCCAGGAAAGAGGGGGGCTCTGGAAGGAGAGACGGTGGAGAAAGCGCAGCACCCCAGGGTGAAGCTGGGGGGGGAGGGGGAGCTCACACGCCTGTGTCCCTGAGATGTCCATGTAAGGCTGCCTGGCTTGCTCAGAGTGGGAGGGATGGGGTGCTCAGCAGGCAACGCCAGCTGTGGGGTCACACAGCTCTGGGAAGCACAGCTGCCTTACCAAGCCAGTGGCTGGGGGTGGCCAAGTCTTCATGGGGACACACCCCCTCTTTCAGCCTCACTCCCTACTGTGACCCTACCTCCTTCGCCTCTGTGCCCTCTGCCTTCATCGCCAGCCAAGGTCAGCTGGTGCCAAGCTTGGATGCTGCTCTGATCCTCCCTGATCCCATCTCCTTGGGGCTGGGAAAGTCACGCCCCAGAGTCCCCGGGGCCAGCTTCCTTCCGGTCTCCCTTTGCTTCTGAGGCCTCTGGCCTCAGCTCTGTTCCTTAGCAGGGCTGACTCCTGATTCTAGGGTCCTCTTCTTGGCTCCCCCAACCCAGCAAAAAGGAAACTTGGCGCCTTCGGGAAGCCACAGCCCCTCTCTGGGCCCCACTGTTCTCGTATGAGAAGTGTCCAGAACAGCTCTTGACCTCATTAACTGGGTTACCCAGAGAGACACTTGAGATGTAAGGGTGTGTGTGTTTGTGTGTGTGTGTGTGTTTCCACACACACAGACTTTAGAACTGCTGCCCTGGAACAGGGTTGGGCTATGAGGTGAGAAAAAGACAGAAGTGTGGGCTGCCCGGGATCACCAAGGTACACCAGAACTTTCGTAACCACATCTCTTATTTTTCCCTGTTGCCTTTTTCCTTTAGGGACCTCAGGTTCCTTAGCTTTGTTCTTTCTCTTTCCTGTCTGTCCTCTCTGTGTCCCTTCTGGGCCCCTGAGGACTCCATATGTTCCTGTCACCCTCAGGATCCTGCCTTGTTCACCAAGGCCCGGCCCTTTGTCCTGATCCTCTGGCCCTAAAATCCAAAGGACTTTCCCTTTTGGCTCCATAGGTGGGGGAGCCCCTTTCTCTGTCTTCACTCCGTTTCTTCCCAAACCCTCGGGGACTTGGGGATTTGGGAGCTCATAGTCTTCTGTCCCTTGCCCCTAGGAAAATCCTGACTCCTCAAGGCAGCTGCAGGTGCCCCAGAACACCTGACCCTTCTGTGGAGGTATTGCCTGCGTGTGTGTGTGTGACTGAGAGTCCCCTCCTAAGCCTGTAAGGAACACGAGTCTTTTCCTCAAGGATGTCGCTGATCTGCATGGTGGCCCTGGAAAGATGTAATTTTAGAGTCAGCTGGGAAGGGGGATGGGTTGAGGTCCTGGGAAGAGCCCTGTCTTAGGAGCTGAAAGACCTTGGTTCAATTTCAGGGTCTCTTCCTTCTTAGCAGTGGGGTCTCTGTCGACCTCGGTCCCTTCCCCTGCAGGATACGGTGATGTTGCGGAGCGGGGGTGAACGCAGATGTGATGAGGTTCTGGCTGGTGTGTAACGAGCAAGGGGTGTGTGTGGGGGGGTGCGCTTGCTGGCCCTGTAGGTTAGCCCACATCTCAGGATGGACACATATGTCCCCTCCTTCCCTGCGTGCGTGTCTTCATTGGGGAGACCGAGACCTGCCATGTGCCTGGGGTCCCTGGCGAGGGGAGGGCGGCCAGCCCTCAGCCAAGGTGTGTGCACTGGCGGCGCCGGCTGCTGGGGCCCTTCCGGGATGGGGCTGCGGGTGGGTGGAATCCACGGGGGTGAGACAGCGAGGCCAGAACGTGCCGAGGATGCTTGGGGCCGCTTATCTCAGGCCTGGAATGCGCCGCAGTATTCTTAGCCACCGGCCTTCTCGCCTTTGGGATAACCACCCTGGGGGCATGGCAGCCGTCTGTCCGGTTCGGCCTGCCCAGACAGTCTGCAGGGGTCTATGCCAGGCCACCCGTGGCTGGGGCTCACAGGTGTGCTTGTGTGTGTGTGTGTGTGTGTGTGTGTGTGTGTGTGTGTAAGCACACATGCTTGTGTGTAGTGCATGGATCCCTGTGCATACATGTGTGAGTGTGTGTGTGTATGAGTGTGTGAGTGTGCAGGGCTGTGTGGCTGCATATGCCTCTGCCCTGGGGGAAGCAGGAAGCCCCAAGGGGGCCTAATGAGCTGGAGGGAGGGAAAGGACAGAAGGGGGGCTGCGGAACCCACCAGGGCAACACAGAGGCTGGGGGGTGGCAGTTGGATGTGCAGAGCGGAGAGGAGGGGTTGCTGGGGTGCTTGGTGCTTGGGGGCTGGGCTGCTCCCCTTGGTCAGAATCTCCAAGGCCAGCCGGCTGGTGTGCACATTGAGCCTCTGTCACGCCCACCTTCCCTCTGTGGGTAAATGGGTCCTCCCCCGCTCCAAGCCTCGGTGTCCGCCTCTGTTTAGGGGTCGGAGTAATAGCACCTGCCCAGCAGAATTAATGACAGAGGGAAACATACAGGGCCTGGACCATCCTGAGAGTTTGATAGGTGCTAATGCATCTCCCTCTTCATCACGATCCTGGACTCCTCCATCTGCCTTGCATCTGGGCTTGGCAGTCCCTCTGTGTTGGGACCCCCAGCTCATCCTGGCATAGCAGTAAGATGGAGGCCCAGAGAGGACACAGACTGGCCCTGGGGTCATCAGGGAGCTCTGTGGAGCTGTGAGGACCCAGTCCCTGGCTCCTGGCACCTCTTCCCACCCTCTGCCCTGCCTCACTCCCATTTCTGGGGTGCCAAGCCAGATAGGCAAGGGGCATCTGGCCGGCCTTTTCACCTGGGCCTGGCGCTGCACGTAGCTCAGGAGCAATCTTTGCAATACTGGATCTGTTCTTACAGGACTGAAAGTTCCATTCTCTGTCCTAACTCCCCTCCCGTGAGGCTTCTGTTTTCCAGCTCCCTTGATTCTGCTGCAGATTCTCTCTCAGATGGAGATGAGTCGCCCGAAGGAGGGCAGGGCCCCAAATCCTCACCCCTTCTCCCAGTCCTTCCCAGGAGAGCTGGCCGTCTGGCTCTGGACTTAGGTCCTCGCACCTGGTTGGGCTAACCCCGGCTCCACCTTCCGTTCCTGACTGCAGCCAGATGGGGCGGAATTCCTAGGAAGCGCTGGGCCCATTTAGTGTTGAGCCCCCACCTGCCCTTCCTCTGCCCCCACCAGCACATCCCACATCCTCTCCCTCGGCCCTACTGGGCCTCTCTGGACCTCCCAGGTGCCCGGACAGCTGCCCGCCCCTGGGAAGCAGGCCCAGGGTGTCAGCAGGACCGCGGAGGCGGGTGTGGGCACTTTGGCGCCTGGGCACGGTGGGAGGGGTGGGCAGAGGCAGGTGGGATCTGCCAGGATCCCTTAGCCTGGGCAGGCGGTGGTTGCCTTGGACCCCAGCCAGGGGACACTTGTTCCTCATAACCATCACCAACTAACCTGGAAGGAAAAGAAAAAAAATCAACAACAAAAACAACCATAAAAAAAATTTTTTTTGGAACCTGCTGTTACTGGCCGATCGGCTGTACATTATTAAACAGGCAGCTGGAGATCTGCCAGGGTAGGGTGCTTGGGCCAAGACTCACAGCTTGAACACAATGTTCCTAGGAAAACAGTCACCCATGGGGTCCCCGGGGAGGAGCCCCCAGAGGGAGGGGCTCCAGCTGATGTCCCTTGCCCTGCTTACTCTTCCTGCCCCAGCCTCCGTTCTGGTCATTGGGGGAGAGTAGACCTGGGCTGCACCTGGAGCCCAAGAATCCTTTAGCTGGTCCTGTGGGCCCCTCACCAGCCCAGGGACCCGGGCCTCTCTTGTCTTCTTCAGGATTAACTGGATCCCTCTCTGTCAAGGCCAGGACTGGCTCTCCTGGAGGCTGCTGTGATATAGGGGCCTGCACCGGCCACATGGTTCTTGGGTTGATGCCATTGAGTTCCTCTCCGTGGTGACTTTGGGACTCCCTACTTAGCCTTTCTGGGCTTCACTTTGCATCTAACTACAATGTGAGGGTTGGATGCGTCAACTCTAAATTCTTACCATAGCTGTGAGCCTCACTTGGGTGGCCCTGGGGAGAGCCTGGGATGATTGTGTCCCAGAGTTTGGAGCCCTTCTCGACCCTTCCCTGGTCCCCTTGGTGACACTAGGAGCCATGTTTCAAGCAAGCCCTGGTGGGAGGAGCTGTCCCCAGCCATCCTGAAGCCAACCAGAGTGAAAAGGTCAGCTGTCTGAAGGTGACAGCAAGGTGAGAATAAGCGGGGAGTCCAGGGTTGGGGTGACTACCATCTTGGTGAAGCTGATGCTGCTTGAGGGGTAGATGGGTGAAAAGCACAGTGAGGGGTCCGGGTCCCACCAGGGCAGGCCTGCTACCTTCTGCATGGCCCGCTGCTGCTGCGCGTGTGTGGGGGGTGTTGGTGTTTGGGAACTGAGTCCTAACCTCTTGGTGATAAGGGGGCCGGGTGCTTGAGAGCAGAGTTGGGGCTCAGGCCTGTTGCTGTGGCCACCGCTGCTTAGCTGTTGTCTCACTGGTTTTGGGCAAGTGACTTGGCCACTTGTGTCTGAGCTCCCCCCACTGTTCAAAGTGGGGTTAGAAGGACATCTCCCAGGGCCATGGTGAGGAGGGAACAGGCTAATGAGGCATGTGGGGGCTTTATATCGGGGTCTGGAGCATGTCCGGTGTACACGAGCTGTCAGGATCCATGCCACCCCTCCCTTGGGCTTTCTCCTCTTCCCCTCGCACGGCTCAGCACTGTTGGTGTGAAGTGTTGAGGCTTCTTTTGGGTGGTGTCCCCTCCTCTAGACCAAGGACTCCTGAGGGAAGGTGCCCTGTCTTGGCTTTCCCCTGGATCTGCCCTCAGTGCTGGCCCTGGGCCCCCCTCCCCGCAGGCACTCAGGAGTGTTTGTTGAATGAACGGGCGAACGGAGGCACAGAGGAAGGCCAGCCGGGATGGGGTCAGAGGCGGGGAAATAGGCAAGCACCTGGAGGGTGGAAAGAGCCAGAAACCGCAGCAGAGCTGGGAATGTCTATCCTGTGAAGTGAGGACTTGGGGGAGATTGTGAGCTGTTGTGTGTGTGTGTGTGTGTGTGTGTGTGTGTGTGTGTGACACAGAGAGAGAGAGAGAGAGAGAGAGATTTCTGAATAAAGCTTTGAAGGGACTTGCGCTCTGCAGCAGAAACTAGAGTCACAGGAAGCAGGCTGCCTCTCAATGGAACCTTCCAGCCTCAGCAGGGCGTGGGGTAAACTCCGAGGGCCTGGTGTGGGAGAGGAGAGGCTGCGAGCGAGCATCTGTCGGACACCGGAAGGTGACGGGCCCGAGGCCCCCTCACACGCGGCTTCAGGGAGGAGAGCAGTGGCAATCACAGTTGATGTCTCTGAGCGTCATTCCTTACCTAGAAAATGGGGTTAACGGTGGTCAATACCCATAGGGTTGTTAGGACGATCGAAGTTATTAACCGCAAAGCTCTAGGAATAGTGTCTGGCACATGGAAAACTCTTAGTAAATGTATTTATGAAACAGGTCCTAAGAGACACACAGGAAGGAGAGATGAATCCCGACTCCAGGGTCCGGATGGTGATGGCATCTCTGAAGGAGGAGAGGGTGGCAGGAGCTTGGGTATAGGGAGAGCCACTCTGGGTCAGACTCTGCGCTCATCTCAGAGGGGTTAGTAACTTGCCTGAGGTCACACAGTCTTCGGGGACAGGGGTGGGGGGGAGACAGGCTTCAGAGATGGTCCATGCAGCACCAAAGCCTAGACACTTTCCCCTCTAGCCCTGGGCCTCAGAAGGCTAGGGCCTGGTTTTCCTGGCTCTCAAACTCCTAGAGGGACAGCACCGCATTTCAAAGTGGAGCATTTCAAAATGGAGCGGAGAGATCATTATCTGGTGGGGGGCAAGGCTAAGTCCTCAGGAGAGAGTCTCCAGCTCTCCAGCCCTGAAAGCACAACATAAATAAGAAAAAATAGGGGAGGAGGTGGGAGCAGGGCAAGGGCTGCCATTGTTAGCAGCCTACAGCCAGGGAGCAGAGAGTAAGAAGCAGCCCTAAGAGCCCTGGAGGCATGAGGATCAATGTTAAGGAGGAGGGATGATGAGAGGAGGGTCGGTTAGGGGGTGAGGGAGAGAAAGTCCATGCACATAAAATGAGCTGGAAAGCCATGCAGGTGATGGGAGACAGGACCAATCCCGTGATGGCAGGACCTGGGCCACGGGGCAGCTCCCCACGTCGGGCTAGGCTGCCCATTTGGGGCCAGTCCCCACAGAACGGTGGTGAGGGGTGAGTCTTGGGGGGTGGGAGGCCGGCTGGCCAGCATGAGAGCCGGCCTGGGACAGTGTGTGCCAGCCAGACGTTCAGCCACCAGCCCGGCTCCTGGCCTCCTCTGGCTTCAGCAGCAGCCAGCTTGGCGGAAGCTCAGCTCTAGTGCCGGGGCCAGCACGCTCCCTACTAATCAGTGCCCACAGGCCTGGTCAGGATGCTGTTTCGTCCTTCGCAGCTGCTCAGCCCCTGACTGATTCTGCCCTTTGGACATTCAGAAATGAATGGGAAATGGTCCCAGGCTTCAGGGAATTCATAGATGAAGAGGCAGAAAGGCAAAGGAGGTGGATGTGGGCAATAGAGTTTGTCCTGGCTCACTTTCTCCAAGACATTTTTCAAATACTTGACGATGTGTGTTGTGTCCTCTTTTTTTTTTTTTTTTTTTTTTTTAATGATTTGAAAGAAAAATTGGCCCAATTTCTTTAACCTTTCTTGTACTTTGATTCAATAATACCTGACACTTCTGGTGGTGTCTGAGAGTCATGGAGGAGAGTAGAACTTTCATCTCCCTTGGTCTATATTCTATACCTCTCTTAATGCAACCCAAAGACCACGTGCCTATTGGTGGCAGCCATAGCCTACTGAGAACTGAACTGAATTTCTGTTTTCATTAAATCTTAGGCCTTTCCTTTCATGAACTATTTTGTTTTTGTTATTGCACGAACTATTATTAATTCAGGGTTTTTATGACTTTTGGAACCTTAGTTTAGGACTTGACCCCAAGAGAAACGTTCCCTTACTAATTCTGGCCTGTTTATAAAGTCAGTTTTGCATTTTGGTTTAAGAGCGCCTTAGCTCTTCCTTTTTTGCGTTTTTACCTTTGTGTACTTGGTAAGCCTCTGTTCTAAGTCTTCATCTAAGTTACTGATAAGTATGTTGGACAAGCCAGGGCAGAGGACAGAGCCCTTTGGCAAGTTGACATTGATCTATTAATCAACACCCCTTGCCTTGCTGGTTAGGAATCTGCTCGGCTCTCTATCTCGTCTCCAAGCATTTCATCACAGCTCCTGCCAACACCTTCCTGAAATCCAGATAACTTCAGGTGTGGGGGATCCCCGACTATCCTGTCCAGGCTAGGGGCCTTGTAATAGTGGGGTTAGGGTGGTGGGTGTGCTGTGCGAGGGAGAGCTGTGGGTTCTATGAAGAGAAGTATCTGGGATGAAGCCGGTGATCATTGCTGGTGTAGGCTTGAGAGCAGTTCTGTCCCAGAGGCGATTAAAGCCCAGAGCTCTTACAGCTTTAAAATCGGGTTTCTCAGGGGAGACAGGGATTTGTGGGCAATGAACTGGCACAGCAGGGACTTTCTGCCAAGGACCAATGTCTGCCTAAAAATGTGTTCTGGGAATCTTCCAAGGGATCTTAGAGGTTGTCAGATGAGGGGATGGAAGCCAAGAGGGACCAAGAGTGTCATCTGGTCACCAGGGCATCGGTGGCTGGACAGGGCTGGAACTCAAGACCCTGACTCCCAGTCTGAGGCCTTGGGGCTAGATCCAAGGGCCTTTCCTGGCTGGAAACTGAGGCAGGCTCAGGAGGGAGGGGCTGCCAGCATGTGTCTTAGGCACAAGTTTTTGGCAGACCATTTCTTTCAGGCTTCTCCTGCCTTATTGATCCTTTGCTCTCAGACCCTGGGCACAAACCTGAGAGTAGGAAATCCGAATGCACAAGGCAGAGTGTGCCTCCCTCCCTGGGGTGGGGGGGAGAGTGTGGCACTGGGCTGAGGCTCTGCACTTGGCAAGATGCTGGGAATGCATGCAAATTAGATGCAAATGGGGTGGACAGGGGTGAGGAGGGGGTGCCCCTTGCTGTTGCCTCAGTCTTTCTTGCCTGAGTTTTTTTTTTTAAGATTTTATTTATTTATTTGTCAGAGAGAGAGAGAGAGAGAAGAGAGAGCGCGCATGCGAGCAAGCCCAAGCAGGCAGAGAGGCAGGCAGAGTCAGAGAGAGAAGGAGGCTCCCTGCTGAGCAAGGAGCCCGATGTGGGACTCGATCCCAGGGCCCTGGGATCATGACCTGAGCCGAAGACAGTGGCTTAACTGACTGAGCCACCCAGGTGTCCCTGGCCTGAGTCTTGAGGATGACAAATAGAAAAGAGACCTGGGCTCTGGAACCCAGCATCAGGAAGGAAGGGAGAGGGGCTCTTTGGGGCAGCAGGGTGAGGGTGTGGCTTTTGAAGCCAGCTCTGGGGGAGAGGGAGGGCCAGCTGAGTTGGGGGGGGGGTGGTTCCCAGGAGGTAGCCCTGAGATGAAGGATCCTGGGAGAAAGCCCAACTCCTCTCTAGCTGGGGTGTTGGTAGGGAGATGGTCGTCTGAAGGGGGAGAGGGGAACCCAAGGCATAGACATTGACCAAATGCCTAGGGTGTTACCCAGGGCCTGGCTCCCAGTCAGCTGTGGTGTGGGCCAAGCAGGATCCTGAGGCCCAGGGCCTCTCCCCTTGGGACCTGGGCCTGTGGCACTGCCTTCCCTGCCATGGAGAGGGAGGACGAGGGTGGGGGCCAAGGGCGCTAGACAGGATAGCTCCAGCACCTCCTAGGAAGATTGGGAAGCCAGTCCTTGCCTGCTGGATGGTGGTGGTCTACTCTCTGCCCTGCTCAGGGTGAGAAGGACCCAGGGATCCGGCCCCACAAGAGTGGGGGTTACATGACGCAATGGCCTCCAGAGGGAGTGCCAGGGACCCGGAATTCTCAGTTGTGTCGGTTGGCGAAACAGCCTTGAGTGGCAAGACCTGGGTTCAGATACTGTGTTATCAGCTGCCCTGTGGTTTTAGGTAAATTTCTTAATTGCTCTGAGCCGGTCTCTAAGACTGGGATAAGAATTAGAGACATCTCTTGGGTTTTTAATGGAAAAACACATGGGAAAGGTTTGGTGCAGGCTGGGCTTTCAAATCCTGACGCAAACAGAATAAGAGAAAACCCGGGAACTGCTCTGTGCTGGCCCATGGGGCCCTGAGGCCGGGGGAATCCAGAGTCGACATTCTTAGGCAGTCAGTCTTTCCCTTGACTTTATCTTTGCCCTTTCTTTTGTGTCTCTGTGTGTCCCTTTGTCCTCCTTTCTGTCACATCCCCTCCTGTTCCACTGGAAGTGCCTAACTCAGCACCTGGCCCCGACAGACACGATTCATTTTCTCTGTTCTTCTCAATGGCTGCTCTGTGGCCCAGTGGCGCTGTCCCACCACCCCCAGCTTCGTCTCTTTCCTCCTTCTAGGTCTCTGTTTCTGACCCTCTCTTTGTCCTGCTCTCTCTCCTCCTGGCTTTCCTGCCCTCTGTCTCTCTGGCTTCTATCGCCCCTCAACAAGCACCCATTGAATCTTTGCTAGATGCCAGGCGCGGCCCTGCTCCTTTCTGGGCTCTGTGTCTTTCTCTGCCTTCTTGCTGCCCGCTTCTCTCCCTCCCGCCCCTTCAGCCTCCTGCTCTCCCTTCCCCCAGCTCCACAGGCTCCAACACTGGTATTATTCAGTTTTATGAGAAACCCCCAGGCCTACCCCTGAACGGACCAACCACAACTGGAACCAGATGTGCAGTCCTGCACTAGGGGTGGGAGGGAGGGAGGGCGGGAGGAGGGAGAGGGGCATGGGCTGGCTTAGGAGGCGGGGAGGGGAGGGTGGAATGGGAGATGGGAAACCCTGGGAATCCCTTGCCTCCTTTGGAGGAGGGCGGTGAGGAGGGGAGGGAAAGGGGGCTAAGCAGCGTTCTGTAGAAAGCAGCTCTCACTCTGGATGTGAGCATGTGTGTGTGTGTGTGTACGTGCGTGTGTGCAGGCATGTGAGAGGCTGGGACTGACACTGGGGAAACCCCGGGGTGTCAGGGAGGGGTTCCGGGGGATGATCGGCTATGGGACAGCTCTTGGAAATCAAGGGGAAGGCTACTCTTTTGCTTTGAAATCCTCTAGCTCCTTGATTTCCTGTCTGTGTGGTTTCTAGAGACTTGCTGGATTGGTGCTGGAGCAGGAGGGCTGGGAGAGAGGGGGTAGTGTTGGGGTGGAAGTTGGAGCGCGTCCCTTCCAGTGGCTCCTTGCAAGGAGCTGAGGACAGCATCTCTTAGACACCCACCCCACTCCCCAATCTCCTGTGGAGGGTGTGTGCCTGGGAAATCAGGTACATGAACCTCATGTCTTAACGTGGTCAGTTTTTCTGATGGTCAGTTTTTTATACAGCCTTGAAGATAAAAGTTGTCTTTTATCGTCTTGGTACAGTCTTGGGCAGAATCAGGCATTTAAAAGTGCTCTTTCCTTCTGTTTGTAACCAGTCATCCATCATTCATCCGTCTGTCCATCCATCCGTCCATCATCCATCCATCCATCCATCATCTGTCCATCCATCATCCGTCCATCCATATGTCCACCCATCCATCCATCCATCATCTGTCCATCCATCCATCCATCCATCCATCTCTTCACTATTCAGTTATTCAACCTGCATTCGTTGAGAGTCTGTGTGCCCACCTTGTGCTGGGCATTGGGTGCGCTAGGACAGCGGAAGGGAATGATGCATAAATCTTGGGATCTAGATCTCACTGGGAGATCTAGAAGTGCTCCTAACAAGTGAGTGTCCTGGTGTCAATGTTTGAGCAAGGGCCTTGAGGGTCCAGAGAAAGGGACAGTACCTACCAAATGGTGCAGATGCAGAAGGACCCAGGGAGGATGTGGCTTTTGAGTTGAGGCCTGATGAATGATAGAGAAGAGAGGGAATTGTGCCTTCAAAAAGCTCAGAGTTGGGGCTATGTCACAGGGCATCCTTCTGCAGAGCTGGGACTGGATCTGGTAGGCAGTGGAGGGCCCGGGACAGTTTCGTATTGATCAGGGTGACAGGGGGTGTGGCTTGGAATGAGGAGATGGGGAGGATGGCCCTGGAGCCAGTGTGCAGTCCTGCACATGAGGCTGGGGGGCTACTCTGTGGCCCAAGACTCAGGGAGGGGCTGCCACTTTCATGGCTGACTCCTCATCCACCTCTAGGCGAGTCCCAATTGGGACTGGCCTATGGGGCCCTGAGGCCGGGGGAATCCAGAGTCAACATTCTTAGGTGGAATCTCTCACTTTCCTCACCTGACCAGGACTGTCCCAAGCCCCCGGGCCACCCTTGGTCTGCAGGGGTGCAGGGGTTAGTAGGACAAGGCTCTCAGGATTCACCTTTGCCCCAGAACTGGGGCCAGGGAGGGCTGGGCAGGGAGCTGGGCTGGGTAGTTGTCAGGCTCAGAGACACAGACATTCAGCGGGGCACGTCTCTTCCATCTCTGTCCCTGCCGGCACCATCACTCTCACACACCAAGGCCACCTGCAAGGCTGGTAGGTTCTGAGATGCTGGCATCTGGGGCCCTGGGAACCCAGACTCTCCACCTAGGAAGGGGTGAAGTCATCTTGTCCTGAAGGCCGGGATAGGGAGGGCACAATTAGGCTCTGTCTCTACCCTGCCCACACAGGGTCCACAGGAAGGTGCCCCCTTCCCTGAATCCTGAAGGATCTCACTATCACCAAAACCAGGGAGGTGGGGTGGGGAGGGAGAAAGCCATCCGAAGCTTTGACCATTGGTGGCCCCAGATGCCCCCAGATCTTTCCTGAGGCCGTTTGTCCCTTCTCTGGCCTTCCCTGTCACTTTACTCTTTGAAGAACTGAAGCCTGGGGAAGGGTTTGGCTGAATTAGTGAAGTCAGAGTGTTCAAACTGGAAGATATCCTGAGGAACTTTGGATTCAAACTCTTCAGACAGCAGGGGAACTGAGGCTCTGAGAGGCAGGTTGCTGGCCCAGGACCTCCCACAAAGGCGGCCTAGATGGGGAAGAGAAGGGCCTTTCCGCCTCTGGAGGACTGAGTGGTGGGGAGCTTGGCTCTGGAGCGAGCTTGTCCAAGGCTGAGTTTCCACTCAGCACCGTCCTGTGTGGTCTTGGACAAGTCACCTAACCACTCCAAGATGGCTTTCTTCAGCTGGGATGAAGGAGATTCGTAGATGAAGTGAGAGAGAATATTCTTTCAGAGTCTGGAGTGCGACAGGTGTTCAGCAAATGGCTTTTCCCTTCCTCACTCTTATTTCTATGGTGCTTCAGACTTTCAGATCTTGTTTCCGCTGATATTCGCGCGTATAGAAAAGCTGAAAAGATTATGGCAAACTCCCTAGAGTCTGTGATGAATTCTTTGGTGTATTTGCTTTATCACATTTCTGTTTCTCTCTCCATCCATCAGTCCATGGTATTGTTTGATGCGTTTCAAAGAGAGCTGAAGCATGTGTCTCTTTAACTAGAGTTCACATCACTTTTTTTAAAAAAATATTTTTTTATTCAAGAGAGATAGCAATGGAGATAGTGAGAATGAGAGGGAGAGAGAGAGAGAGAGAGCGCGCATGCGCTCTAGAGAACTAGCTGGATGGAGAAAAGAGTTTGGGGCTCGATCCCAGGACCCTGGGATCATGATCTGAGCCCAAGGCAGACGCTTAACCAACTGAGCCTCCAAGGAGCCCCCACTTCACATCACTTTTAAGAATACAGTCACAGGGTTTTCTGCTCAGCAGGAAGCCTACTCCCCCCCAACCCGCCTGCCTCTCTGTCTACTTGTAATCTCTGTCAAATAAATAAATAAAGATCTTAAAAAAAATAAAAATAAAAATAAAAATACAGTCACAAAAGCTTGAACTCAGCCGAGAGAAGAAAGCAGGGAGTGTTTCAGAAAAATGGGTTCAAAAGTGAGATTCTGGGTCTCCTGCCACCAAATGAGTGGGGATTGGCAGAGAGCAGGGTACGCTACAGAAACTGGGAGTTGCTCCTCTTGTGATTATCATTGTCATTACCATCTGACCAAATATCCTTTTCCAGCCGGCAGCACTGTGGCCATTTCTCTGCAGCTGTGTTTTTCCCTGGTGTCCCAGACTTCTTGGCCACCTGTCCCCTTTCCCCACCTGTGTCCCCAGGCCCTTTGATGCCTCCCTACAGGTCCGGGGGAAACTGCTGGGCTGGTGGCTGAAGGAGGGGAGTCCGAACTTCTGGGCCCCAGGGCCCCAGTCATGTGCCTGCTGCCCAGCCATGGAGCTGGAAGCGGGTAGCCGGGAGCTGGGAGCCCGGAGCCAAGTGCTTCAGGGGTTAAAGGAGGCGGCGGCGGGCAGGCTGCTGGCCGGCTCGGGAAGGAGGGGAAGAAGGCGGTGCGCTTGCCCGCCCGCCTCGCCGGGGGAGGGAGCCAGGCCAGCAGCGCCCAGGCTCAGTTGCTCCCAGCAGTGGCCCTGGGACCAGCTCCGCTCCCCTGCCCGCTCCTGCCTAAACACAAGGCTCACTCACGCCCTCCTCTCGGCAACCAGCTTCTGGCCTGCCACAGCTGCTGCCCCGTCATTGCCCACTGCTCTGTCCCGTGAGACCTGACACCCACCCCACCCGGTGGCCCTTCTGTTGGAAAGGTGAGTGTGGCGCGTGTGTGTGTGTGTGTGTGTGTGTGTGTGCGTGCGCGCGCGTGCGCGCACGCACACACACACGCATGTTGGCCTGTCCTACTGATGCTGTCAGGACCCCCCGATCCTATAAATTAGGGGAGGGGGAGGTCAGCCCACCCGGTCACATGCCCTGGGGCTGGTCTATACCCTGGAGGCCAACCTGTCAGTTCCCTGCCTTCGGGGTCTGGTTCTGGCAAGGATGTCTGGGGTGTGGTTGTCCCTGCTCTGAGCCCATCCACAGGAGTTTGGTTTGCTGGGGAAGTTGTGGGTGTCAGGGGCTGCTCGAGACTGAGGTCAGCAGGGCAAAAGAGGGGGAGGCTTGAAGTATTAGTCTCTTCCCCTACCCACTGGCCTTCCTGGGGCTGCCTCAGAGAGGGCTATGAGAGACGTGAGCCTGGGGATTTTTTCCCTGCCTCCCACTGGAGCTGCTGCTGGGCCCTGTACTCCTCCTTGGGGCTCTCCTGGCTCCCACCTCTCATCTCCCAGAGGGCGGGCCACAGCTGCACGGGAGGGTTAGGCAGGCCTGGAAGGGTTTCCCTGCTGCACTGCCCTCGGCTTGGGTCCCTGGGCATGCGGGCCCAGCCTGGCATGCGTGCCTGCTGCTGCCCTCCCCCAGCCAGGAGCTCTTAGCCCCTCCTCACCCCTCCGGGCAGAAATGGCTAATCCAGGTAGTTAATGAACAGACACACACAGCTGCCTTCTACCCCCCTTTCCTCTCCTCCCACCCCCCCATCTCCTCCTCTGACCCTCTGGTGCCCTGCCTGCCACCCCTTCCCAAGCGGGAGAGGCTCTGCCAACCTAACCTCAGTATCTGGCACACCCCCCCTCCCCAATTCAGGACCAGATGTTCTTAGGCTGAGGCCACTATCGTAGAAGAGAAAGCCGGGTGGGGAGGGGGACCTAGGGGAGACCAGGAGAAGCCTGCTGCGCGGTGGGATGGGGTTAGCGGACAGGATGGGAGCTGGGTAGGGGAGGGCTAGACAAGCCACTGTGGGATGAGGCTCAGAGGAGGACCTGGAAACCAGGGGTTTCTCTTCTGGAAGTTGCAGAACTTCTTCCATGTGGCAGAGGGAAAGCAGGGGGGTCAGGAGGGCGTGGGGAGCACTCTCTTTCCTTGAGTCTCTGCTGGGCCCCTTCCTGGAGCTGCCGGGTGGGGTGGGGACCATTGTGGCTCAGACTTGGCCTTAAGTTGCTTCTAGTCCTGCCAGTTGGCCGCTGCTCCTGTCTTCCCCACCCTCGCTCTCCCCCAGGATCTCAGAGCTTGCTACAGCTGAGTGCCCCCCTGTCCGACCCCTGGCCCAGGGCTGTGGTGGGGAGCTGGCAGGAAGAGCTCTCCATGGAACAGTGCTGGGATCCCAGGGTGGTGAAGGTCTCCGCCAGTCTGTAGGACCCCTCCACCCCACCCTCCGAGCTGGGAACCAGGTCTTTGATCTGGAAATGAGAATTTTCAGGTGGTGGAGGAGGCAGCATGGGACCCTCTGCTTCCAGACACCTGCCTCTCCTTCCCTATCACTCTCCCAGTGCTCTCCATACCTCACCTTGCTCAGAGCCCCAGCTTAGAGTCTCTGACGGGGTGGCTGCCTCCAGGATCGTATACACCCGGGAGCTGGTAGCTGGGTGGGTGGCGGGTGCTGGCTGCGGTGTGGGTGAGTTCAGAGCTGACCTTGCTGTTGGGTGACCATCTTCTCATCTCTGACGGGTTATAGCAGAAGACCTGGAGTTTGGGACTTCTCAGTGACATGTTTATACTGAGGTTGGAACAGGAAGCGAAAAGGGAGAATGGATTTTTGTTGGGTGAGGGAAGCTTGGCTCGGGTTTAACAGAGGGGTTCTTAACTAGCCTGGCTGGCCAGCCCAGGAGAATGGGGTCCTTGTAAGGTAGTGAGCTTCCCGTCCAGGGGGGAGTTCAGACAGAGGCTGGAAAACAGCATGGAAGGATTCCTGAGCTGGGATGCGGTTAGGAGAGATGACCCTGATGGTCTCTTGGGATGCTGAGGTCCTGGGATTCTTGGAGTCAGGAATTCTCTGACAGCCAGAACGGGGAAGCAGGAAGGCGGTGGCCTCCAGCCTGGGGTGTGGGCACTGCCTCCTCCTCCCTGCCGGTGTTTGGGGAACAGAGAGCCTGGTGCTCTCTGCTCGCACCCACTGCACACTCTCCTACCAGGTCTGCCCCAGCTGCTTCCTGCAAAGATTCTGAGTTTCTTCCGATTCTTCCTGTCTCACTCTGAGCCTTGCCCTGCTGGTTAACCCGACGAGGGCCAGCACAGATCTGTGGGCTGTGTGACGTGGTGTGGAATGGAGGGGGCGACCTTGCCCCCTGCCCGCCTTCAGTTAGAGCCCGTGCTCCCTGCTGAGGGGGCTAACTGGTGGCCCGTGCGGGAGGATTAGGGGCTGGGGTGTGCTTGAAGTTTGACAGCTCAAGCCCCTGCCATTTTGTTGTCTTCTACCATAGTCCCACTACCCCCCACCATGGGAAGGGGCCTCCCCAGGCTGCCTGGAGGTAGTAGGCAGAGGAACAGTGTCAAGTTCTGAGATGCAGAAAGTCCCAGGGCTGGCCCTTGCTTGAGCCTCAGTTTCCAAATTCGTGACCTAACACAGGGTTGTCTGGGCAGCTTGAAGTGGTATGTGTGAGTCGCGATGGGGTTGCAAGGGAGGAGTGTGGGGGAGTGGGTCCCCTTGCTCCCTCCCTCCCTGCCACCTCTCCAGACCTGTTTCCCTCTGGGGTGGGCACCAGGCAGTGGGCGGAAAGGCAGGGTGGGGTTGAGGTTCGAGGTTTCTGAAATCCACACCCTGGGAGGCTGGGGCTTTTCATGATGTCAAATGTGGGCTTCTAGGCTGGGCTCAGGACCCGCCTGGGCTCGGTCCTTTCTGTCCCAGCCTGCATCTCCCCTCGGTCCCTGGGACTCCTTTTCTCCTTGGTGGGGAGAGTGAAGGAGTAGGGCCTGAGTTGCCCTGGTTATCCTCCTGCCTCCTCTCAGTCCTGGCTTCATCTGAGGATGAAGTCCTTCTCTGTGTCGAACTGGAGTCCTGTGTCTCCGGTCGGGACTAGATGAGGCTGCTTCAGGAGGACACGCTCTCCTCTGGTCCAACAGGGACCTAGAGGTGCGGGAAGGTGAGATGCTGAGTGTGCCCTTGAGTCTGGACGAGTCAGGGTTAGAGCTGGCATGGATGGCAAAAGCTCTCAGCAGCGGGCGGTTCTGGCTTCTTGGCTTATTTCTGGGGCCACGAGTCTCTGCCCAGAAAGGGGAGCTGAGGTTTGTCTGAGGGAGAGGAAAGCCCTCTCCGTTACTGGACTCTGAAAAACAGCCAGTGGGCACGATGCCGGGGGAGGGAGGGAGAGGTTTTGGGATACTGGAGGGACCATTGTCTCCAGAGCTGTATTCCCATAGCCCTGGCTCTTAGCTTTCAAAGCCATTAGGCACGCAGAGGTGTGGGCACCAGCGAGCTGGAACGGGAGTAGCCAGGTGGCTGGGCTGCCAGCCTTGCGGGCCGTGCCCACCTCCCTGGGTGCTCTGCTCCATTATGCAAGGTCACACTTGGCCCTCCTCTCCTTCCTGTGCTCAGATTGCCTTCAGCACTTTCCCAAGACAGAGGTGGCAGGAGGCACAGCTGGGTCCCTTGCTTGCCTCCACTCAGGTTGGTGACCTTGGCCATCTTTCCTACTTGTTCACACCTTGGTTTCCCTCAGAGAGATGGTCGGTCTCTGCAGAGTTGGAGCTTGATGGGGTGGGGTGGTGGGGGGTTGGGGGGCCCGAGCCAGTCCCTGGTGCTGCCTCCTCCAGGGCTAGTCTTGGCTCTGTAGTCCCTGCCTTTTTAGGACTGGAGGCTTGTAGCTCAGGCCTGAGTGTTCTGGGAAGCAGGAGGGAGCGGGCTGGGAGGGTGTGGTCCCAGTGAGCCAATGAGCAAGGAGTGAGGTGACAGACTAGAGTTCTGTCCTGCCACCATGGTGAAGGGGAGTCCCAGTTTGAGGTCCAGTTTCCCCAGAAACTGGCCTCCTAGGCCTTCTCCAACAGAGAATATGGGACCCCTCAGTTTTCCTTGCAAACTTGCTGAGATCTTCTAACTGGATTCCAAGCTCCTTGAGGGCAAGCCCGTGCCTTTTGCCTCCCTCGTGGTCCATGCCGTGTGCCTGTCCAAGGGTGCTCAGCGCTAACTGACTGCCTGAGGAGGGGCAGAGGAGTGAGGGATTTAGACTGGGCCTGGAAACAGGGCTGTGTTGGCCAAGAGGTCTAGAGCGAGGCAGAAAACGTAACCCTGAAGGCCAGACTGCTGGGGCTTAACTCAGGCCGACCCTGTTTATTAGCTGTGTGGCTTTGGCAAGCAGCGAAACCTCTCTGAGCTTCGGTTTCCTCATCTGGAAAGCAGAGTTTTGCACCTGTTTTGGGGCATGGTTGTGAGTATAGAATGAGTTAGTTTATTTGAAACACTTTGAGCAGCGCCTGGCACATAGTCAGGGATTGATGAATGTTAGTAATTGTAGTTATTTTACGGGTCATGGCAGTGGTACTGGTGTTTCTCCCGGAGTCCAATTCTGCGTGGACTCCTTTCTCTCTCTTGTGGTGGTTGCATCCCTAAGACGGGAGGATTATGGGACCAGAGGGTGGAGACAGTGGCATCAATTTCCCTCTAGGAGACCCAACATCAGAGCCCAGAGAGGAGACTCTCCCCACACCCCCACATATGTCTCTCTCCTTCCCCCTTCTGTGAATGGGGAAAGGCAGGGAGCTAAGGGGACCTCCCAAGGCCTTGTCTGCCCAGGGGAGCCGATGCAGAGCTGTGTTTATGAAGGACTCTGAGAAAGCGGCCATCAGTGTAAACAAGATGCATTATTATAAACCCGTCCAAGCTCCCTTCCTTGGATCCTATCCCATTCCTTGAAGAGAGTCACTGAATCAGAGACTCCCACGCCTGGCAAAGACGTGGCTGGCCCCGCCTCCAGGCAGGCTACTCTTGACCCTGGGCTATACCATAGGGGTGGTGTCTGTATTTTAAAGTGGGATCTCTAAGTAGCTCTGGGTATCTCTGAAGTCTAACCTGCATCCCTCTTGCTGCAACTTTAAGTTCAGTCCCTTGTTGGTGGGAGGTGGGGGAGAACCATGGCCAACCCTTCCTGCATGCGCAAGGCTCTGAGCGATGAACCCGTGGTAGGGGTGGGTCCTGGCCACACTCCTGCCTCATCCCAGACCTCTGTCCTTTCTGGGGTCCTCCACTTCTGGTGCCTCTGACGTCCCTCATTAGCAGGGGTCAGCCCCCAACGGCCTTTCCACCTAGCCCCTGGTTCCCACCCAGGGAGGCTGGGGTCGCTCCAGGTCTGGGGTGAGCTCTATTTCCGGACCCCTGACCCGCCCAGTTGCAGCTGCAGAAGGCATTAAGCTTTTTTTTGGAGAAAGAATGGGTTTGGGTTGATGATGATGACAGCTGGGGAGGGTTTCTGAGCTCAGCCCAGCCCTTTCTCGCTTCCCCTCCCCAGCCCCTGCTCACCTCTGCTCCATTTCTAGGCCATTGCTCATCTAGAGGAGGGGCTTGCCTTTGGCTCTTGACCTTGACCAGACCTGAGCAATTCACTGGTCTACAACAACCTTTTCTGGGGAGCAGTCTTTGGGGTTGGCCCTGGGCTTGGTGCTGGGGTCAGGGTCGAGGGGCGGACAGAGGTCTCAAAGGGAGCATAAGAAAGGCCCAGAGCATGGGGGAGAGCAGTGCTCTTGCTGTGTTCCTACACTCTGGAATCAGAGTCCCTTCCTTTGCCCGGCCTGATGTCCTCACCTGTCAGTGAAAGGCTGGGGGGTGCAGGGGCTGGAAGAATCTGTGATTCCATCTCCCTGACTGAATCTTCCTGGTCCCAGGCTGCGAGAACTTCACCTTGGATTGACCTTGCTTCCCTCCTGCCCTGCCCCCACCTCTGGCAATTGCTGGCAGGAAGTCCTGCTGATTAGGGCCCTAATCACCAGCTGAGACTCCCAGAAACAGCCTAGCTGGTTGGGTAGAGAGGGGCAGGCAGCTGGGCACAGGGAGAAGCTCCCACCCAGGGACACGAGCAGGGTGTTAGGTGGTGATGGGGGGCCCTGCCTGTGACTGGGGGTGGGGCTTCTTGGGTGGAGGCCGTGCCTGGGGACCCACAGTGGTGGCCCTGTGATGGTGGCTGAGTCTGGCCTGGTACATGAGGGCCCTGATTATTCACTTCCAAGACTTTCTGGGGCACCAACCCTTTGCCAGGTAAGGTGCCGGGGGTATGGGGCTGGAAAGACCAGGGGGACACCGTCTAGAAGGAGACGAAGAGGAGTAGATGGAAGGTTTCTACCAAATGCAGAGGGGAACTGAAGAAGGAAGCAGTGTACACGAGCTGATGGGGTTAGCAGAACTTTGGAGAAGAAGCAATCCTGGAGGTGGGTTTTGAAGTTTGAGGAGGAGTTCCACGGGGAGCAAAAGGGACAAAGACTTCTTCAGGCACAGGGGGACGGCATGCCTGAAGGCACAGTGGCGCACATGTCACGATGGATGAAATAATGGCCCCAGCCCTGTGTTAGAGTCAAACAGAACGTGCTGTCCCTCCTGGCTCCGCTGTTTGCTAGCTGGGTGACCTTGGGCTGAACCTCAATGTCTGCATCTGTCAAATGGGGCTGATATCCAGCCTCATAGAGCTATGACTGGGAGGAAATGAGATCGTCTCTGTGAAGTGCCCCGCTCAGGGCCTGGCACAGACTAGACCCACCGGAAGTGTGTGTGTGAGAAAGGCTGGCTTTGGGCGAGCCTGCCGGTGTTGCCTGGGGCCCCGCCATGGAGGGATTTCTGGGTCAGGTGAACGAGGGAGCAGCAGAGGGCTTTCATGTGGGGAAAATGTGATGAGACTGTTATTTAGGATGATGATTTCGGCTGCTGTGAAGGCTGTAGTGGCCAGGGAGATCTGGGCACAGCCCATGAGCCAGTGTCCTCCGAGTCTGCTGTGTGAATTTCTCAGCCCCAAGTTGGGAAAGCCTCTCCCACTTTGCTGCATCTCTCCCGGGTCCTTCCCACGGGCTGCCCTCCTCTCCTGGATCAGGTGGCTGAGGAGGCCCTGGGATCTCCTTCCTGGGAGATCTTTCAGGCCAAAAGAGAGCCGTTGCTGGCAAGGCTTCCCACACAAGACTGGCATGGATGGATCGCAGCGGGCAGGAGTGAGGGCAGAACGCGGGCAGCTCGTGTCTGTAAGGAATCGGGACGCTCCTTTTGGGGGCGTCTTCCGCCATCTGCCTGGCGCACGGCAGGCCCTCACTCTTTGTTGAACGAACGAATGAACAAACAGACAGGAGTGTCCCCAAGTCAGGGTGGAGGAGCCTGCCTGCTCGGAGGCCAAGGGTGCCTGGCCTGACCGTATGTGGCCTGGTACAATGTCTGCGCGGGGGCTGCCTGTCCAGAGCCTGAGGACTGCTGAAGGGTCACTGAGGCCGACGTGGCTGCAGGAGGTCTGTGGCGGTACGTGGATGAGGAAGCAGGGGTTTTGGGAGCTTGAACTTGGAGCGAGGTCCTCTTACGGGGCACGATGGGGCCAGAGGCCGGGGCGGGGGCAGGGGGTGTCAAGATCAGAGGCCGTGGCCACGCCATCTGGGTTTCGGTCTTGACCCCAACCTGTCGGTATTTTAGTTTACTCATCTGTCGAAAGTGGGAAATAAAGAGAGCCATGGCCAGCACACAGGGCCATTCTCTGTGACCCTTGGTTACTCTTACTACTATTGTTGTTTGTGGTGCAGAAGGAGGGAGGCAGGCAGGGGCCTCTCAGGGATGAGTGCCCCAAGTGGGTGGGAAAGTCTAGGAGAGACGAGACTCCTTGGGAGGCTTCGAAGGCTCCTCGTCCCCCGTGAGCTGCCTCCAACCCCACACATGGGGTTGTGTCTGATGTGGCCAGCTGGGCTGAGCTGGGCGTGGGAGCCGAGGCCACGGCCAGCCTGGATTCCAGGCTGGAGCCCTGGGAGAGCAGGGGTGAGCCGGGGCAAGGGGCAGGGGGAGGAGAGGTGAGCAGAGAGGAGGCCAGGACTCTCCCAAGTCCCCAGCTGGGACCCCAGGAATTCCTCCCATCTTGTCCTGCCAGAGGGCCTGGCCTTCTAGCTCCATGGCCTCCTGAAGGCCTGTGGTCTATCTCCCGTCTGCCGGGTAGATGTTCCTGATGCTCCGTCACTGTTAGAAAGTGATTGCTCCCCACGAAGCACAGATTTACGGCAGCTCTTTCCTTCTCCTCTCATCTGGGCTTCAGCTCTCCCGAGTCCAGTGGTCCAGCTCTCCCCA
Source organism: Mustela nigripes (assembly GCF_022355385.1). NCBI lineage: Eukaryota > Metazoa > Chordata > Mammalia > Carnivora > Mustelidae > Mustela > Mustela nigripes. Next base: position 27,668,815 of record NC_081559.1, on the reverse strand, counting down.
GGCCAAATTCAGCTCCCCTATGTGCAGCTGCTTTGCAACAGGAGGGCGTGAGGGTGGGCTGCTGGGGTAGGCTGCAAGGGCCGGCCCAACGGACTCCCTGTGGGCTGAAAGGACTTGCCGTGAGTGGAGGGACTGGTGGCAGGGGAGCCAGACGGCCAGCTTCCAGTCCCTCTTTGGCACTGTGCGACCTTGGGCAAATCATGTCCCCTCTCTGGGATTCGGTTTCTTCATTTGTAAGATGAGAGGTTGGCCTTAGGAGGGCCCTCCATTTCTCTAACCAGTGCTGAAATTCTGCAAGGCTGCGGATCTTTCTGAACAGAGAGGCTCTTGTTCTTGGGGCTGATGGAGGAGCCATCTAGCATGGATGTGGGGGTCCTGGAAGGTCTTCAGGCATCTGCTGGGAAGCCAGCTAAGATGCTGGGAAGGTCCCTTCCAACCCTGGGATTGGAAGGTTCTTTGCCCAGTGAGCAGTCCTCTGGGCAGCTCTGTTTCCTGGAACAGAGTGGAGGGTAACAGCTGTCCGGGGTGAGTGGGCCAGAGTCTGTGGGGCTCCGTCCCAGTGACTCAGGTGGGGCTGCGCTGGCAGGATCGAGGCTAGCAGAGCGAGGGTGGGAATCAGCCCAATCTGCTGGCTCCTCTTGGCCACTCTCAGGGGGCAGAGTGGGAGTGAGTGATGTGCTAGGGGGCAGAGTGCCGAGAAGAGTGAGTAACCAGCACTTGTGAGTAATGGTCCAGTGTCTGCGCTGGGCAGGTGGCTCCGAGGCTGTCCAGCTGTCTGGGGCTCCGGAAATGCTCCCCGGAGGCCCAGCCACTGAGTCACGACAGCCTGAGTGCCTTAGATGCTGGGGGTCCAGGCCGGCATGCCCACCCCCATACCCCCTTTGCCTCTCTGCGCCCCTCTGCCTTAGCCCTTCCTCCCTGCCATCCCGCCATGCCCTCCAGGCCGCACAGCTGGCCCATCTTGTCGGCGAAGCACGCGGGTGACTTGGTGTGCCCGAAGGGGTATAGATTTTGCGGTCTGGCTATCCCGGGTTTGAGTCCTGGCTCCATTGCTCCTTGCTGTGTGACCTTGGGCAACTTAACTTCCTCTCCCGGAGCTTCTTGACCCACATGGAGAAGGGAGATTTGGCTGTTGTACGTGCCGTTGAGAGGACTCGGTCTGTAATACCCAGTACGTTCAAGAGGGTCTGAGAATTCGGTGGTACATCAAGCCCTAAACTCTGTTTTGCGACTCCTCCCCACCTCCACCCCTAAAACTTCTGCTCCCAAGCCTGTATTCCACGTTTTCCAGGATAGTTGTTCTCCTATCAGCTCTGCCTCACAGCTGGTACACTAGCCCTCCTCTTTCTGACATCTCTTCCCCAGCTTCCATCAGTGAGCCTTGGCCCTCACCTGCTTTTCCAGGAGGGTGGGCGGGTTGCGAGGAGGGGGCAGAGAGCAAGGGGAATTTGCTGCTGGCCCTGCTAGGTGGATAGGCTGGCTCCTGGGTACACCTTGAGATCTGGGTGAGCATTCACACTCGACCCCCCGCCCCCGCCCCCCCTCTGCTGCTTCCCGCTCTCCCCTCCTCCAGTCTGCACCCACAGATCATTCCCTGCCCTAGCTTCCTGAGATCAGCTGTGCTCCGGGACCGTGTCCCCCGCGTCCCCCCTCCCCTGGGTGTGGGGGTGAGGCTTCTGGGCAGCAGTCAGTGCAGGCTCTGCTCAGGGTGGGGCTGGCAACCCTGGGGAGTGACTTTGCATCTGGAGCTGGCAGGGGTTCTGTGGGCTGTGTCTGCGCTGTGTGTGTGCCTTGGGGTGTGTGAACTGTGCGTCTGCACCTCAGCAGTGTCTCTGGGTCCCCGGGTCTGTGGCGCATATGAGCCCTTTCCCCCATCTGTTTAAAATCTGCCTATGCTTTCTGAGCCAGCTAGAGTTGGGTCTTCCGCTGCCCCTCCCTTCAGCAACCCCTTCCCTGCAGACCTGGTTTCAGAGGCGTGCATCTCCGAGGTTTCCCCGGAGAACAAGGAAACATTGCGGGGAGGTGGATATGCGTCAGATCTAGCCGAACAATGCCGGTGACAGCCAGGCCTCCGCTGGCCTTCAGTGCTGGCTTCGCTTCAAGTCTCTGCTGCCGGCTAATTGCGAGAGAGAGGGGGGCTTCCTGTGCCTCACCGCAGATGGATTTAAAGGAGCAATATGGGGCTGGGCCGCCCTGCCCTTGGGACTCTGGCTTCCGGGGCTCCTGGTGTGACCCATCAGACCAGATGGGGTTCCAGAACACCAGTCCCTGCTCTGGGTTAATTGTGCACAACTGACCTGCTAACTCCTCCTGGAGCTGCCGTCTGGGGCCCAGGACTTTCCTGTGTGAGTGCCTTTTCAGATCACTGAAGCTGAGGCCAGTGAAGCTGAGGAGGATTTTTTTTTTTAATATTTATGGGAATCTTTTCCATTGTATTATAGGGTCCCAAGGTCTGATGTCTCAGTGGATGGGACCTTGTCAATCAACTACCTCTTCTCACCTGTTATAGTTCCTCCATTCTTCTTCCACCAAGTGGGCTTAAGAACAGAGCCTACCTCCCAGGGCTGAAGTGATGACTTTTTTCTTTTAACATTTTCCTTTTTAAGGATTTTTATTTGAGAGAGAAAGAGCGAACACGAGCAGGGGGAGAAGCAGAGGGAGAGAGTCTCCAGCAGACTTTGAGTGCAGAGCCCAACACAGGGCTTGATCCCAGGACCCCGAGATCATGACCTGAGCCCAAACCAAGAGTTGGATACCCAAATGACTGAGCCACCCAGGTGCCCCAGATATGATGATTTGATGAGCTGAGATACATGCAGCCTTTAGAACGGGACCCCTGCGCGTGGCCCATGCCGTGCAGCTTATGACCCTGGACATGAAGACATGGGGGCACCATGTTGGTGGCCGCCAAATGGAGGGGATTCCCATGTGCTAAGCATGGGCTGGGTTCTGGGAGTTTTTAATTGTGTCAATTCAGTCAACGTTATTTAGTTGCACCCTACCACATAGGTCTCCTTCTCTCCATTTTCCAGACGAGGAGATTGCCTTGGGAAGTAGTGGAAAGTGGCGGTCTGTGGCAACATGAACTTGGAAGCCACACCTGGCTCCCAGCCCATTGCTGCTTGGGTCCCAGCTCTTGCCCTTTGGTTGGAAATTCACAGCCTCTCGATGTGTTGAGGAATTTGGAAGGAGGGATCCACAGAGAGAAGGTGTTAGGTGTGATTTTGCAGAACAGAACTGCTCCCAGCTCCTGGTTTTGGCTTAGAGTCAAAGCTGTCTGCTCTCAGGCGATGGGACACAGATGGCCTTTGAGAATATACAGAATTTTCTCCTGGTAGCATGGACTTGGGTTTCCTTTTCACTTTGTTCTTTCTTTGGGCGTCCTTCAAATTTTAAAAAAGGAAGTAGGTAGATGCTGGGAGAGACTTCCTGATTGTCAGCAGCATAGGGCAGTTTGGGGAGCCTGAAGGACTCTCTCTTTTTTTTTTTTACATTTGAGTATTGCTGAAATTAGCATGCATCTTGCAATTGAAATGCCCATTTGGGGTATCATTTTTCCCACTCAAAAGCTGTTATCCAGTGGGTGGTACCCTCGGCAACCTGTAGCACCTTTAAGATTAGGAAACAGGGTGGAAAGCCCTGCCCTTTGCAGAGGTGGAAGGGAGAGAGAGAGGCCGGCAGGCCCTGGACCTGGCCCGCGAGCTGACTCTGGTCTGGTTTAAGAAGGCAGAGGGACCCTCTTGTGTTGGCGTGGGTTTGAGGGTGGCCCCCAGCCTCAGAATTCTCCATTTGGTGGCCTGGCTGAGTCCCAGCGGCTCCCCACCCCAGCCCTCCCTCAGCCTCCTTTGCCATGTTACAAGACTGCTGGTGCGCCTTGCTGCAGTTCTGAGACCTCTTGACTCCTTGGGCTTCCCCCTTGCTCTTAGCTCTTTTTCCCATGCGTCCTTCCTGCCTTACTCTTCTGGCACAGTTTAGGGTCAAAGACTTTGTCCCTTCAAGTTCTCCTCTAGGGACAGAAACCCTCAGTGGGGAGAGAGGGGGGGTTGGGTGGGCAGTCTCCCTCTGGGCGTAATTTCTGGAAAAACAGATGGATTTGAATCCCAGTGAGATAATAGCCCTCTTCATACCTTCATTATAGCAGTTACTGGGTTCTTTTATAATTCCCGGTTTACATGTGGGCCCCAAGTTCCCCTCCGGGGCCAGGCCATTCTTATTCATCTCTGTCTCCCTTGCTGGGAACCTGGCACCGAGGGAGGGGACTAATTTAGTGCTGTTGGGTGAATGCAGGGTCTTGCTTCCCATGCCTGTCCCCCACTGCCCCCCCAACCCCCCAGTTCCACCGAAACGTTGACCACAGACCACAGCCCTTTCCTTGACCAGATTCTTCGAGGAACTTCCTAGAAGCTGTGTTTTCTGTGCTGCAGGCCCTGTCACACCACCCCCTGCTTCGGAACAAATGGCCCCTCTCCAGGCGGGGAAGAAGGGCTGGGGTTTTTCCCGGGCTTTGGGTCTCAGGAGAAGGCAGTTCTGAAATCTCCATTTCTAACTGCGCGTGGACACTTCCACTTGTATAGCACGGACGCTGCTTGCTCCGAGGCCTCCAGGCTGGCCACTTGGTGGTGTCCGGCTTCTCCAGCTTCTTCCATCCCCCACTAGCCTCTCTTTTCTGCACCCGGCCCTGGCTCAGCGCTGGTCTCACTTCGGCAGCCGCTGAGCTATTTTGGCCTGGATGTTTGGCCTCCAACCCCGTGCCTCGCCTGCGCCCTCTCTTACTGGCCCTGCAGGCATTGGGCTTGTCCTAAGCCACTGGCCATGGGTGTCAGTTCAGCCTTCCATGCCTTGCACAAAGCGCCCCCTTTGGCCCTCTTCTTCCATTTTGCCCTGCGGGCCTCGGGCCTCGCTGGCAGGTCTCCTCTCTGTTCTCCTGCCCCACCCGCCTCAGAAGCCATGCCCTGCGGGAAAGCCTTGCTGGGCCTCAGAAAGGTCCGGGTGGCATGGGGCTGAGCACGGCTGAGGCTTGCGACCTTGGGCCAAGTGTGTGACCTCTCTGAGCCTCATCTGGGAAATGGGCTCAGAGTGCAGTACGTGGAACGGAATTGGACCTGAAAGGAGGTGTCCCTGGCTGGAGCAAGGGCTTTGAGGCCGAGAGGTGGGGAATGGGGCCTGAAACAGGGAGACCCGGCCAGGTCCCGCAGGGCCGCAAGGACCATATTAGGGCATTTGGACTCCATCCCATGGAGCTGGGAAGGACTTTCGGCAGGGGAGTGACAGGACTAGATGTGCATTTTAGAAAGAGTTCCCTGGCTGCTGAGTGGAGGATAGGTTAGAGGGGTAGGACCCGAGGCAGAGACCTGAGTGAGGAGGTTCTTGTAGGTTCTTGTAGTCATCTCAGTGTGGCGGGCCCGGGCAGCCGAAGAGGTATTGGGGCAGAAGAACAGTCCTCCCACCTGGGAGGGAGGGGAAGGAGGAGTTAGGGCAGGCGGTCAGGTTTCTGGCTTCAGAACCTTGGGTGGCCAGCGGTAGGGGAGTGAGGTGGAGGCATTTGGTTGTTGGGGGGCAGTAGGGCTGTGGCCCAGGATGCTGACCAGTGTTAAGCCCAGGGCCCAGCTGTGCCTTCTTACCCCTGCTGGTGCTTTCCTGCGGCCCCACGTGACCCACCTCACCTGTGGGCCATTGCCCAGCCCCTCTGGGACCGCTGGCTTCCTCTCTTGTGCTCCCAGGGCCTGGCAAACACTAGAGGTTTCCCTGAACTCAATTTCTCTGTTTCTCCTGATCGTGGGGGTTTCATCAGAAGAAGACTGGCCTGGTTGCAAGCTCAGGCCTCCTGGAGTCACTACAGTCAGGCCTCCCGCAGTCACTCCTGTGAGTGTCTGGTGTCTCGGCTTGGGTTTAAGGGGAGGCACAGCTTCCCCTTACCAGAGAAAATGCCCTGCCACCAGCTGGGCCTCCAGCCTGGGCCAACTCATGCCATCCTTCGAGAGGGCTCTGCGGGGGAACAGAGCCTGTGTCCCACTAGGTCCACTGCATGCCCCCTTTCCTGGGGGTGCTCCTCTTGGCCGGGCACAGGAGGAGCCCTTCCGGCTCCCCGCCTTGCGGAGGGTTGGGCAGTGCAGGTTCGGCTGCTGCGTGCGAGTATGGCTGGAGTTTGGCTGCAGAGAAACGTCTCTCTCTGGAGGTCCCTTTCTTGAACGTGTTACCAGACCTAGAGGCTGGCAATGGGCTGGGTGGCTGGTGCGTGGGGCCTGAGGAGAAGGTCCCGAGACAAGAGGGAGGACCAGGGAGAAGGGGCTACTGCCGGAGCGTGGAGAACAGGTTGACCGGGCCATCAGTTCAAGAGGCCTGTGGCCCAGGAGGGTTTATGCAGACAGTGTGGGCAGGAGTCCCGGGGGCATTGCCCAGAGTTGCCTCACTGGGACTCTCCTCTGTTTCTTGTTGGAGTTGGAGTCTGTGCTGGGTTTGGGAAAAGGCCTGGTCCCTGCCTCTGGAGGGGACTCTCGGCTGGAACATGCCCTGCCCCCCTCAGCTGGAGGTGTCCCTAGGAACAGGCCCCTTCTTGCCTCCAGGAACTGGATGCGCTTCCTTTCCTGATCGTGAGCAGAACTCTATATAAGGGAAGGAAAGAGCCGGGCAGGCTGGGAGCACGCTCTGGTGAGGACAGGCGGCCTGGAGGGGGGGCATAGGCCTGGGAGGAAATGGAACCAGGGTGGTAGCCATCTTCTCTTTAGTAGCCCCTGGCCCAGGGCCTGGGCCTTGGAAAGGGAGGCCGGTGTCTTGAGGCCCTGAACCAGGTTGGGGCTCTGCCTTTCTCAGCCCTGGTCTTGTCCTTGCTACCCCGACCCCGGCTGAGGCATTCTGTAGCTGCCTGCCTGCTGTGGACACTCAGGGCACCCTGGTATCCCACCGGGCTTCTAAGCCATCCTTCTGTCCACTTGGTGGGCCTGCCCGCCTGCCTGGCCCGGCTCATGGGGCCCAGCTATGGTCTTCCTTCTGGAGCTCGGCAGACTCGTCCCATGAAACCTGAGGTGCCGGGCTGTCCACGGGCTATGGGGTCTTCTGGTTCTTTCCTCAGTGATGTGGCATGGAGTCTAGATCCTCTGGGGATTGTGGTCTCTGTTCTTCTTGACCTCTGTGGTGTCGCCTCAGTGACGAGGGCTCAGAGGTGGCAACATGCTGGTCACGGGTTTCCCAGGTGGGGCCCAGAGGGTAAGCAGAAGCCCTGTGGGGCGGGTCCACTTGCTCCTCCTCGCAGGGCAGGGAGGGAAGAAGTCGGGGCAGTGCTGTCCTCCCGTGCTGTGGCTGGGGGAAGAGAGGGCAAGGCTGGAGGTCGGGGTCTGTCCAAATGTGTGTTTTGATAGGGTGGAGATGATGACCTCTGGGTTTTAGGGTGCCCAGTGGCCCCTTATCTGTGGGCTTTGGGCTCCCCTTCTTCCCCCCCCCCCCCATTATTATTAGTATCATTACATATCTTCTGTCTGCCTTAAGCTTCGCTCTTTACTTCTCTCTGCTCCCTATCCTCCTCAGGCACCTTTGGTGGCTCCCCAGTACCAGCGTCTGAAAGTCTTAACTTCTCGGCTGGGCCCTCCGAGTTGCCTGTGGTCCAGCCCGGAAAGAGAGTTTGCAGCCAGTCCTCCTTCCTTTTGTCCTCTTCATGTGTCCTTCCTCTTCCCCTTCCCCCATCCCATGTCCCACCAAAGGGGACTTGTAGTGGCTTTTTCCTCCCTGCCTTGTTCATGTGACCATTTCCACCCAAAATGCCCTTTCCTCATCTTTACCTTTTAAAATCCCATCCACATGCCCGGTGAGCCCTGGGCTCTGGACCAGGCCTTACCACCCTCGGGGCTCTTGGAATGGTCCTAGGTGAGATGCCCAGTAGACAGAAGCAATATGTCCTGAAGGCCTGGCGTAAGTGTCCCCTCCTCTGTGGACCCCACCTGGGACCCCTAAGTGCCTTCTGCTCTCACAGCCCCGGGTGCCCCCATCTGGCTGTGGAGAGAGTGTGGCGTGTGGGGCCAGGTGGCATTGGAATCAGGCAGACCCTGGTCTGTGTCAATTAGTGGCCATGCCATCTTGGATCTCACAGGATTGCTGAGAAGATGGCTTGAGATCCTGTGAGATGAGGGCACTCGTCTCTCCTCCAGAAGGTCCCAGGCAGTAGAAGGGATAACACAGAGTGCCTGGTACACAGTGAGCATCTTTTTCTGCTTTCTTCTGCGTCTGCCATTCCTCCTACTCTGAGCTGTTTGACTTTGGGCCGTTACTTGACTTCTCTGAACCCACGTACCACAAAGACCTGTCATGAAGACTATATAAAATGTATGTAAAGCACCCAGGTCAGTGACACACATAGGTGCTCTGCTCCTTCCTTCCTGTGTACCTTTGTGTGTCGACTGAGATGGGGGCCTGGAGTTGTGGGGGCAAGGGCGTGGAGGCGGTGTCCGCGGGAACAGCCTGCATGTCCGTCGAGGACAGGTGTGTAAATACAGTGTGCGGTGCTTGCCCAGTGGACTAGTATGCAGCCCTGAAAAGGAGGGCACCTCTGATGCCTGCAGTGACCTGAATGAATCATGAGGATGGATGCCGGGTGTGACAATTGCTGGGGCTGCTTTAACAACATGTTGGACATTAGATGGCTCGCATAGCAAACTCCTCCTCAGCCAGTTCTGGAGGCGGGAGCTCTGAGGTCCAGGTGTGGGCACTTTTGATTCCCTCTGAGGCCCATCCTTGCGTCCACTCATGGCCCTTGCCTTTTGCACGTTCCCCTGGTGACTCTCTGTGGGTCCTAATCTCTTCCAATAAGGACACCGGGTCGGGCTGGATTAGGTCCCGCTGATGGCCTTGTTGTAGCTTCATCACCTCTTTCGCTCCATGCAGTCACGTTCTGAGGTCCTGGGAATTAGGACTGCAACGTGTGAATTTGGGGGGATGGAACTCAGCCCAGGACATGAAGTGAGATCAGCCAGATTCAAAGTGCTGTGTGATTCTTCTTATGTGAGGCGCCTAGAACACATAAATTCAGAAACACAGGAGCTGAGAGATCCCCAGGGGCTGGAAGGGAAGGGGGATGGGGCTCTTATTTAAAGGATGTGGGATTTCTTGTTTGGGAAGGTGACGAGGTTCTGGAAGTGGGGAGGAGTGATGCTTGTACAGCAGCGTGAATATGCACTTACCTGCTGTTGAAACGTTCTCTTAGAAATAGGTAAAATGGTAAATTTTATGTTGTGTGCATCTTACTACAATAAGATTAGAGAGGACTAGCTAGAGATAGGGGAAACAAAACAAAACAAAACAAAACAAAAACAAAAACCTTCTGCTCTGATCTTATGAAGCTAGAGTTAGAGGCTTGAGTGGTTCTCAGTTTTGGCTGGGGCAAGGTGGTCCTGTCTGGCCCCAGGGCCAGGCGGATGTGGGGAGCTTCTCAGGAGGGCTGGGCAAGTTTAGGAGCCCAGGGTTTTATGTAACCAGGGCCAACAGCTTGAGGCCCCAGGGATGGAGTGTCACCTAGTTGGGGACCAGGTCCTGCTGCTTGCGTGCTAGTGAGGTGACGGGAGGGCCGTGACAGGTACATGCCTGGGTTTTCTCTTGCTCTGCCAAGAACAGTGCCTGGAGCTCCCAGACCAAGATTTCACCTGCAGTGAGCCCTTTCCCAGCTGACTGACCTGGGACGAATGGCACAATCTCGTCGAGCCTCTATTTTTCTCATCTGTAGAATGGGAACAATGTTGCTGACTCTGCAGGATTGGAAGGGCGCAGAGGGACAAGCATGTGGCAGGACTGGCCCCAGCACTTGGCACATAGGATGTGCTCAGTGATGGTGGTAACTTTGGCCACTGGTGGCTGCAGGTGTCTTCCTTCCTGGGGCCTGAGTGTCCTACAGCCTTCTGCAAGTGCTTTGTGTGCAGCCAGTATGTGTTGGGTCCAGTGCGATGAATGAGATGTATTCTCTGCCCTCAGGACACTTGTTCTCTCACAGGGGAACCAGGTTACAGACAAGGAAATTGACACCTGTTTAATTGCAAATTGCAATTAGGGCTGTGAAGATAGAGATAAGAGGGCTGGAGAAACAGTGTCTGTGTGTGGGTGTGTGCATGCGTGTGACTTAAGGGAAGCAGGGAGGACCTCTCGGCAGTGGCGGCATTGAACCCAAAGCCAGAAGTCTGGGAAGGACACAGCTAATGCAGACGGCTGGGCTGAGAGTGTTCCAGGTGGAGGCAACAGCATATGCAGAGGTCCCGAGGAGGCCCACAGCTAGGTGTGCTTGAAGGACTGAGAAGAGTCACTCCGATGTGTGGCTTTAGGTCCTGGGTAAGGGGGATGGACACAGAGTACTGGTGGAGAGGAGGGCAGAGCCCAGATCACACAGGGAGCCCTGGCCTGGAGGGCTGCTGTCTGGTGCGTTTGACCCCCGGGGGTGTCTCCACGGGTGTGTCCTGTTGTTGGAATCGCATCCAGGGACCTTCGAAATTCAGAAGGTATTAGTGGGTAGGGGACTGAAGAATGCCAGGCATTAGCTGTGGTCTGGGCCTGGCAAGTCACGCCCAGCAGTGCCCCCAGCTCTCTACCTTGCAGGATCCGAGCCAGACTGCGCCTCTGCGGTGGCCTTGGATGAATTGTTACCTTTTCTATGCCTTACTTTCTTCATCTGTGAAATGGGGAGAAGGAGTCTCTACCCCAAACATTTTGAGAGCTTAGGCTAGGAGCAGACAGAAAGCCACGTTCCAGGGGCTATTGCTGTTGTTGGACACAGCTGTCCGGACATTAGTGAGTACGGAAGCACCACGTGCCCCAGAGCGCAGGAGCGCATCTCTGCCTGGAGCCTCCCTGCTGGGTTCACAGCCCGTCTTCCCTATCGGCTAGCTTCTTGACTTGTCCACGTCTCAGGCTCCTGGTCCGTAAAATGGGATGTTGAAGGTTGTTGTAGGAGCAGAATGAGGGAGTTCATGCAGACGGGCCTATAGTAAGTGTGATGTACGTAACTGTGGCTGTTGCTAGTTTTATTGGTACGTTTTTCTGAGTGGACAGACTGAGCATCAGGCCTGCTCAGCTCCAGTGTGTAGCCGGGTTTTTGGAGCTGTACTGGGGGAGGAGGCTTACCTAAGGCTGACCTCCTGGGCCAAAGCCCAGGAATCCCTGCCAGTGGCTGGGAAGCGAGACGATGACATGGCTGGGACCCCGAGCTCCTGTGGATGTCCCAGAGTCTGCCCCCTCTGCAGAGAGAGGATTCCTAGCTCAGGTCCCTACAGGGCAGAGGGCGTGGTCACCGCTGACACCAGGGGTGTGGGGCCGGAGGGCACAGGCCACAGAGTGGCAGGGGGCCCTGGCTCTCCCTGGCACATTCCAGGCTCCTGAGAGGGTGGCCAGGGGCCAGGGTGCCGGAGGGAAGGAGAGAGCCTTTTAAGGAAACATTTCTCTGCTTACAAAAAAAAAAAAAAAAAAAAGAGAGAGAGAGAGAGAGACAAGAAACACTGAAACACACAACAAAGTTAGTGGGCTGGCTGGCCGGCTGGCCTGGAATGCATAGCTGTGGGTGGCGGGTGGAGGAGATGCTGGGGGGCAGAAGACCACGAGGGGCACCCGGACATCAGGCCTTCCAGCTGGGGGTCCACCGCTTTGCTGCAGAGCTCAGTCCTTAGGGGTGGTGCTGCCTCAGGGGAAACAGGAAAGGGACCTGGGGTCGGGACACCTGGACCCTCCTTCTTTCCACCACTGCCTTAAGGTGGTTCTGGGAGAGAGGCCCTCCCCCTGTTTCAGAGGACACTGTCCGTTCCATCCCCACTTTAAATGGATCTGTAACCTCCCCTGACTCCCTAAGTCCCCAGACCCAGAAGGGAGACTAGAAACCCCTCATGTAACGGCGTGGGAGACAATGGCTATGGACAGGACTTGCTCAGGTCTGGAGGCTGAGGCCGGAGCCCGTAGCGTCCCTCCTGCAGGTTCCCAGCCTCACCCGAGCCCCAGCGCCAGCGCCAGCTCCAGCTCCAGCTCCGGAGGAAGGAGCAGAGCAGAGTGCTCTGCACTGGCTCCCACCCAGTGCCCGAGGGACCCCTACATGACAGAGTGGTGGGAGAGGAGACACTGGGAACCTGGCCCCATGAGGTTGAAACCTACAACCTGTGAATGGGGTTAGGGGCAGTAGGGCACGAGAAGAGGCCATGGTTGGATGCAGAACTCCTGCCCCACAGGTGCCGGGGGGGCAGTTGTGTCCCCCATGACTGAGACCTTGTCTGGCCCGCCAGCCACAGCCACCTCTGGGACCTTTCCTTCCTTCCCAGTCTGTTCTCCTGGGATCCTCCACCCCGCCCTGGACTCTGTCTCCCCCAGAAACTTCTAAAACACTCACTGATGGCTCCATGCTTGTGTGTATCAAGAACCCTGAACTTGGGAGAGCATTTGGCCCCCTGTTTCCTCTTTCTCTTGAACACAGGGGAAGAGTTTCCCTTCATATTTCATTTTGGGACTCAGACTAAATCTTCACCGCTTATCAGCTCTGTGACCTTGGGCGAGTTGTGTAACCTCTTGTGTATCCTTAGCCAAAGATGGACTAGTACCTACCTTATTGGATGTTTGAAAAGGTCAAATGAGTTAATATGGGTCAAGCATTGATAATAATGCCTGTCACTCCTACAGTCCGTATCTAATGAGCGTAGCAATTGTTCCTTTCCTTTGGCCCCACATGTGAGTCTCTCAGTCTCGGGGTAACGGTGAGCACAGGGCGATAGACATGGAGACTCAGCTCAGGCTTCTTTGCTGGAGAATGAGTTGGGCAGGAAGTCTGTAGCTGGACTGGGTCGAGAACCCAGGGATGCTGAACTCCCAGCTTCTCCGCCTCTTCTAGAGCTCAGGGCACACTGTCACATGAGCCTTGCCCCTTCTGGGCTGGTGTGTCAAGCCTGGGGATCCCTCGGGCTGGATGGAGGACAGAGCTGGGTCAGGCAGAGGGGGGCCCGGCTGAGGGTGGCTTCTTGTGGGGAGCCAGCTCTAGCCGAGCCTGGAGGCTGTCACCATCGCCGCTCCGCTGAGCTGGTGGCCGGAGCTGGGGTTGCCTACTGTTTGAAGAGGCAGCAGCCCCGTCTTTGGCAATCAGGGGCTTGTGCCCAGACCCACTTATGCCTGAGGGAGAGCCTCCCCCCAGTCCCCTCTGTGGGCCCCTTGGGTTGGGAATTGGAGCCAAGATTAAGGTATGAGCTCCAAGAAAAACGTGTCCCAGCTAGAAAAAAAGAACACACTGAGTCTCTGATAAAGGGCCCTGCTAATTGTCAGGGTAGTGGTTTGGCTGCCTGGCCAGGATGGAGGTGTTATCTCAGGGGAGGGGGCAATGCAGCCCTCCCTCTCCCCTCCGTCTGTCTGGAGGCCCACGTGCCGGTCCCCACCCTCCATCTGAGAGGAAGATGAGGATGGTGTTAAGAATAAAATCTCGCCCATAAAGGGTGCTCTCACCCCTCAAGGCTTTCTTCAGAAGAACTGGCAGGGCCTTTCACCAACCTGCTTCCCTCAAGCTGTGGGGACCCCAGACTCTGTCTGCAGCTTTGGCTGAGATGCCTTGGCATTGGGGAGAACCTCCTTTCTTAAAGCTCTTAAACATGTTTTTAAAAAATATAAAACAAACCTTCGTATATTGTAGAACATTTAGAACATAGAGCAAAGAAAAAAAAAAAAAAACCTTCTTCTTATGACCTGAACCCACTGCTACTAAAAATCCTGGTGCACTGACCTCCAGTGTTCTGCCTATTTTTCTACAGAATTTAAAAATTGTATGATATACGGGGCGTTTGGAAGGCTCTGTCATTTTAAGCTTCCGACTCTTGGTTTCAGCACAGGTCATGATCTCGGGGTTGTGAGATCGAGTCCCACATCGGGCTCTGCACTTAGCGTGGAGTCTGCTTGAGAATCTCTCCCTCTCCTGCCCCTCCCCACCCTGAACGTGCACACGCACGCTCGCTCTTGCTGAAATAAATAAATAAAATCTTGAAAAAAAAATCATGATGTACATTTCATTTTTGCCTTCTGCCACTCCCTGTCTCCCCAGTGTGATTGCCTGAGGGATCTACCACGTGGCCGCAGCATCTTCTAGTGACCTCTCAAGCCGGAGATGGTCAGTGTGTTAAGCTGAGGGAAGGGGTGTCTGGCATGGAGGTGGGGCCGTGGAATGGCCTCAGGAGGCCCTGGTTTTCTGTGTGGATGAAAGATACTAACCTTGCCCTTTCTCTGTTCCTCCCACAGGTGGCTGCCCCCTGCATCCCTCCATCCAGCCGTGAACTGGTGGTGAGTGACAGTCCCTTCCCTACCCTGCTGGGCTCTCTCCCCTCTTTCTTCAGCTCCTCTGTTACAGCTGCCTTTAGGCCTAAGCATGCTGCTGGCCCCAGAGGGTTCTGGGCCATTAGGTAAGGAGGAGGAGGGGGACACTTCCCCAGACCGAAGCTGGACTGGGAGGAAATGAGTCATGAGGTCCCTTCTGACGAGATGCAGGCCCTCTTAGTTCCATTTGAGACCGAAGTCCTTGGAAAAACCCATAAAAGGGCATCTCGCATGCCTCTGGGCCAGGCCAGGTGCCTGTTGTTCTGGGGCTTCTGGGACCAGGGGACGGCACCTTCTTCTACCTGCCGGGTCTCGGGTCAGGTACCCTTCAGCCGGAGGGAGGAGAGTGGATGACCTGACCCACAGAGCTCCCCTGCCTGGGCAGTGGCTCGCATTCAGGTGGCCCAATCCGCCTCCAAGCTCCTTGGCTGACTCTGCTTTTCTGTTCTGTCTCCGTGTCTCCCAGCCCAGCCTCCCCTGTCAGTCTTCCAGAAGAGTGTGGACAGGGACGGGTCTCCTATGAGTTGTGGGCTGTGGGGAGAGGGGCTCGTTCCAGATGGATCCCAGCTGGGCTGATCTGGAACACTGGGAGCTTCTCCTCCCGTTGCTCTCAGGCGTCCCCAGCGCCCCTTCTCCCCAGCCCAGTGCTGGAGGTGGGCAGGGCCCTAAGGCTGGAGCGGAGGGCTCTGCATGTATGTGTGTTTGCGTGTGTGTGTGGGGGGCACACAGGACAGAGGGCCCCTATGGATACAATCCTGTTTATTGATACAGAGGAGCCTCTGGTGACACCAGTGTGGGTGGCCATTGGGGAGGGGACCAGGGTGTCCTGGCACTTTCAGGCGTCTGTGCGTCCACTCAGCCTGGACACTGTCAGGACCCCTGGTCCCTCCTTTCCCTCGGACACCCACTTACTCAGTGACAATGGTCGAGCCCATCCTCTTTCTGGACCCCAGCTTCCCTTCCTGTCAAGGGGAGTGCTTGCTCCCGATGCTCCCAAGGCCTTCTTGGTGCTGGAAGTGTCCCCTCCATGGAGGGTCATGGATGGGGTGAAGTAAGGTTTGTAGGGGGACTCTACGCTCGGGTCTCGGACGCTCAGACGCTTCGGGCCCATGGCCGCGTCCGTGTCCTCTGCAGCCCTGGCCGCCTCGGGCCCATGGCCGGGTGCCTGTTCTCTGCAGCCCTGGCCGGGCCCCGCCATGCTATTTCTCTTCCTCTCGGAGGCCCTGCCTCCCCGGTCTCATGGGGCTCAGACCCTTCTGGGCCTCAGCTCTGCCCAGCCATGCCTCTCCAGATGTGGAGTGTTCTTCGCACAGAGCCTGGTCACAGGTCATCTGACAACAGCAGGGGGTAGGGGGGGTAGGGGGAGGCCAGTGCAAGGCCTGGTTTGCAGCCACCAGCAAGAAGTCGCTCTGGGGTTGTAGAGGGTCACCGTAGCGGGTGGATGGGGAGGGGATGGGGAAGCAGGGAGTATAAGTCTCATCATTTCCACTCAACTGCCACCTCGCCCCTGAGAACAGAATGTCCTTGGCTGGTTCAGGGTAGCTGGGGGGTCTGGGGCTTAGGGATCTGCAGGCAGAAGCCAGATTCCTGGCCACTCAGAGCTTGTTTGTGTGAGGAAGGGTCAGGGGTTGGAACAAAAGGGAAGAGGTTGGCATTCGGGCCAGAAGGATTGCAGTTAGATACCAGAAGGTTCTTCCATCCCTGTGTCCTGTCCCACCTGTGAGGAGGGGGGCTCTAACATTCCAGGAGGCTGGGTCGGCCACGTGGTGATGGAGTGGTTGACGTACCAGATTGTGCTCCCTGAGGCTCCCCCCACCCCGCACCCCGCCCCGGCATGGTCAAGAGTGTGAGGGGGTTAGACTCCTTCCCTTTGGATCCTGGCTTCTCAGTCTCCGCTCTGTGACCTTGGACACAATGCTTAACCTCTCTGGACCTCAGTTTCCCCTCTACAGATTGGGAGTTGGTAATAGCCGCTGCCCTGTAGGGTTTTTAGGGAGAATAAAAGGAGCAAACGAGTGAATTTTTTTTTTTTAAGGATTTTATTTATTTGAGAGAGTGTGCACATGAAAGCACACAACAAGTAGGGAGGCGGCGGCTCTGGAGAGGGAGAAAAAGGCCCCCCGCCGAGCAGGGAGCCTAATGCGGGGCTCAGTCCCAGGACTCTGGGATCATGATCTGAGCCGAAGGCAGACGCTTACCCTACTGAGCCACCCAGGAGCCCCATGAGTGTATTTAATTAATCTGTATTCAGGGCCCTCCAGGAGCTGCCCACCTGATTTGGGGAAAAAGTCCAGCATCTTGCATTGGCATGTACAACCCTGCAGGATGGCTTTCCTCTCTGACATCTCCTTCTAGAAACTCTCTCCTTCCCTCACTCTGCGTTAGATACCTGGTTTTCTTGCTCTTGAACACAGCAGGCACGATCCTGCTCCTGGACTGTTGTCCCTCGTGTGCCTTCTGGCTGGGAGGCTCTACCCCCGAGTCCCCCTCGAGGCTCTTTCCCTCCCTCAGGTGTTCACACATGTGGGAGATGTCCCTTCTCCCCAGCAACTCCGTCTCCCGTGCCTGCTTTCCTAGTCCCTCCACCGTCTCACCACTGGGGACATGGTGCATCTCACTTCTAGGGCTCCCCTCCTCCCAGCACAGCAGCCTGTGTGGACAAGGGATTCATATCTATCGAGTTCACTGCTGTATCCCCACCACCCGCCACGTAGTAGGTGTTCACCGACTCAGCGCGCATTCACCGAGTGGCTGGAAGAAAGGCTTCAGCTGGATGCCCTGTGCGGGTAGGGGCTCAGCAAGTAGGGCTGCTGTTCCCTGGCTTGCCCGTGGGCAGGGGTCTCTCTGTTCCTGGGGAAGGGTGCTGGGCTCCAGAAGGACGCTCTGCTGTCGTCCCAGGGAGTGGGAAAGTGGCCCAGGGGAAACCGGGAGAAAGTTTGGCTTCCCCCAGAGAGCACTCAGCACCTGTTTCCTCAAGGCAGGCTAGGCAAGTGCTTTGAGCAGGTTCACAAGAGGGAGGAAAGGGCGGGTTGTATTTTTCCTTCCTTTTCCATTTGCTGCCTCCCCTGCAGCCCTGGCAGAGCTGGTCTGTGGTCTCCCTGCCCCCTTCCCTCGTGCCTCGCAGCGTGTGTGTCTGCTGTGGTTTCTCCAGGTCTCAGAGAGGGCACAGATCTCCCTCTGGCCATCTCACCTGTCTCGCTTCGATCTTACCCCACTCAGATCAGGAGCCCTTGTCCTGGGCACAGGATTTCTGCCTGCTGTGGGTCTGCTAGATACATTCTCCAGCCTGTGCCAGGCCAGCTGGGGCAAAGTGGCTTAATCTTCAACCCGTGTTTTCATCTTACTCAACAGATGTTGCCCAAGGCCTTGGGTAGAGGGTCCTAGGGTCACCTCCCTCCTGTGGGGTCCCCTGGTGGGGGCAGGATGGAGAGGTGAGAGGGCTTGTTTGGCACGGACACTCCTGATCCTTGGAAATTGCTGAAGCAGCTTTTCTCCACTTCTGAAAAATAAAGAGTCAAAAGGAATTTCCCGAGGGTGATAGCCAAGTGGAGTGGCCGCCAAGGTTGGCCGGATGGTGGGCCCTCCTGCACACAGAGCCTGGCACCCAGGAGACGTGCGCTGGGGACAGATGGGAGTGCAATGCCTCACCTCACCCAGAGCAGCCCCTTAGCAGGTGCTCAGAATGAATTGAAGGTGGGGTGGGGAGTCTGTTGGGACAGGAGGGAAGAGATGAATGGGACAGTGGGAATGCCAGGCTGGATTCTCCCGTAATAGCCATCAGAGCAATGGTGAGATGGTCACCCTATATGGAACTTTCTGCCAGACATTGTTCTGAAAGCTTTGCAAAAATAAACTCATTTATTCTTCATGACAACACAACAAGAGAGATGCTGTGGGATTATCCCAGTGTTACAGATGAGGAACTGAGGGGGCCACAGAGCTATTTGAAGGGGGTGTGGGATTTTGACTCAGTGGCCCAGCACTGCCGTCCGCCTGCTTGACCATCAATCATGGCAGACGCCATTCACTTGCACGACACCTGTGGTTCTCAAAGCCCTTCCTGGGACATCAGGCCACGGGGACCCCACGGTGGATTCTGTGGAAGTCAGGGCATGTTGTCAGAGCTACCTGGGTAGGCCGAGGAACAATGTGGGGCTCAGAAAGACGAGGTCACCTGTTCATGGTCCCACGGGAGTTGGGGGGTTGGGTAATGGGGTGCTGGGTCAGGAAGAGGCTTTTAGATTCCTGGTTCTGCTTTCTCCCCAGAACCTCCTGGATGCTTGCTGCTGATATAAATACTGATGACAGCCAGGTGGACTTTTCTGGGATTTCTTTTCCTTTCCTTTCCTTTCTCCTTCCCTCTCTCCCTCCATTTGTTTAAAGTAGAGTTGACACACAATGTCATATCAGTTTCACGGATTGGGATTTTGTAACAGCGCCAACCACAAGTGCACCTAGCTAGCTCAGGGCCTGGGATTTAGAGAAACGTCTGTCTCTTCATCTTTCTGTCCGTCTGTCCTGCCCACAAACATTTCCTGAGCAGCTGCCTTGTGCCTACTGCTGTGTCAATGCTGGGGCTGCAAAGTTCCTTTCTGCCACAGTGCGGCTTCTAGGAGGCGGGTGGGGTTGGGGTTGGCGTAGAGCCATAGGAATGAGAGGACTTTACACACCATTTGCTCTAGTCCTGCTCTGTTTCAGGTGAAAAGGAGGCTCTGAAAAATTCTTTTGACTTTAGATTTTTTTTTTGTTGTGGTAAATACTAGAACATAGAATTAATTACCTTAACTGTTTTCAAGTGTATAGTCATGGTATTAAGTTCGTTCCTGCCCTTGTGCAAATGTCACCCATCCATCTCCAGAACTCTTGTCATCTTGCTCAACAAAAGTCTACCCATTTAATATCTTTTTTTTTTTTAAGATTTTATTTATTTATTCGACAGACAGAGATCACAAGTAGGCAGAGAGGCAGGCGGAGAGAGACAAGTCTACCCATTTAGCAAGAACTCTGCCCTCCCCTTCCCTAATCCCTGCTTACCACCATTCTCTTTGTATCTCTATGAATTTGGCCACTTAAGTACCTCAAGTGAGTGAACTCATATGTGTCCTTTTGTGAAGGGCTTATTTCACTTAGCACTGATGTCCTCAAGCCTTCCTGTGTTGTGATGTGTATCAGAATGTCCTTCCTTTCCAAGGCTGAATAATATTCCGTTGTCTGTCTGTGCCACAATTTACTTACCTGTTCATCTGTGAGTGGACATTTGAGCTACTTCTGGGTTTTAGGTGTTGTGAATAATGCTGTTTTCTTGCGAGCAGCCATCCTCCTGGGTGTAAGGTGGTGGTCTTCAGATTTTGAGATGACTTTCCCAAGGTTCTCAAGTGCCAGATGTGAGGCAAGAAGGCACCACGGTGCCTCACGGACGAGGAGGAGGATGTGATGTTCTGGACAAGTGGGCAGAGCCCTCAGCTTCGACGATGCCATCTTGCCCTCCATTAAGGAGAATGACTAGCAGTCATTGAACTCTAGGCTCTGATGATATTTCATCTTCTTGGTTTGAACTCTAGGCTCTGATGATATTTCATCTTCTCGCCACAAATGTCACGAGAGGCCATCTTTGGGAGGATTCTAGAAAACGGAGCAATGTTAGGAGAGATGAGCCCGATAGAGTCTTGGTTTTCAAAGGAGAGAGAAAACTGGGCATTACGTTCCAAAGAAGATTCTCAGAGTGGCGAGGGAAGCTGAAGATCTGCATTTGTGCAACAGGGCTATGCGGTTTGGAGAGGGGAAATAGGGAGCAGATGCAGAATGGGAGTGAGAAAGTGGGCAAGGGGAGATTTGCTGTTGCTCCCTGGAGTAGAACCTGGTAAGTGGAGGTTCTTACAAAGAGGAGGAGACTTAGATGTAAAGAAGAGCTTTCTCCTGTCGTGGGGCGGGGAGTCGCTGTCTGTTGCTGGAACCCATACTCACCAACACGTACTCGGTATAAGGCGAGTGTTCCTGGCGAGTTCCTTCTCTTTGGGGGGACTGGTGGAAGTCCCGCCTGTAGACTGGGCTGTGAAAGGACATGGTTCCTGGAGGTCAAGGCATCCATGAATGTGCTGACCACCATCCGGGGATCTCCATTAGGAGAGACCCAAGTCAGGTGAAGAGAAGCCTTTGAGAGCCTTGTTCAATGGGGGAGAAAGAGAGAAGTGTCAGATGGAAAACAATTAGTGCCTGTATGGGGGCTTCTGACCAAAGGTGGCCTTGGGGGCCTGGGAAGGAAGCAATCAGTCTGTGCTGTGGTAGTTGAGGAAGTCTGTCTCTTGTTCCAGGTCTAGTTTAAGGTTTGAGCAAATGGAAGAGAGGAGGGGAGGAGGAGGGAGAGCTGAAACAGAGAGGGGGCAGGGCCCTGGTATGAGTTACTGAGCCTGTTGGGAGCCGGGGCAAATCCAGGGTAAATATTTTTGGCCCGTCTGCCCTTGCTGGGGGCTAGTGGGGACCAGGGAGTTCTGTGTCATTTTGGTTGGTGGCCCTGGCTGGGATGAGTGCAGGAATGGAAACAGCAAACATGGCATGTGTGGGGAAGGGCCCGATAAGGGAGGAGTCCGCAAGCCAGGCAGGGGAACTTGAACTTGATGAGCCAAGCAGTAGGGCCAGGATGGGTCCTTGAGTGGGGAAGCGACCCAGAGCCGGATCTGAGAGTCTGCTGCCAGCTGTGGGGTGTGGCTCGGTGGGGAGGGGCTGTGGGAGGAGTGCTGGGCACGGGCGCTCAGCTGGAGTAGAGAGAGAGCATGGCCAATGGTGGCCAGAGGGGCACAGAGGAAGGGCCTGGGGACGCCTGGACCCCCAGGGCCCTGGCTGAGGGGAAAACAGCATCTGATGCGGGAAGGAGGAGTGGAGGAGTACTCCCCCGTGACCTGGCCGAGTGAGCGCATGCCGCCCCTGCTGTTGCCCTCTCTCTGCCAGGAACCCTGGGCCGGGTCCCTCCGGGTGAGCTGGGGCCGGCCTGAGGACAGGAGTGGGCTTGCCCAGGCCCCTCCCTGGGTGGGGGGCAGGGAAAATCAGGCATCACATTTCATTCCATCACACCCTGCCTGTTCTTTTTCTCTGGTGGCCTAGGCCTGCCCAGGAGAGGATGGAGCCCCTGAAGGGACTTCATGGGGAACCAGGCCATCGGCCTCCTTCCCAGCCTGGCAGGGCCTAGCCCTACCAGTTCCGCACCCTCTCTCCAGCCCCCCGCCCTCAGTGTCGAGGCCCACCCCCAGGAGCTCCCCCCTTTCCCAGGATGGTGGTAATTAATACGGGGCAGGGGGTGGGTGGTAAGCAGGGGGCAGACACAGGCTTGGAGGTGCAGACCTGGACACTTGGTTTCTGCATCTGCTCAAAGGGGTTCGAAGAGCTCCATGAGAGGCCCCAGCTGCTGCGGGATGTTGGGATGTTTTACCCTTGTGGTCCCGCTCCCGCTGGGCGGACTGGGGGGTCTGTCAGGTGCCAGCCTTGCCATGCCCCCTCTAAGTGCCCAGTAAATGGTGCATCCCTGCTCTTCCCTTTTGCTTCCAGTCCCTCCCTTCATCTGCTTAGGGTTCTATTTGTGGAGCAAGTGAGCCTCGGATAACCTGCTGTGGGTCCCCAGGCTGAGGACGCTCCAGCCCCCCCGCAGCCCTACCTGCTGGCTCCCACTGGCTCCCTTCCCGTCCTGACGGGCAGCGCCGCCTGTGAGCTCACAGTGGGTTGCCTTGGCAGGAGATGTGATGTCATGGGGTCTTTTTTGGCCTGAAAAACTGCCTGGATTCCAGGCCTCCCAGGGGGCAAGATTGGGGAGGACGGGAGGGGTGGAAGGGAGGAGGGTGTGAGGAATTTCTGGACAGAATGTTCCTCCGGAGGCCGAGTCCGCATTCTGCGCCAGACCCCTCCCCCTAGCCTGGGCTTGGGCATCTACCCCTCCCCCCGCCATGGCCCTTGCCTTTTCCGTCCTCCACAGCAGCAGCCCACAGATACATTTTTTCCCAGCCCACCCTCCCTGAAGGCCACCAACGTGTCATATGCACGAACCTCTGGGCATCTTCCCAGCCACCCAGCCCCTTGAGCCCACACGGTTAGGGGTGGGTATGCATGCATGGAGGGGGCGTGCATGTCTTTTTTTGGAAAAAAAAAAAAAAAAAAAAAACTTAAGCAAAGGATGTGCAGTTTCCCTTATCCGCCCTGTGGTTCACAACCCCTCACATTCAGGAAGTTCTCGCTGATGTCTGATCTCAGTGTCTCCTACTGCCGTCCACTTCCTCCTCTTCCTATGGCAGTGGACTGAAGGAGTCTCTTCCTCCCGAGGACCCGAGAAGGTTCCACTCCAAGTCACAGAGAGCTTGCTCCCGATGGGAGGGCTGTTGACCGAGAGGAACTTTTAGTGAGTGAGGGTCTTCGTCAGGGAGAGGAGAATGAACCCAGTATGGAGCGAGGCCAGGTCAAAGACCAGCTGTGCAATGTTGGGCAAGTTACTGAACCTCTTGGGCCTTTCATCTCAACTGCAAAGTGGGGTCATGCTTACCTCCCCTGGGCGGTTCCGAGGACCTATGATCATGGAAGTAAAGAACTTGGTATTGTACCCAGATCATTAGCACTTTGGGAACTGTGATTGTTAGCACATTGCTGTTATGAAAAGGTACCCCCCCACTCCCAAAGCTGGGCAGGAAGAGGCCAGGCAGGGGAGGCATGCAGGGTGGGACACTTGAGGGGGCCTGGCTGTCAGCGTTGTGTGGATGCACGTCCAGCAAACTGAGAGTGAACGCCTCCTGAACTTTCCTGCCCGAAGCTCCTCACCCCAGTCCCTGGTTTTGAGACCCTAGAGCAGAGTGAACTGGGAAGCACAAGGTGTGGCCATCAAGGGACACCAGGTCCAAACCCTGCCTCCTGCTTGGAGTTGTCCTGCCTGGGGGCCAAGAGTATTCTGGAAGACCCCTGGTGGGGCTGTGCGTTGGCTGCCCTCAGCTTTGGAAGGCCTGGGGTCCTGAAGAATGAGGTTTTGTTGGGATGCCTGGGTGGCTCAGTTGAGTAAGAGTCTGCCTTCAGCTCAGGTCATGGTCTCAGGGTCCTGGGATCGAGCCTCGTCTCTGGCTCCCTGCTCTGCGGGGAGTCTGCTTCTCCCTCTCCCTCTGCCTTCTCCTTGGCTTTCTCCCTCTTGCTGTCTCACAAATAAGTACATAAAATCTTAAAAAAAAAAAAAGCCAAAGACTTTGTCCTGGGCTTAGGTGTCCTGGTCTAGATGTGGGGGTGCTGTCTCTGTCTGGGTTCCATGGGCCATATCCTTCTGCAGCCGAGCCTAAGGGGGAGGGAAGAGGAGTGCCCGCAGGGAGGCATTCCGCTAACCGGGCCAGCAGACGAGGCACGGAGGCGAGGGGCAGAAGGTGAGCTCAGCAGGGGGCTCTCCTTTACCTGGGTGCCAACCCCAGTCTGGCCACAGACCCCACTGTGAGAGGTGGGGCGTCGTGCCTCTCTGTACCTCAGTTTCCGCATCTGTGAAACAGGGAGGGAGGAGATGGCTCTTCCCAGAGCCGGTGTTCTGAGGAGTGGTATGCAAGGATGGGCTGTGTCCTGGCCCAGATCCAAGCAAAGATGGAACTTAGAGACCTTTGCTCCAGAAGGGCCGGGGGTGCTGCGTGGTCAGCGGTGAGCGAGGTCAGGGGGTTGGGGAAGAGAGTGAGGGGCTCTCCTGGTCGGCTCACTCAGCTGGTATTTGCTGAGTGCCTGCAGTGTGCGAGGCTGAGTTCTAGGCTCTGGAGGCTGTGGGTACTTACGTGCTAGCAGGGAAGGAAGACCCTAAGTGAGATCAGGAAGCAAAATACATCGTGTGCCAGAGAGTGAGGAGTTCTAAGGAGAAAAATAAACCGTGCCACGGGGACAAAGGACATGTTTGCGTGGTTGTGTCCAAGGTGGGTAACAGCCCAGGCCGAGAGGGGCTCTCTGACGGTTGGCTCTGGCTTTGGACCCACAGCTCGGGTGTTCTAGAAGCTTCCCTACAGCATCGCCGGGGGCCTGGGGCAAGGTGGGGGCAGCGTCGGGGGAGAGCCTGCCCTCATGCAACCTGCCTCTTGCCCTTTTCATTCCCAGTAGCTCCAGAGCTGGCGGTGGCTGGGAAGCAGGGAAGCAGGGAGGGCTTCCATCCTGGGAGGACTGGGCGGGAGGAGAGGGGTGGGGAGCTCGGCCAGCACGCTGGGCCCTGTCTGCAAACGCTGCGGGGAAAACACGGGGCGTGTCACTCTGGATGGGCTTTTGGAAATGTTTGCCTTTCCAGGGAGCACCTTGACCAGTAAGTTGCAGGCATCTGTGGGCTGGCCTAGGGAAGGGGTGAGGGCAGGGGAGCTGCTGTTCAAAGGCTGCTGGCTGGGAGGGAAGTTTCTCCAGCTGGGCTGAGGCCTGTGTTTTCTAATATTGGCTCCCGTCTCCCCGGTTTGCGTCGTGCTAGACTGGGGAGGGGCGGACAGAGCAGGAGGGTCAAGGTGGGGCGGCCTGGGCCTCTGGAGCGTGTAGCAGGGTATGGGTGAGAAATGACAGCTGACATTAACGAGAGCTTCCTAAGGACAGGCCCCGCTCTAAGTGCTTCATGTGTTCCGTCCCATTTGGTGCTCACAAAACAGCACCCTGCAGGCCTGGTGAGGGGCCCCGAGGACAAAGTGACCTGCCTGGGGTCACACAGGACAGGAATCAGAGTGAGTTAGGACTCGGCCCCGGACGTTACGGCTAATGCTGTTCGCTTAGACCCGTGGTTTTCTAAGTGTCATTCCCAGGTCTGGAAACCTTTGAGAAAGGCACGTTCTTAGGTCCCACTCGGTTAGACCCTCCTGGCAGGGCCCGTCCCCTGTGTGTCCACAGCCCTCCAGGTGATTCTGAGGGCTGTTCGGGGCTGCTGGCTCACGTTCTGTTCTGCCCAGAGTCCGGGCCTCTTAGGAGGCTTCACCCAGAGCAGGATGAGAGGCTCTTCAGGGCCTGTCGTGGGCCTGGGGCAGTGCTTTGTCTCTGCTTTCTCCCTCCCACCCCACTTCTGTCCTTTCTGACTGCCCCCATCTAGGCAGGCTGGTGAAGAGAGAGGGGTTTGGGGTTGAGAGATCTGGATTCAAATCACAGTCCTACGGTGTAGAATCTGCATGTAGAAGGCCCCTGGGATCTGCTCTCCTGGTTCTCCTCCCCACCTGGAGGCCAGAGCCGCCCAGAGAAGACACGAGCCTAGGGTCAGAGGTCCCTGCCCGGTGGCCTGTGGCTCGGGAATGGGGGCTAGGAGGGGCTTGGGGGAGGACTGGGGTCTTCCAAGAGGGTGGAATGTGGCATCTTTTCCTCTCCGGAGCCATCCTCAGGCTCCAGGTGGGCTGACCTGGGGGTTGGGAGGGCCCCACTGACTTGCCTTCCCATCTCCTGCTCTGTTCTCGGGTTTTGTCTTCCTCCACTATCTAAGCTGCCTTGGAAAGCAGTTTTGACCTCAGCTCTCCATCCTCCAGGCTTTGGGGGGAAAGGAGTCCAGGCTGTTTCCTGAAAGAGTACTGCTACCTTGACCTCCACTGGCTCTTTTCCTCCATGCCCATCTTGGCCCTGCTGTCCTTCCTGATGGCAAAGCCTTTCAGAGGCCCTTCTGTCCATTACCCTGTCTTCTTCAGGGGTGAGGGGCTCACCAGGAATGGGGTTAGGGTGGGCATTTCTATTCGGAGTCACCAGCTCCTGAGCTGGTCCCTGTTCATCTTGGCAAAGGCTTTGCTTCCTCACCTTCACGGTCAAGCTCTTGTCCTTCTGTGTGACTCAGGGGACCCTGGAACCACTTCACTGGGTTGGTAATGGAGCCCCAGAGACTGGAGGCACGAAGTGGACCTGGAGTGGGGAAGTTTCTCTCCCGTTACGGGAGAGTCCAAGGAGGCCGCTTCTCAGGATGCCATTAGTAGAAAGCATGTCTGTTGGTCCTGGCTGGGAAGGGGTGGCACTGGCTCGTGGGACAGGCTCAGTCCACAGGGGTTATTGGTGGCCTCTACACATCCACCCCAGTCCCTGGACATGACCGTGGAACTTCCTACAGTGCTGCTTTGAATCTGTTTAGGCAGGTGGGATAAGACTCACCAAACCGTATTGGGGAACGAGACGTATTGCCGCGATGAGAGTATTTGTACCCTAAGGACCAGATACGTCGCCCAGAGGGCAGGCTTACTGGAGTCCCAAGATGGGAGGAAGTCCTTCTTGCTGGGTGTCCAAGAATGGCCTTGTGGGGGAGACGACAGCTCGTCGGAAAAGAGCATGGGCAGGGGAGCCGTCCCACAAGCAAAGGGCTGGATGGCGAATAAGCAAGGGGATCTAGGGGACAGGTCTGGATGGGGCCAAGCTCTGGGGCACTGGGGTCTGCAAGTGGCCAGGGCTTATGGTGGGGGGCCTTGGAAGCCCACAGAAGTTAAGACTCTGGCAGGCCTTGTCCTGGGCTGTGGTGATTTCACACCAAGAGCCTGAAGTCCCAGGATGGGGTATAAATCCTATTGTTACCAGGAGTAGTTGATGACTTTACCACTCCTTTAACCTCCTCTTCTGTGAAGTGGGGCTCAGGGGAGCTCATGGGACCTACCCCCCTGGGTTCTTGTCGTGAATAAATGAGCCGGTGTGGGTGAAGGTGTCTGGCCCAGAGGTACAGGTGTGACTTTTACCTGCTCTGGGTTCCTTTTTGAGGGGTCAGCACTGAGTCAGAGGCCTTGGTGAGGTTTGCCGAGCTGGGTGGTTCTAGTACCAGTAAGATTGTTTTTCATTTTCCCAACTGCCTCCCAAGCTTGGGGTGAGCCAGGTTAAGTCTGAGCCTTGGGCTGATGCCATGGGGCCGGCTTCAGGAGGCATTCTGCCCATGCGGCCACCAGCCCTGGGGAGAGAGCCAATCTGTGGCTCTTCACCCTGAGGCCTCACACTGGTTTCTCCCTGTGTTCACAGCCCATCAACACTGAGAGTGCCCCGAAGAATGTAGCCGACACGGTGAGTGACAGCAGGTGGGCTGGGTGGCGGGGAACACCCTGGGCCACCGTGGGGAGGCCCAAAGGCAGAAGGGCGATATGGGGGGAAGGTGAACACAGATGTCTGGGGATACCCTTTTGAAGTCGATTTGAGGAACTTGGGGGAGAGTGATGAGGATGTGGGTCACGTTGGGAGCCAGGCACGTGACCTCACTCATGTGTTCGGAAATGGATTGCTAGGGAAGTAGGCAGGTGGGAGAGGCCCATGGTTTAATGTGGGTTTCTTTATCAAATATGCAGAGTGCAAGAAAGCCGGGCAGATGTTTCCAAACAGATCTTTCTGACTTAGCAGAAAGACAGGCAGTTTCCCCGTTTCCTCCAGGCTGCGTGGCGGAGGAAGGGAAGAGAGTGGGCGGGTCCTGCAGTGGAGAAGCTGAGGCTGGCAGCCAAGGGACATCTCCTGGCCTTGGCCCGGGCTCAGTAGTGGGCTTCCGGTCAGAGGGCTTGCGTTCAGATCCTGCCTCTGCCAAGCTTCTAATTGTGCGACTGTTGGCAAGTCCTGGGCTTGTGTGTGCCTCAGTGTTCTCACGTGCAGAATGGGAACAGGAAGATCTCCCGGGAGAGTGGTCAGGAGACACAGGGAAGAGGGTTGGTTAGCTCTGAGGGGCTTTTAGTGGACAAAGAAATGCTAAACAGGGGCACCTGGGTGATTCAGTTCTTAAGTGTCTGCTTTCCGCTTAGGTCATGATCCCAAGGTCCTGGGATCGAGCCCCACATCAGGCTCCCTGCTCAGTAGGAAGCCTGCTTCTCCCTCTCCCACTGCCCCCGCTTGAGTTCCCTCTCTTGCTGTGTCTCTCTCTGTCAAATAAATAAAATCTTTTTAAAAAATGCTAAAGAAACAGCTAAGTTCCTCCGAGGCCCTTCTGCCAGCCCCTTACCCTCCCACCCCTGCCAGACCCAGGAGGTCAGAAACCACGGTGCCTTTTGAATACTTTCCTTGACTCCTTGTTCTGATTGCCTTTTCTCTGTCTCCAGGGAGAAGGAGCTTTCCGGGGTGGAAACACACGGAAAAGTCTTGAGGAAGACGTAAGTGTGGGGATGGGGTAGGGGAGAAGGTCCCGTACCTGTCCCATTTGGTGGAACATCCCTTGCCTCCTTTCCAGAAGGGCGGGCTGGAGTCACTCAGCTCCATGGCCGAGCAGGGGAGGAGGGGCTGGGATGGTGAACAGGCCCCATGTACTTCTGCACTGGGCCTCCGTCTGGCTTTGGTTTCCAGCTTGGCTGGCTCTGGAGCTCATTTGCCCACCGCTTTGCCAGACCTTTGTGCTGCTGGGTGGGTGGCGGGGAAGGCAGAGAGGGAGAACTCTTGGAGGCCTGGCGTGGTGGTGAGCAGTCACCAAGGTAAGACCAAGGACTAAGGGCCAAGGTGCAGAAGAACTTGTGGGCTCTCAGGGTCATCAGACCTTGGGGTCTTGCAGGCTTGGCTTCTTGGGAGAACGGAGCCTTTGAAAATGTCAGAGTCTTCTGTGTGATTTCAATGCCTTCGATTCAGGAGCAGCCTGGAAGGTGGGCCAAGCCAGCTGAGCCCTCTGGGCTCCTCTTGCCATGCATTTTTGGTAGAGGTCAAGGGGCAGATTCCTACAATGGAAAGACCCCAGGGAAGGGCAGAAGGGGCTCTTTCAGGACCCTACTTTGAGCAATGCTTGTGTCTGGGCTTGTCCTCACATCCCTGGGGGAGACACCCCCCAGCGCTGGGCCTTGCTCTTTCTTCCCCACCCTCCTCTGACAGTTTGCCCCTCTGTTGGCCTCTCCATCCTTGCCCGCCCTGCTCTGCAGAGGAACAGGGAGTGGTTTTGGCGGTTGGCACGGGGGGAGCTGTTGATGGCATGAGGCCCTATCATCTGACAGCTGCCTGACCCATGGTGGGGAGGGCCCCGGAGGGAGGTGCTGGGGCCGCAGGAGACAGCTCCCGTAGGCAGCCACACTTCTGTGGGGAGCCTGCCACTGTCGCATTGCCCTGGGGCCCGCCCTGCGAGGCCAAGGCGTTCCCCAGCTGCATAGCCTGTCCGGAGTGGGAGCATGCCTCCTAAATTAGTGGGGAAAGCTCTGTTCAAGGTATGCATGGGTCCCCTGGGCTCAGAGTGCAAGTGTCGGGAGGGACTCTGGTCCAAGTCTGTGATATTTCGGGGGCTGGGGTGTGGGTCAGAAATTAATTTTTGTGCGTACCTGCTACTGAGGACGAACAAACTTAATGCACATAGAACATATAATATGTGCTCAATAAATATTAGCCATTCTTATTACTATTCTTTTGACTAAGGGCCAGGAGGTGGACTGGGTTTTTATTTATATATTTATTTATCCCTCCCTCCTGCCCCCCCACCCCCAATGGCACATGCTCTGGTCTTAGTTGTTAGATGGGAAAATAGAGACTTGAAAGGGCTCAGTGACTTGGTGAGGGCCTTCTGCATCCCTTTCTGGGTCTTCTGCTTGGATCTGGTGTTACCGGCTCTCCGAACCCTTGACCCGGGGACGCTGTGTGAACCAAACCTTTTACAGTAGTCTGAGCACATTTAAAAGCCAAGTCCTAATGCTGCTGTTTCCCACAACTCCAGCCTGGGCCAGACGTAGCTGGTCGGGGAAAGCTATAGCAAGAGAGAGGGAAGATAGACATCATGAAGGACTTTTTGACGCCATGGTGGGTATGACCTTGGTCCTGGGGAAGAAAGAAGTGGCCCTTTATTTGGGACAGGACGTTATTTTAGAAGAAAATTTTGTTGATTTGGGATGAGGGTGTGTGTGTGTCTGGGTGTGCCACGGTAGGTAAGGGTTGTGTCCTGTCTGGATGTGGGGTGGGGGACAACATGAATCTTAGTTTAGCCAGTCTAGTGAAGGGAGCAGATTCTAGAATGGCCTGTGTACTGCAGAGGAGGCAAGACCTCACTTTTGAAGTTCCCAGACACCTGTCCCAGGTTGGGTGCTCCTGGGGTCATTAGTCCACACCCGCCCAGCCTAGGGCCCCCCTGCAGTCTGGCCCGTGTGAGGAGACCGGTTTCAGAGGCTGAGCCGTTGCAACCCTGGGCCTCCTGGCATGCTTGTGTGCCTGTTTGTTGAGCTGTTTTCCTGGCTCTGGCCCATGGCCCAGGACTCACAGGCGGGAATGGCTGTTTTCCTCTAGCAGGGCTGGTGTGTTAGAGAGGTTTGTGGACAGTGTGCTGTGTCGCACTTTGTTTTGGAAAAATCCAGGCTGGTGGGCAGGAAGGAGAGAGGAAGGGGTGTGGCTGGAGGGGCTGGCGGGGGTGGAGGGGGTGGCCATAGCCCCCAGAGGAAAGGTAGGAATGGGGATGGGCCCCTGACATAGATTGGGCACCAGTTTCTGGCTGCCTGACGTGGCCCCTGGTGTTTCATAAAGACCCTCCTCCCAACTGGGCCCCCTAGGGACTGGGGCTCAGGAAACGCCTTTTCTTTTGGTCCCGAGCTGTTGTGTTTGGTCTGTGGACCTCAAAGGCAGGCAGGACTCTTCCCACACAGTTGATTTTGCTCTAAACCGACCCCACCCAAGTCCTGAGGTTCCCGCTCCTTGCTGTACAGTGGAGAAGGCAGGATTGGAACCTAGGGCCGCAGACCTTGAGCTGCTCAGGAGTGTCTGAGTGGTGGTCGGCAAAGAGGACCGAGGCAAAAAGAGTTGGTTGGATCTGCAGGAGGAGGGGTGGGGGTGAGACACCAGGAGGAACTTCCCGAGAGTAAGAAAAGCAAGACCACTATTTTGGCAGGGGTAGGGGGGGATGGGGTGGAGTTTCCTTTCATGCTGTTCTCTCCCTGAGACAGCGACCATGATCTGGGTCTTTACAGGGAGAGAGTTCTTGGTGCCTAGGGAGTTGAATTGAAGTTGTCTTATTGATCTCGGTCTTGGGAGGGGCCGGGAGGAAGTGGACGCCTGGGGGGCCAAAGGGTTCGGACAGCCCCAGACAGGAGAAGAATGAGATTACCCGAGGACAGAGAATTTACTTTTCTTTTTAAAATAAAATCTTTGTAGGACTCTTTGTAAAGCCGTCTGGTAGTTTTCCTTGGAAGCTTTAGGTGGAACAGGTAGATCTCGTGAAATCCCATGAGCGCTGGGCTGTACCCATTTTACAGATGGGTTGGTTCATAAGAGTGTCTTCCTTCATGGAATAGAAGTTCTCTGAGGTCAGGGACTTCACCTGGTCCCCGTATGTGCCTTGTATGTTGCCGGGCACATAGTGGATGGCACCCAGTGAGGGCTCTCAGGAGGAGGGCTCAAGCACTGTGATGGGTAGCAGAGATGACTTGTGTGTCCCACTCACTCCCAGCCTGCCAGAAAGAGCCTGCATGGGGAGGTATGCAGCAGTGGGGGGCCTGTCTCTGGCTACCTGTGTGAGGTCACCTGTGCGTTTTGGAGCATTAGGCCGTGCTGGCTCGCACCCCCTAGCCCCGCAATGGCGTGTGAGTCTCCATGTCCACTGGACTCAGACTTGTCACCCGTCTCTGTCTGCTTTCTGCCAGCAAGCGTCACATGTCCCCAAACTCTGCGGAAAACAGGAAGCCCCGTCAGTGAGAGGACAGCCCAGTGATTCAACAGGGGATGACCATCCAGCTGTTCCCATCCCTGTCATCTGGTGGGGTCATGGCCCACGGCAGATCCCTCCCCTGCCTCTCCTGCCCTGGCCAGCCTGGGGGAGCACAGAGGCTTGGACTTTGTCTTATCACCTCTGGAGGCGGCATGGCCAGACTCTGTTGGGGCCAAGTTTTTATTTATCTTTCCTGACTTTTTTGGGGTGGGGAAGCTGAGGAATGTGGAGTGTTGTAACGTTGGGAGGGGGGGTGGAGAAACGGGATCCAGCTCTCCTGCCCCATTCTTCCTTTTCACCCCGGGTCCCGGGAGGCTCCTGGCACCCCTTGGCTCCCCAGTCCCCACGCCAAGCCAGTCTCAATATCGCATTGTTTCCCCACAGCTCCGTGGGTAGGGACCTGTGGCCCAAGTCACACCTTGAGCCTCAGCTACTGCTGTGGCTTCCAGTGTTTGAGTCCCCCAAGCGTAGCTGTGGGTCGGCAGCAGATGAGACATGAGGGGCTATTTATAGCAGGAATCCCTGGGGCCTGGAGCAGGGCCTGGGGCCTGGGGAGGTTCAGCGACTCCTAATCAGGGACCAGTGAGATCAAGACGGATGGAGTGTCGGGTCTCTTATGTTCCTCTGGGTAGGTCGTCTTGTAACAGCCCGGTTTGGGGCTTGAAAACCAAACACGATCCCTCCTTACCACCCTCTACTCGCGCCCCCATGCCTGACTCATGTAAACCCAAGTCGTCAGGGCCAGGGGGTTGTGGAGACAGAAACTTCCCACGCCGACAGTTCCATTTGGCTCTCTGTTCCTCCCGCTGCTGTCACAGAGGCTGAGCAGTGGTGGGGCAGCTGTAGCCCGCACAGAGGGGGCTCTGGTTGCAGCCTTCTCTGGGGGCTGGATGGAGAGCCCTCCCATTTGCGGGGCTGCCCTGATTTTGGGCCCAGCCGGGAGGCAGGCCTTCGAGCCTACCATGCACCCCTGCCTGGTAGGTGCCGCAGGGCCCTGGCAGAGGCTGGAAGGCGCTTCTCTGCTCCGGGCCCCCGCCGTCAAACCCAGAGACTGAGGGCGAATCCTGCCAGTTGTCGACTTCCCCGGGGACTTGGGGCGGGGCGGTGAGTCGCTGCTTCAGTTTCCCCTCTTCCCGGCAGACTGTGGTCCTGTTCCTTCAAGAGGTGGTTGCAGCTTGGAGGTTGGGAGAGGCTGGGAGGCACGGGGAGGTTTGGAAGATGCCAGTGGGCTCTGAGGGCTCTGGCCGGGCCTGGGAGCTAGAAACTGGCCTTTGGGCATCAGGTGAGGTGGCTATTGGGGTGGGCGGCAGCTTGCGGCAGAGGCGATGCAGGCCTTGATTTTCTGTAGAGGTGAATAATGGTTGTATCTCTAACCCTTTAATTGGGTCAGATGTAAGAACAGTAACACTGCATAAGTAACCCATATGCCTACGTCCTTTTCATCGTCAAACCGCTCGGTAAGGACTGCCTCATTTTCTGTGGGACATTCTGGAAGCTTAGAGCGTCAAGCAGCACAAGATGGCCCGGCGGGGTGCTGCGGGGCCCCAGCCCTGAGCTTTCCTCCCTGCACCATTGGGTTGTCCTGGGTTGTTTGGGACCCCAGTGTGGGTCCGTTTGCCTACTTTTGTGCCAGGGAACCACCTTGGGGATGGGAGCAGCTGAGGAGGTGACAGACAATGGGCAGCGGGTCCTTAAAGTGTGATTTGCTGCCTCACACTGGCCTCGGCTGGTACACACCTCCTCCAGCTACTCTGGACCCCACACCAGCGGCAGCACCTTGGGGGGAGGAATGTGGGGGGATGGTGGTCGCCAACAAAGGCTCAGAGCCAGGCGGAGGGCTGCTGGACCAGATGTTCCTTCTTTGAGGCTTGTGGTCCATCTTTTCCCCCCGGACTTGCTATGACGCTGTCCAGGGACTCAAGACGAACTGTGTTTCCATCTGCTTAGTGACTGTTTTTTTGTGAGTGTGGACTCCGTGCAGATGGCACCAGCCCAGACTGTGCTCAGCGTTTGGGATTTCTTCCTTTCCCAGGGAGGGGGAAGCTGAGCCCTCTGAGGGCTTGCGTGCACACCCCCGAGGAAATGGCGCTGATGGCTTTTGGCTCTGGGTCGCTGTGTTGCCTGGGTGTTAGGGTGCCTGGGCTGGAATGTTGGCAGAGAGGAGAAGGGAATCTGTGTTTGTCCATAGCCCTGACTGCTCCCGTGGCCGGCCCTCTGCCGGGCCCCTCTGTAATGCCACTTCTCTTTTCTCTGTCCCAGGGCTCTGCCAGAGTCACCCTGAGCGTCCAGCCCCATCCTCAGCCCATCAGGTATGCCTGGCCTGTGGGGGGCCAGGGGTGGGGGTGCCGCAGTGAGGTCACTGTGGGTGTTTCCAGCAAGTCATGCCTTTGGGTTTCTGTGACCGAAGTCATAAAGCCACAGGTAGGGGGTGTGGGAGACATGCCAGCCACAGGGAGAGGATGCCAGTAGCTGCCCATTTGGAAATGCTCATGTTTTGAGTTTTAGCTTGAAGCCAGGCCTTGAGCTGGATTCTTTATGGTCCCTGCACGATCTCATCTAGTCCTTGCAACAATCTTGCAAGGTAAGTGTTTTGTTTCCGTTCCGCAGATGAAGAAACTGAGTCTCAGGGAGGTGAGGTGACTTGTTAAAGGTCACGCAGCTACCAAGAGGCAAGACCTGGGTGTGCCTTCGGGACTGGCAGGCGTCAAGGCCTGTGCTAGGTCTAGGTCCTTTTTGTGGGCAGGGGTTTTTGGTGTTGGAGGGCTATTTCTAAAAGGAAAGTTCTCTGGCTGGCTGGCTGGCTGGCAGGGGCTGGGGGAGGGGATGCATGAAGACTCGGGGTCTTGCTGATCCAGAATCTCTTTTCCTTGTGTCCGGGTTCTGTGGTTTTCTGGCTCAGGCTTTTCCCTTTCTGCCTCCCCTCCACTCCTGAGGCTCCCGAGATGACTGAGAATCTGGCCCTGGAGAAATGGAGCCCCAGCCAGAGAGGGCTGATGTGTAGCTAAAGCCCTCAGCCGGTTGTGGCCCGGCGGCCCACAGACAGGGGGGCCTTTTAGAGGATCCCCTTCTTCCCTTGCCCCGAGAACCACCTTGGGGTGGGT
This sequence comes from Mustela nigripes, assembly GCF_022355385.1. Classification (NCBI taxonomy): domain Eukaryota; kingdom Metazoa; phylum Chordata; class Mammalia; order Carnivora; family Mustelidae; genus Mustela; species Mustela nigripes. The sequence continues at coordinate 27,633,898 of NC_081559.1, read as the reverse complement.
GGGTGCAGGGTGCGATGCTGGAATTGTCCAGGCGGTGGTGCTGTTCTGCCTTGGACATATCCCCCCCCCCCCCCCCCCCAAGGCTGCAGTGAGAACCTTATCTTAGGGACAAAGGATGGTGGGGGCTCAGAGGTCAAATTCAAACTGGGCTCCTTGCCACAGCCCACTGGCACCTCTGCCACTTGGCTCCTCTCCTTGCTACCATGGAGAAGTCATACATCACCCTTGGCTCCCCTAGCTCCAAGCCCTCGATACACGCTTGGACTCAGAGTTGATCCTGATGGACATCTGGATTCTGCCAGTGCTGTCTTGTTCCTTGAAATATCCTGCTGGCATTTCTTCGATGCTCCCCCAGTCTTTCCTTTACACTGCCGTAGTGGAAGATTCCCAAAAGGAAATATGAGTGTGGCCCACATTGGATAGAGAGGGCAAGTGAGACAGTAGGGGGTTGGGGATAGGGTAGAAAAGTGTAGGGGTGGGAAGGTGCGAGGTGCCCCCAGAAGCCTCAGGTATGCCTCGGGATGGAATTTCAGTGTGCAGAGACCCATTGCCCCTTCCTGGGTCCTCGTACTGGAAGAGAAGCTTCGTGAGCTGTGAAGGCATGAAGCCCTACCTCCCCTCACCCAGAGCCCAGCCCGGGGCTTCCCACTTCTTTGAAGAGCTCAGATGGTGCTGGGGTCTCTGGGGACCCCCTGCCATGGCAGCAGCAAAGACTCAGTGCCCTCTGCTCCCTGGGTCCTTCAAGATCACAGAGGCCACTGCCAAGAAATAGCCTAGGCAGGTGGTGGGAGCTGCCAGACGTGAGGGACAGCTGAGGAACAAAGGGCGGGGACTGGCCTGCCTCTGGGGAGGGCTGGAATGGGCACTGTGGTCTGGCTTGCCTGGAGCCCAGGTGAGAATGTCACCTGAGCTGCTCTTTCCCCCAAGAAGACTCCCCACCCTCTGTATAGCTTGGGAGCAAGGGGAGGGCAGCCTGCTACTCAGCCCTGGGATGCTAGAGAGCACCCAGCTCAGGCTCTCCTTCCTCTTCAAGATCTGTCCCGGGATGCTTCGAGAGATGGCTGCCAGACCAGGTGGCCACGGTGTGTCGGGAGGCTGAGCTGTACTCTTGGCTACCTCCTGTCCTGGCCCTGACCTCTGGGTTCACAGGTTGAAGGCAGCGCCGCCAGGGTGGATGGGCATTTAGGACTATTGTCATGACAGAAATGGCCCGAGATCCTGCCAGCCCCCGGCCGGGTGCACCCAGGCTCCCAGGCTGGCCTTGCTGACTGCACGGGCCTGGCCAGGGGAGGCCCCAGGCTTGGCTCTGGGTCAGGGGAGATCAAAGTCTCCTGGGATGGGATTGGGGGCCCCACGTGGTGTGCAGGGACTACAGCTACCTTAACCTTGCCCTGCGGAGCTGGGTCCCGACCTGGACTGGACCCCCTTCTGCCCCCTGTCTCTCTAGAAACATGAGCGTGAGCCGGGCCATGGAGGACAGCTGTGAGCTGGACCTAGTGTACGTCACCGAGAGGATCATCGCCGTCTCCTTCCCCAGCACGGCCAACGAGGAGAACTTCCGGAGCAACCTCCGAGAGGTGGCTCAGATGCTCAAGTCCAAGCATGGCGGCAGCTACCTGGTAAGGAGGGGCCCAGTGCCCCCGTCCCTTCTGCTCGCCACCCCCTTGCTTCAGGTGTCCCCAGGGCCAACTCCCTCTCCTTCCCGTGATTTATGTGCCTTGCTTGTGGCCTGAATCTCCACTCACTCTCCGGCCTCACTTTGCTGGGAGGCGTGTGTCACAGCTGGAATGTGGCACCTGGACCCGAGTCCTGTGTGCATGCACGCCTCTGTGTGTGTCTGTGCATGTGTGTGTGTGCACTGAGTTCATGTTATCGAGCATTCCCTCTGAGGCGGGCCCTGTTCTAACTGCTGTCCACATATTTAACCTCGAGCTAGCTCTAGAAATCAGGTTTAGCTGGAGCGCAGTGGGGGTAGGGGGGTCTGCCTCAGGTGACAGCGTTGGAAAGTGACAGAGCTGAGGTCTGAGGGCAGAGTTGTGGCACGGGCATCTTGTGGGACCTCATGTGGCTGGCACTGGGGCAGGGCCTGGCCCAGGAGGAGTGCCGCATGGACGTGGATGAGGGGGCCAGTGGTGTTCTCTGATGTCAGAGGGCTGGCTTGAGGGATCAGGCCCAGAGGAGGGCTCGGTTCCACTTTACAGGGAAGCACCTGTGGGGTTGGGCTGGACCCACAGATGGGACGGGGCAGGCTCAATGCGATGTGAGCCGAGGCAGGCAGTGGGAGGCCATATTCGGTTCTAGGGCTGACACATTACACATGACCATAGCTGGCTGGTCTATAAATGATAGGATTAATTTTTTCACAGTTCTGGAAGCTAGAAGTCCACATAAAGATGTTGGGAGGGCCATGCCCCTTCCTGGGCTCTGGTGCTTCCCAGCAATCCTCGGTGACCTTGACTGGTAGCTCTATCACTCCCATCACTCTGCCTCTGTCCACACACGGCCTGCCTTCTTTCCTGGCTCTCTCTGTGCCTCCTCATCTCATCTTATAAGGACACCAGGCATCGGATCCCGGGCCTGCCCTAAATCCAGGATGACCTCATCTTGAGATCCTTAAGTACTTACATCAGTAAAGGCTCTATTTCCTAATAAGGTCACATTGTGAAGTTTCAGGTGGATATGAATCTTTGTGGGATGCTGCTGAACCCACAGAGGTCTGTCCGCTAGCCGTGGTGGGCATTGTTGAGGACTCTGATTCAGACATTGGAAGAGTCCTGGGTTTGAATGTAGGCTCTGCTCTGATGCACTTTGCCTCACAAAACCTTAGTTTGTGCATCTGTAAAATGGGTCTAATTACACCACCCACCTCTTGTGGTGGTTGAGAGGATTAAGCCCTCTGCTAGATGTAAAGGCCTCAGCGTGAGCTGGCCAACTGGGGACACTGGAGTGGGACCTCTGGTTAATGTGCTAAAGTGTGAGCCCTTGTGGGGTCCAAGAATGGCCTGGTAGCCCTCTGAGATTGTTCCCAGTCAGGAGTCCAGGATCCTGTGGGTCTCTGTGCTGTGCTGCCCTCCCTTTGTCTTACCCACAGCAGGCTGTGGGTCCTTTTTTCTCCCCAGGAAGACGGCAATTCTGTGCCCCTCCTTTGGAGGTGGAAAAGGGAATTCCAGGGACTGGGGGGAATCCTGTGGGACATGGTGAGGTGTTGGAGGGCATCTGCGGGGAGAGGGGTGTTGAGGGTCAGAGAGGGCCCACTCAGGGCGATTTTCCCCCTCTGAGGGAGGGTGTCCCGCTGCACAACTGTTGCATTTTTGGGTGATGAGGTTCTGACATTGACGTGGGAAGTGGAAACCAGAGATGGCCAAATACTTGTCAGTTAACCCTCCCGGACTCCCGTTCGGGGTATGAAGACACTCACCTTGCAGGGGGCATGTGGGACCCGAGACAGGCTGCGTCGGTCCTCTTCTTGTCTTCAGTTCTGGGTGTCTGTCTGCTCCCTGAGGGGAGTGGCTGTATCTATATACTTCCCTCTCCCCCTCTTTACCCTGAGAACCTGTAGAGCTCTTGTCGATCAGCGTGTGTGTGTGTGTGTGTGTGTGTGTGTGTGTGTGTGTGTTTGTGTGTGTGGGTGTGTCTGATGGGACGCCATTGCAAGCTCTTGCACGGGTAGGATTTTCACTGAGGGCAGCATGCGGGGGGAGGAGAGAAAGAGACAGAGAGACAGAAGACAGCGGACACTATCTCACAATCTCTTCCTTTTCCTCCCAGCTTTTCAACCTCTCTGAGCGGAGGCCGGACATCACAAAGCTCCACGCCAAGGTGAGCTGATGCCGATCTGGGGTGGGGGCTTCCCATTGCCTGGAAGAGAAGGAGAATAGACGGGCTCTGTCTCCCTGTGGTTCCCGCTTTAGAATCTGGGGGGAAGTGCTGAGACCCTTCTGCCGACCCTATTCCTATTCCGAGTCTGTGTCATCTTCTCTTTCGAACAAGGAAAAGACTGTGTTTGTTGTGTTTGTAATACAAATTGCTGAGAGCCAAGCTGGATGCAGCGATTTCCTACCCAGCTCTGGCCCCCTGGGGTGCACAGAGTATTTCTGGGGTGAGGCTGGAGCTATGGAATTTCTAGCCATATTGAAATGCATTTTGCATTTAAACTGGCTGGGAATTGCCTTCGGCCCATTTTCACTTACTGGCTCAGCAGGCTGAGCGCAGGGCTTTGCACAGATGTGCTTGGGCTCCCGGATTCTGGCGCCCATTTACTTTGTGATCCTGGGCAGGTGACAGTTCTCTGGGCCTCAGTTTGCACCTCTGATAGTGGACAGGCTAGATGAGATGTGCTCTCTTGGCTCTTCTGAGCAAGAATTCTCTCTCCGTTTAATGACGTGTGAGTTAAAAGTTTCGAGGAGCCTGAAGGCTGCTGTTCAGTTCTGCCCTCTGTCCCCTTCAGGCTTCTCTTGGCTGGCCTGGAAAACCCATGGTTTGTGTGTCCGGTCCTGGAAAAGAGGTGTCACCGGCTGGGGGCCCTTGACTTCTCCTCTTTGTCCCTGAGCCAGACCTTGGGGTTGTCTGTGGGAGGAGAGTTTGGGGGAAGTACTGGGGGGCCCCAGCACATTTTGGAGTCAGAATCACGTGGAAGGGATCTTGCAGTCATTGGCTTTACAACACATATGGGGAAACTGAGGCCAGGACAGAGGCCATGATTTGCCAGAGGCCCTAGTGCGAGGCAATGTGAGAGCTGAGACTCGGGCCCTGGGTCTCTGGTCCCGGGTGGGTGTCCCCTGCATCCGCACCCTCGCCTGCCCTCTCGGCTAATGGGCAGGGCAGGAAGCAAGGTGGGTGGCTGCTGTTGTGGCCCCTGGGTATGGGGTATGTGCCCCCTCCCCTTAGCTCTGGTCCACTCTTTGGGACTTCCATCCCTTCTCACTCATGGCTTGGACTGTAGGTACTGGAATTTGGCTGGCCTGACCTTCACACCCCTGCCCTGGAGAAGATCTGCAGTGTCTGCAAGGCCATGGACACTTGGCTCAACGCAGACCCTCACAACGTCGTTGTTCTACACAATAAGGTCAGAGTAGGGGGTACGCCGGGTGTGCGTGTGCACGTGTGTGCATGTGTACACATGTGCCTATGTGGTCATACATGTGCACATGCGTGGATGTGGCCTTGGATGAGTGTGTGTGCCTGACTGTATCATTGGACTGTGTGAGCGTGCAAGTCTGTGTGTTTTCTCCTTTCTAGGAGATAGTAGCTTCTGTCCCAGGGGGCACCCCCAAGAAATGAGCTTGTGGGGCCCTCAAGGGTAGTAGATGACCGGCTGTATTTCTTCTCTTTGAGTCTCAGCTTGACCTGCTTTCCCTCCTCCATCCACTTCTCCCTTAGAACCACACCCCTCTCTCCAGCCACTGCCCCCCTTTTCTCCAGGCTTCTGGATGGGCTCTGGGGCAGGAGGGCTGACTTACAAATAAAGACTTTGTGTTTGGGGTTCTTTTAGGGAAACCGAGGCAGGATAGGCGTTGTTATTGCGGCTTACATGCACTACAGCAACATTTCTGCCAGGTAAGAGCCCCCCGTTCTTTGCATATTGTCAGTGGGAACCCCCTCTGCCCATCCTTCCTTGGCCTCTCCCTTCCTTGGAGTTCACAGGTGCTGGGGATGGGGTGGAGGAGCCCACAGAACGAAGTCTACAGCTCTGAGGCAGGTGGCTGTGCGTACTGGGGGGGCGGGAGAAGGGAAAGTTCCTCCCTCTACTGGGAGCACTGGTGGGAGCAGCTTTGGGAGGCAGGCCCATCTCTGGACACCCCATCCCACCACCATGTCGGGGCCACTTTTCCTTGGCAAAAGGCCTTCTGTTTTCCCAAGTGAGCTGGTGAGGGAGTCAGAAAGAAATGCTGGCTCAGATCTGGGTCTGGCAGAACCATCTAGAAGTGATCTTATCCTTGTGGGCCTCAATAAGGACTTTGGGGTTTAGGATGGGATGTCCTTGGGGAGTTAGGAACAGAGGGGCTACATCATCTGTCTTTTTTTTTTTTTATGACCTCTTTGCAGATAGATAAAATGTTCTATGGAGGCTTAGATGGTAGTTTTGTGACTTTAAGAAACTCAACCCAGTCTAATGTTCCCTTCATGGTGAACGTTTCCTGTGTACCCACTGTGTGCCCCTGTGTATCGAGTTCTTTGTCGATGTTATTTCACTTAATCGCCATAACAAGCTTCAAGAAGACACTGGTCCTCGCATTTGACAGGAAGGGCAGTCAGGTTCAGAAAGGTTAAATAACCTGATTCAGGACACAGGGCTGAGGAGTAAGTGGCAGACTTGCTATGGGAACCCAGGCTGTCTGGCTCCAAAGCCCGCATGCTGAGGCCTGCAGCATACAGGATGGAGAGATGCTGGGGCACCCTTTTCCTGAATGCTGCTCAGTATAGGGTGGCTGGAGGGCTCTATAGGTCTGGGAGAGCAGGGTTGGGGAGGCAAGGGGCTGTCGGCCATAGGAGTTGGCTCCTCTGAGCACCTGTCTCTCCCCGCAGCGCTGATCAGGCCCTGGACCGGTTTGCCATGAAGCGGTTCTATGAGGATAAGATTGTGCCCATTGGCCAGCCATCCCAGAGAAGGTGGGTCTCCAGGGTTCACAGCCAGTGCCTACGTGTGTGTGTGTGTGTGTGTGTGTGTGAGCTTGCTATCCAGGCTGGGGTTGGAATAACCATGCCTCGGGGGCGGGGGGTCATGTACCGAATGTGTATATTCAGGTGCTATCCTGGAGTGGTGTGAGCTCAGGGACACGGGTGAGCCCAGGGGCAGCTGTGTGCACCCACAGGTGGGCATGGCCATTGACTCCTGAGGCCAGTGCTGGAGAGCAATGGGGCCATTGATGGGGGACACATTGGTCTGGGTGCCAGAAGGCAGCTTGTATAAGAAGGCGGTGCTATTCTTGCTTCTGGGCTTCGATGAGCCTACAGGAGGCAGATGTCCTAGCCACCTGCCCTGGAGAGGTCAGAGATTCTTACCATACAGGTCATCTTCTGCTGGAAGAGCTTTAAAAATTTACCCAGGGCCTCTCAAGCACGTGGTCTCGTTGGAGTCCGTGGCAGCCTAGGCAGAAAGTAAGGCAGAGATGGTTCATTCATCCACCAGACAAGGTTTAGGTTCTCTGCTGCTTTCTAAGTGCTGGAGACATCTAGTTGAACAGGACAAAGTGCTTTGCCCTCAGTGAACTGATATCCCATTGGGAAGGATGGACCTCGCACTGTAGGTAGACCGACAGGACCATTTCAGTAATGGCTGGTGCTAGGAGAGGAAGAGGATGGAGTGGGTTAGACCTGATGGAGGAGGTTGGGGCTATTTAGGGAAGGGGATCAAGGAACACCGGTCAGAGCTGGTGGCTTTGAGGCCAAACCTGAGTAATGATGAGCTACCGTTTGACCATCCAGGGCATATCCCTATTTTACAGATGAGAAGCCTGAGCCTAGGGAGGGGACTCAACATGGCCAGGATCCGTAGCGAGTAGGCGCAGAGCTGGGAGGTACTCAGGGGCCTGTAAGTCAGGCCAGGCCGGGTTCCCCCTGGTCTCATGCCACCCCCAGTCCTGAGGGCTGGATTCTGCTCTGTGGATAACGCGCCGTGTAATGATGGTGGCTGGTCCACAGGTGAGCACAGGTAGAGTCAGGGCTAGTGGGCTGTGGGGAGGCTGCTGGTGAGGGCGAGGCAGAAGCCCAGGCCCAGAGGGGAGAACTGGAGATGGGGAATGGGGTCCAGCCACTGTGTAGCCAGAGAGGGGGGCCCGCCACCCATCCGTGTCCATGATGGGCCACACTGCTCCATGCGCTGCAGCTGTGCTGGCTGTTTCAGCAGGACACGAGCCATCAATATACTTTCAGGTCATGAGAAGTACTTGGAAGGGGGGGAAAACCCAAACAGAACATGATGGCTTTGAGAGCGATGTGGTGGGCACAGGGGTTGAACTTGGGGAGAAAGTGACGCGTGGGGTGGGCGAGTTCTGAGGGGAGGAAGGAAGCATCCGGGGGCAGGTCTGCTGTAACAACGCAAGAGGGAAGAGCAAGCAGGCTGGCCTGGGGCCAAAGCATCCCCCTGGCTTTTCTAGCCCCTCTGAATGCTGACGGGGCCAGCAGGAGCCCCTGGCCTCTCCCTGCTGGGGTTCCCCGTCTTATCCCCCATCACCCCACCTTGCTTCCCTTGTTAGAAGGCTGCTGGCTCTGCCAGTGACTGTGTCTGACATTGTAGCGGGGAGTCCAAGCAGAAGTGAGTCCCCAGACCCGGTCTCCGGATCAGCCATCAGAAACCGGATGTCCACATGCAGAAAATTCTGGCTGGGCTGCCAGACGTAGCTGCTGTGGATCGAAGAGAGTCTTTCCCAGGGAGGAAAGATGCTGTCGTTCAAGTACCCACTTGCCACATAAGACTGGTGGCCTTGGTCACGAGTCTTGCCATGAAGGAGCAACGGCACCATGTAGCTTGGAGGAAGTGGGTGGAGCAGCCATGTCCCTGTAGTTGAAAGCCTGGGGACTGGGCTCTGTGTCCCCTCTCAGCAGTAGGAGTGTCTGGCGAGTCCACAGTATGCCGCACCCGCTCACACTGCACGTGGCGGGGGGCGGGGGCATCTACATTATCTGTCTGCCTGGCAGCTTGTATCTGCAAGCGCATCTGCTTATGGGCGGGCAGTTCTGTCTGGGCCCGTGTGAAAGTGCGGCTGTTGGCTTCAGTGCGTATTTGTTGCCACTTTCCCGCCTTCTGGGTAGTGTCATTTATAGGGAATGGATCAGTTGGAGGAGAGGAGTGGGGAGGGGCTTTGCCTGCAACTCCCCCATTCATTGTCACCCCACCCCAGACTCATTGTCCCCAGCACACAGACACATCCTGTTGGCACGGGCTGGAGATCTGATAGGAACCGCCATTCCAGATTTCCGGTTTGAGTAACGGGGCTGGGGGCTGGGCAGGGGCTGAATAGGAACTGATGGTGCCCATCAGATTATCTGGCTTGGGGAGTGCGAGGCGGCCCCACCCAGGCCCAGGGACAGAGGCCTGTAGGCCTGGTGGGTCAAGGAGCCGAGAGACAGGAGGGGGCCGTTGTCATGGTCATGGGGGTTCTGGTTCCACCAGCCTCAGAGAGCCCCCTTGCCCCTCGCGGAGTCTTAGGATTAGTTCTGATTGGTCGGGCTGACCCAGCTCACGTCCTCTGGCCATTCAGACAAGGAGGACGCCTCAACCAAGCCCCAGCAGAAGGACCGACCTTTCTTTCTGGCAGGTGCACTGAAATTCAGACGGTTTTTCCTCTCTCCCTGCCCACCCCAATTTTGTGTGTTCTTGCTAAGGGTCAGCAACTCTTTCTGGACCCCATTTCCCCTCTCTTCTAGAAGGAATAGAGATGCGTTAATTCTTGCATTCTTCCAGTAAGATCCAGAAAGTATTGGGGAGTCTTGACCCTAGGGATAGATAGGAATGCTTAGTGGAAGTTAAATGTCTTTCAATACCATATATAGAGGGAGATTTCATACACTTCAGTGCGATGTAAAATAGGGACTGTAATTATTAAGCTCTTACTGTTTGCTGGACTGTCATGTGGCTGGTGGGTCTGTCAGGGCAGAACAGGGGCATTGGGTGTAAATGTAAGTTTGGTTTAAGCTTTGTGTGAGAGTATTAGAGATGTCTGATGGTTGGTCAGCCCGCCGTGTGCAGCTTAATGATGTGAGGGATGTCAGGGATGTGTGGGAGGAATTTTGGTCCAGCAGGAGGTTTTTGGGCTGGGAGTGAAGCTGGAACGAGATGCTCATGGTGACCACCAGGGGGCGCCAGAGAACCCCCCCAGCAGTCCTATGGGTTTGATGCAGCTCCTAGTTGAGCAGTTCCTGCCTTTCCTCCCTACCTGGGACTCCAGGCAGCTAGGAAGGACTGTGCTGGGGCGCAGACCCCAGCTTCCAGGTGACCTAGGAGAGTGGGGGGTGGGTGGGCTGGGCAGGGCCAGAAGAGAGACGAGGATGGCCCTGCTCTAGGACAAGGCTCCAGGCGGACGCTGCCTCTCTCTCCCTGCCCCCAGGTACGTGCACTACTTCAGTGGCCTGCTCTCTGGCTCCATCAAAATGAACAACAAGCCCTTGTTTCTGCACCACGTGATCATGCACGGCATCCCCAACTTTGAGTCTAAAGGAGGTACCTGCCCGAGCCCTCTGGCTTCCCTCCCCTCCCGGCTCCCACCTTCTTTTCTCAAGAGGCAGCCTTAAGGCATAAAAACGTGGGCTTGGGTGGGAGTCTGGACCGCACCATCTCCTGAGCCTTCTCCGAGCTCCGGGTCGCTTCATGGGATTGACTCTGGCGGTGCCGGCTGGTGTGGGAAGTTGGATGTGGCCATGGTTTTTCTAAACTCAGAAATGCCTCCCAGATGAAAAGCTAGTATTTCTTCCTCCTTTCTCTCTCTCTCTCTTTTTTTAAGATTTTGTTCATTTATTTGACAGACAGAGATCACAAGTAGACAGAGAAGCAGGCAGAGAGAGAGAGGGGAGGAAGCAGGCTCCCCGCTGAGCAGAGAGCCCAATGCGGGGCTCGATCCCAGGACCCTGGGATCATGACCCGAGCTGAAGGCAGAGGCTTTAACCCACTGAGCCACCCAGGCGCCCCCTCCTCCTTTCTCTTTTCATTTCTCCTTCCTACTTCTGCTCTCCCCAGCCTTTCCTTCCTTCCCCAACTCCCCCTGCCCCCACACCATGCCCGCTAACACCACCCTCCCTTACAGGGTGTCGGCCCTTTCTCCGGATCTACCAGGCCATGCAGCCTGTCTACACATCTGGCATCTAGTAGGTATTCCGCGGGAATGAGAGGCCGAGGATGCTCAAGGCCAGCGCCTGAGGCCCAGGCCCAGGGACAAGAGTGTGGGGAGATGGGGCCAGGACTTCTGGGAGGATCTCATCTGGCAGAGAGACAGAGGCAGCAAGCCTTCCCAGGAGCCCTCTGGCAGGGGGAGCAGGGAATAAACGCAAGGCCTGCCCCCCTCAGCAGCTCTCTTTCTCTCCGCTCCCCTCTCCCCCAGTAATGTCCAAGGAGACAGCCAGACCAGCATCTGCATCACCATCGAGCCTGGGCTGCTCTTGAAGGGAGACATCTTGGTGAGCCTGCCCCTCTGTCTCAAGCTCCCTCCTCCCTGTTTATTGTTTCTCCTTTCTTCCATCTTCCTGCTCCCCTCCTAACAGGATTGTCACTCTTGTCACACCAGCCATAGGTGGGGCCATAGGTCCTCAGGGCTCCTGCAAGGCCTTCCCCTGCCTCAGAGCTGAATATCCCTTCTCCTGTGCTTATCTCTTGTTCTAGAATATCTCCAGGGAAATATCTCTCTGTGTGAGCTGTTACCTTCTTGCTTCCTGTGGTGACAGGACTTCCTCAACTCTAACTTTAGTCTTTCCTTCTGCAATTTAAATTCGCTCCTTCTTTTTCCATTCTGTGTGCAGGAACTTCTTGGGAGGACAGTGTTGTCCCCAAAGGACAAGATTGGCCTCCAACATTCTGTTTTGTGGAAGTTTCCCCAGATAGCTTTAAGATTCTATATGGTATTGGTGACCTCTCCCTCATTAGGCTTGGGGGAGCCCTGGGGTCTTAGTCATGGAGCTAATAAGGAGCTCCCTGAGATCTGATTTCCCCTCCTCGGGCCCCTGATGGGCTCTGCTCTCCTTCCCACCAGCTGAAGTGCTACCACAAGAAGTTCCGGAGCCCAGCCCGCGATGTCATCTTCCGTGTGCAGTTCCACACCTGTGCCATCCATGATCTGGGGGTTGTCTTTGGGAAGGAAGACCTTGATGATGCCTTCAAAGGTGAGCTCACTGAATAGAGACATAGACCCAGCAGGGAATAATGCCATAAGGTAGAAGAGTGATAATGGAAGAACTACGGCAGCAGTGAAGAGGGAACCATTTCCTGAGGGAGGGAGAGGTGGTTAGGGAGGTGTCTTCCTTTACTTCTTTATCTATTTAAGGTTTTGTCTGTATCACATTGAAACTTGGGACAATATCCATATCCATTCACCCATTAACTCATCCACTCACCCATCCATCCATCCACTCATCCAAATGCATCCACCCATCCACTCCAAATCCATCCATCCACTCTTCTAAATCCATCCACTCACCCATTCATCTGTCCATCTATCCGCCTACCCATCTAAATCTGTCCATCCGCCCACCCACTCATCAATCCACCTATCCATCCAAATCCATCCATCCATCCTCCAAGAAATACCTGGGGGTCTATATGTGCCAGGCATGTGCTAGACCCTGGGATTACAAAGAGAAAGAAGTCAGGCCCTACCCTCAGGGAGCTCGCAGTTCCGTGGGAGAAAGAGACACACAATTGGGGTACTATGAAGTGGTGCATACAGTGATAGAGACATGCACAGGGATGACAGGCGGTCACCATCCCTCCTGGAATTTCTCTTCCCACAAGTGGTGGATGGTAGAATCTTTGTCCAGACTGCACTTAGGCCAAGAGCAGAGAATAGAGCTGGGGCTTGGAGGGTGGGGGAAGGGACCTGAGAGGAGCCTGACCCCCCCCCACCCCCCCCCCCCCCCACAATGTAGTCTGGTTCTTGCAGTAGAAGAATGCTTCTGTGATGAGTTTCCTCTGTACAGGAGCCGGGAGGGCAGAAACAGAAGATGCCATCATAATTACAGAGCGGAATGTTAGCGTTATCAGTCTTAACAGGGAAACATAAAGGGACAGCAGACAACATCAAGGTGGAGTCCGTAGAGGCAGGGAAAGTGGGGGCGCAAACTTTCTCCTCTTACACAAGGGAGTCAGCGGACACCATGGACAATAGCTCAAGAAATAGAGGCTTAGCTGTAGTATTTAAAGTTTCGAAGGCAATCAGAATAAATACTACTCCCACTACTATTAGAATTAATAAGGGAGATGGGAGTGAAATAATGCGCCAAGTTCATTATCTTCCTAGTGGTAAATCAAGGGAGATTACTTGAAATTGGTGTATCAGGAAATGGTGGCATAAAAATAGTGGTTATTTAGAGTCTTAAGGTAACAGCTTGTAGAACAAGAAATAGAAATGGGAATGGTTATCTCAGGCAAGTAAGACTGGGGCCAAAGGTGGGCAAGAGGCCTATTTCATTATCTATTTATCTATATATTTTTTATATATATGTGTATATAGTATTATAGTATTATTAACCATATATGTGCATATTATTTAATCTCTCTAGAAAGATTAAAGTTGGAGTCCTTTTTGGGAATTAATTGCTCATTTTTGTTTTTCCTTCCCCCTTTTCAGATGATCGATTTCCAGAATATGGCAAAGTAGAATTTGTATTTTCTTATGGACCAGAGAAAATTCAAGGTATAAGCTTATTAGAGTTCATTTTTCTACCCCGTTGTCTCTATCCTAATCTGTCCTCTCCCTACTTCCACAGTTCTCCCACTCATGTGCTCTACAATTATCAAGTTGCCTGTGAATGGGAGGCAGGCCAACAGTAAAGGATCTGGGTATCATAGTGGACCCCCAGCTAAACATGAACCAGTGACTTAATCTTTGGATAATAAAAATAAAAGAGCCAACCAAGAGGGGCTGGGCTGCGTATACTGTTCTGGTCCCATTAGGTCACCATCCCATTATATTCCGAGACTGAGGGCTGTGGCAGATGGAAGGAGGGGCTGAAGGCACATTCAGGGGTACTAGCTGCATGAGTAGTATTTATGAAAACTGAAGTGATTCAACCTGAAGATGAGAAGCCTGGTTTAATAATAGTGGTGAAGCCTTTAAACTTGTTGTATGTGGAGACCAGTTGTTCTCTATCCTATTTGAGAACAGAATGAGACGAGATGAAGTTAGGCTACAGGCGGAGGGACTCTGGGAAGATTCAAGGAAGGCCTGCCAGGTCAGGAAGGGGACTTGCCCCAGGAGGCGAGGCTTGTGGCTCATGTGGTCTTCATCTTTCTATGAGTACATAGGAGAGACTGCTTTTCCCCTCAGATTTCTGCCTGGAGCCGGGAACACCTTAAGTGGGAGGCAGGGGGATGGCTCAGATGACCTTGTATCCTCTCAGTGTCATGGCCATGGCTTCCCTGCTGTCCTGACCCCATGCCGCTCATCACCAACCTCTTCTACACTCCCCCTGACTCCAGGGGTAGCCTTTCTGGTCTCCTGGCACTGCCACAAGGGCCTCTGGGACACACAAAGGAAGAGGCAGACACCTAGCCAGAGGGCCCCCCAGCTTTCTCCTTGGGGTGGGTCTTCATTCCTCAGTGTCCTGCCTTGATTTACCTCTATAACCGGGTATGAGCCTTTTCAGGAATGCAAGGAACCAGGGGTGCTTAGGTGGCTCAGTCAGTTGAGTGTCTGACTCTTGATTTTAGCTCAGGTTATGATCCCAGGGTCGTGGGATCGAGTCTCGTGTTGGGCTCTATGCTGGGCGTGGAGCCTGCTTGGGGGTCTCTCTCTCCTTCTCCCTCTGCTCTGCCCTCTATCTTAAAACAAAATAAAACAAAAGAAGAATGCAAGGAGCCAGAGCCCTGGGTTCTCTGCCCACTTTGTGCCACTGGCCGCACCCCACCGTGGTCAGGAATAGGAGAAGCCCCTCAGGGAGCAGCCCTGGGAGAGCTGCTGGCTGCCTCTGTTTTTCCAGCTGCTGATCCTTTTTTTTTTTTTTTTTTTTTCCTTTCTCTTCACTGCACTCCTTCCCCCTTCCTTCAGGCATGGAACACCTGGAGAATGGGCCGAGTGTGTCCGTGGACTATAACACCTCTGACCCCCTCATCCGCTGGGATTCCTATGACAACTTCGATGGGCATCGAGAGGACGGCATGGAGGGTAGGTGGCACCCAGACTTCCAGCTCCCCTCCCCGCGGCACTGTCCTGCTCCTGTGGTCTTGGTGCCGCTGGTGGGCCGTGGCTCTGTACCAGGTTCAGACGGGAGGCAGAGGTGAGGTCCAGGGCATCTCCGAGAGCTCCCAGTCCCGTGGGGGCCGATAAGACAAAACAGATAAGACAAAACAGGAATGTGTGAAACAATGAAGACAGAGCTGAAGAATGCAGGTGAACAACCACTAAGGAACAAATGGCCTGGACTCTGACACTGGCAGGGGAGGGATTCTCAAGAGCTGGCATGGCCCTGGAGTGGCCTGGGAGGACTCCTTGGAGGAGGTGGTCTTGAGTGGAGCTCGATAGAATTCTTGTGCAGCAAATGCAGCACTTTGTTAGATGTCTTTGAAACCTGCTCTTAGATGTCTCCAGGCTTGCGGTCTGACTCCCCCTGGGTCGGAGCACTAGGAATTGGACCCAGCATGTAGGGCCTGCAAGCTTTCATCAATAGCCAACAAAAATGTTTGAAAGCTGGAAACCGATAGGCTCCAAAATCTGAAAAGTAAGCCGCAGTCGAAATTAATGCGTGTTTAATTTAGCTACAAAACCTAGCATTATGTCAAGTGGGCAGCAGCGACTCAGTTCAGTCTTTGAGGGTTAGCTGTGGGTTGTATATGTTTGTGTGGTTCATTTGAATGTGGGTGGAGGGGCGGGGCTCCAAAAGTGAGCGTGCCTGGGGCCCAGGAGCCCTGGAGACGCCTGGTTGGGGTTTGGCATAGACTCGCTTTTCTGATTTGGTCCTGGGACTGCAGCATGCGGGAGCTGGAAAGAACCTTGGACTCTCGGCCCATCCCCTGGGTTTCAGCTGGGGATAACTGAGACGCCCCCTTGAAGGAAGGGTCTTCTGATTTAACCCCACGGCCCAGGATATGTCCTTTCAAGGACTCCAGCTCCCAGGCTCCGGGCTGCAGCTGGTCCTAGGGTGGGTGGGGGTGTGCCATCCTGGGGACTCTGGGCCCTGGGGCAGAGCTGGGTTAGGGACAGCCAGGCCTACTGGCTGCCCCCTGCTCCCGATCTTCTCCACCTCCCCGCCTCCTTCCACCTTCTTCTCCAGGGTTTTGGGTTTGTTGACTCTACTCTGCAAGTCTTCTAGGCCTTTTCTTGAAAAAAGATTCTCTGACCTTTGAGCTACCAGAATGAGTGATGGATTTCTAAGTGAGTGGGCCATGGGCTGTGGTTGGGCTAGGATTTAGGCCTAGATGAGAGCATGCTGTTTACAGGCAGGCAGCACTGCAAAGTGAATGGCTTGTCCTCAAGTCTACCTTAGTCCCCGCCCTCCCCATCTTCCTCCCTGTCCTCTAGGGGCTCAGATACCCCACTCTGCGGAGGCACCTCCCCCAGCGCTCCTCCCCCTGTCATCCCGGCCCTCCCTCTGCTGTGCTGAGTGCCTGGGGGAGAAGGCAGAGGATGAAATGAATTAGTTCTGAGCCACCAGTGGCTGCCAGCCTAATTGTTCATCATCCTGGGGATGTTTGCATTTTTAACAAGAGCACTTGGCAATTTCAAGGTATTTTCGGTGTGTCCCCATCGTCTCTCCCTTCTGTGGATTCCGTACAATGGTAAATGTCAAAACATTCTGTAAACCATAAAGTGCCAGGCAAGCAAAAGGTAAGATAGTTAAGGGGAAAAGAGAGGCTGGGGCAGGCCCGCTGCCCTGAGCAAAGGCAAGGGGCAGACGGCAGGGCAGAGGGAGAGCGCAGCCATGACAGGCAGGACGGGGGAGGAAGGAGCGGCTGTGTGAGCCCTGGGCTCTTCTCTGCCCCTTGCCTCCCTCCTCTCTCCTCATCCGCTCCCTCAGGCAGGGGGATGGAACCCGTGGGACTTTCTGGCCAGTGAAAGGTCAGCTCATCCTGCAGGGACAGAGGGGCTGCTGTGTGGAGGCTGAGAAGCTGGACCCGTGCCTGAAGGGTGGGAAGGGCAGGCAGGGGAAGCAGACGGAGGCTCTACTGTCCTCTTCCGTGACCTGGCCTGGCCCTGCTGTGGTTGGCCTGGGCTGGGAGCTCCGTGGTTGGGGTGGTCCCCGGGACCGAGCCTGCCTGTCCGCTGCTAGGCCGCATTCCCCCACAGGGACAGGAAAGCCAGCTGTGGGGTGGGAGCAGTGACCATTATTCCAGTCCTGCTTTTCTTCCTGGCTGGAGGCACTTCTGGAAGGTTCTAGGTTCTGGGGCTCAGAGAGAAAAGCTCTTTTTTCTGGTGAATTTTCTCGGTCTGGAGAGGGAAATAGGAGGTCTGGGCTTCTCTCCTTAGTTGTGGGCAAGTCCTATGCCTCAGTTTCCCTAGGTACTAGTTAGGGGAAGGGTGCCTAACCTCCAAGACTCTGGGGTGCCAGAGAGATGACTCCAGCTGGAGCCTCAAGGTGCCAGGGAGCTCCCTGGAGTGGCCCTAGGGCTAGGGGAATGGGCTCTGGCGGGGGTGGGGGGTCTCTATGCTCCCTGAGGATGTCACAGACGGGCAAAGGTAGGCGAAGCCTGAGATGCTGTAGTAGAGTGGTGGAGAGGGCGTGCTGGCCTGGGTGTGGTTCAGGTCCTGGATCCTGCCCCCTACCACTGAAGGCCTGACTTAGCCTTCCTGTGGTCTTAATTTCCTCTTCTGCAGACATGGGGTGTCCTTGGCTTAATGCAGCAATTTTCATGGAAGGCGGTTTAGTGTTGGGGTCCAGAATGTGGCCTCTGGAGTCAAACCGCCCGGGTTCAGATCCTCTGACAAGATACCGTCCTCTCAGGGCCTCGGTTTGCTCTGCTGTGAACGGGAGATTCAGTTGACAGATCATTTTGAGCACCTTCTGCGGGGGTAGGAGCTGTGGCGGCAGCTGTCGTGGCTCCTCAGAAGTCTCTGACCTGTCAGTAGTGACCGTGGCCAGCATCTCAGACGTTTGCAGACAAAGCTAAGGGGGAGGCCCGTTGGCCTTGGGAGGCTGCTCTGGCTTTGCTCCGCGCCAGCCACAGTGCCAATCCCTTGCAAGTCACTGTTTCACCTGTGAGGTGGGCATTGTTACCATGCCTGGGTAGGGAAACTGAGGCACAATAGGGTTCAGTAAACTGTGTAAAGTCACCTCGCCAGGAAAGAGCAAATCTGGGTGTGGAATACCAGTGCTAACCCCCACACGATTTCGGTAACCGCAGATGCCTGTATTCCGGGTACCGGCTCCCATGACACACCCGGGTGCCACTGATCTTGGATGAATCTGCCCCTTCCGTGCCCACCTCCCACCACGGGATGGACCAGAGGAGCCCTGTCTCAAGTCTCAGGGTGGGGGAGGGGTTGGACGTCGTAATACCTCGGGCGCAGCAGCCCAGAGACCACCAGGCTGGCCCTGTGGCAGGTGCTTAGCTGGGCTTCAGTGCAGGGAACAGCTGAGGCGCATCCCTTGATGTCCCGACATGCCCCCCCACTCCCCCCACCCCCCCCCGCCCCAGGAGGGTGTGGGGATGCTTACACCGAGATGCCCTGGTGAGGGGATGGCCTCTCAAAATAGGGCGGGTGTCTGAGGTGAGGTGAGGCCATTTCTGGAAATGGCACGCCTCTATTTCAGGCCCGGTAAGGGAGGGGATGGGAAAGGCCAGGCCAGTCCCTCTGGAGGCTGCCTGGTGATTCCGAGGGGAAGGCTGGGGGCGCTGAGCCAGGCACTGGGGAACAGAGAGAGATGATCTCTGGCCTGGCTGCTCCTCGCCCCCTCCCTGCAGCGAGCGCCATCAGCCCTCTACCCCCTGTTCCTCCTGCTCCTGCAGGAAACCCCTGACTTCGCTGTCTGTGCTACTGTGTGTTTAACCCCTTCCTTGATGACCGCACCCGTCTCCCTCAGCCCCCCATTCCCAGATCAAGTTCCCACTCCCCCAGGATATCCCTGATCGGTCTCAGCAGCAAAGTGAGGGAAGAAAGTCCACAGGACTTCTGTTCTCTGGGGTGGTCTGGGCTGGTCACGGAGCCTGTCTGACGCCCTACTGTCACAGCGAGGGTCCTGAGGCTCGAGAGTCCGGGGACCTGCCAGAGGGAGAGGAAACCCTCCTGCATGGAGCCCCACTATGCATGACCTCAGCTCCTCCCTTGTCATACTGACCCCACTGTGCCAGTGGCCACACCAATGTGTGAAGAAGGTGGTCGTGCTGGGGGGAGGAGGTCATGACATAGGGCATGGGGTTGCTATTGCATCCAGGGCTCTGACTCTGGCCTCTCCCCACCTCTTTTGGAGCTCAGCGTATTTAGCTCCCCAAACCCCCTAATTTGGGTGATCCTTGTGGATGCTTTTCTGAGGTCTCACACCTTTGGATGGCAGAGAGCTCACCGCCACATGGGGCAGGCTGTTTCATGTCGGACGAGTCCAGAAACTAAACCAGAAATAGAGGGAAAAGGGAGTATTGCCTGTGTGTGGTGGACCAAGGCTGCTGGGACCATGGATGCTCGGGGACACGTACGGCTCCCTATACTCAGGCCAGAAGGAAGGGGAAGTGATAAAAGATGGAAGCTCAATATCAAGAACCTTCTGACTAGAGGAGGGCCTGGGCCTTGGGACCTGTGGCTGGGGAGCAGGGGAGCACCTGCCCTCTCCAGAACTCCTTACTTCGGGAGGAGTGCTGTCCTGGGAACCCCGCAGGCTGGTGTCTGAGGCTGCTTGAGCCATCACGACAAAATCTGCTGTGGGCTCCAAGAACAGACATGTATTTTCCCCCAGTTCTGGAAGTCGGAAATCTGGGAGCAAAGCGTCAGCAGCAATGGTCCCTTTGGCGCTTGTAAATGGCGGTCTTCTCCCTGCGTCTTCACTTGGTCCTCCCTGTGTGTGTGTGTGTGTGTCCTGATCCCTTTATAAGGACAGTGCCCGCTCATGTGACTGTGTTTTAACTTAATTACCTCTTTAGAGGCCCTATTTCCAAATATAGCCCCCTTCTGAGGGCTTGGTGGGGGGGAGCTTGGGTTGGGGGAACACGTCAGCCCATGACACTGAGAAAGGAGTTTTCTGGGTTGCCTGTAGTCGGATGCCTGGAGCCTTGGTCCTGAGTGGGGAGGCGTGGGGTGGGGGGGAAGAGAAGGTCCAGGGCGGATGGGGGGACAAGCGATCTGGCCCCCCACCAGCCTCCTCCTTGCACGCTGTCTCTGTCTTTCTCTGGTTTGGTCTGAGCCTGCCAGCTCAGCGCTCTGGCTGACACCACATTTCACAGCCTCCAGGAACCCCATTAGCTGTTTGGCCCGAGTTCTGAAGCCCCGTGCCCAGATCCCAGCTCCCTGTGGGTGGGAGCGGGGCTGTGTTTTTTGCCTATGCTGCACAGAGCAGCCTCCAAATTCCTCCAGAGTGTTCCAGGGTGAGCCTTCTCGGAAGCGAGTTCCATACCAAGAGCTGTGGGCTGCCTTCCACCTCCGAGCAGCCCAGAGGCTGGGCCAGGCGTGAGTTGCCCACTGCCCCCCCCCCCCCCCCATTCACTTCTCCTGTCCCCTCATCTCCTCAGACACTGAGTTGTTCGAGGTCTCTCATAACTTAAATGGGTATTGGGGAAGAGGGGTGCGTGCTGGGCACAGCAGTGGACAGCTCAGGGCCAAAAAGAAAAAATGGAGACCAGGACAAGCCTCTGGGCCTGGCTACAGATGGCAAGGGTGACCAGGAACCATCCCTTTCTGGGTTTCTTAAGTGTGGTGCCCATCAGGCCCTCTTTTGTTTCCCTGTGGGAAGGCCCCCAAGAGCCAGGGACTGGTGACAAGGGGGTGTGGTTTTGTGCCCAAGCTTCTCAGCCCTTGGAGGATCTGTGAGGAGAGGCTTTCCCTTCCTCAGGGGCGAGCTTCTAGTTCTGTGAGACACCCAGCGCCTCCTCAAGGTCTGTTGTCTGAGCTGGGGAAAAGCCTTCATGATGGCAGCCAGGGGCCCCTGGTCTGCGGGGACTGCTCCTGAGCTGGGCTTGTCCAAGAATTGTCTGATTCTTATTTTATTTTTTTTGAGAGAGAAGAAAGAGGGAAGGGGAGAGACACAGCAAACAGTCAGAGAGTGAGAAGGAGAAGCAGCCAAGAGACGTGCAGAGAGAGACAGACAGGCCTAGACAGACATTGGCTTGGAGATGTGTGTTCTGGGTGCCCTTGGTAACTCCTTTTCTTTAGAGCGCCTTTATTTCCTATAACATGAGGAGACTGGGGGAGTGGTTCTTTCTGTTTCTTTGAGCTTAATCATTGTTTCTTTCTGTGAGTTGGGAGGCGTTAAGATGGACCGACTGATTTTCCCTCTCAGACCTTCCCATCTTTTGAGCTTGCAGCGGCGGTGGGCGGCGGTGGGGTACGGTGTGCTCAGTGGTAGTTGTAGGCGTCAGGAGAGGCTTGGTTTGCTGGGTAACAAACAGCCCCAAATTCTTACTCCAAACAAAAACAAAAACAAGCAAACAAAAATATATATTTATTTCTTGCCCATGCTGCCTGTCCAGTGGGGTCGGTAAGGGGTCTGCAATCATCGTATTTACTCTGACGGGCTGGCGGTGGCTTCGACCCATAGCTGTTTCCACCACTGCTGCCGCTGTGGGGAGCGGATGCTGTGATGTGTGCACTGTTTCTGCCTGGACATGACACACATTCCTTCTGGTGACATTTCACTGGCCAAAGCAAGTCACGCTTCAAAGAGAGCAGAGAAATGGTGCCTGGAAGACAGAAAGTAGAAGTAATGTGGAACAGATTAAGATCTATGGCAGGGATGAAGTCTGTGGGATCCAGAGTCAGAAGATCTGGTGCCGAGCCCTGTTGTTGATAACCATGTTCCTTAGTCAAGACACTTTGCCTCTCTGAGACCCAACTGTTCTATCTATAAAATGGGTACAAATAGCAGTACTTTTCTCATGGGATTGATGTTAAAATTCAAAGAGGTAATGCACGTGGAAGGTGAAATCCAGAGTGCCCAGTATGTACGATGCTCATGGTAATTTGTGTCCATCATCGTCATCGTCATTGTGATCATCATCATTATTACTGAAGTGCTAGAGGAGAGAAGGAGAGAGGTTATTTGAATGTATATGAGCCCTTTCTTTTTCAGAAGGAGTCCACATCCTTCTGGACCCTCTTCTCTCTGGGAGCCATCTATAGCTGCCCCTTTTCCGGATACCCACTCTTGGGAGTCAGGAGATTTGCCTCTGACATCACCTTGCTGGGTGACCTTGGAAAATTTATTTCTCCTCTCTGGTTCTCAGTTTCCTTATCAGTGGACTGAGGAGGATGGATTCCAAAGGGGGGATTCAGCTAAAGCCCTAAAGATGATAATGAGACCAGTGCCAGTGATTAGATGATAGGGAGCCTTAGTCCCTGCCTGGAGCCCAGCACCCTCAACTCCACGTTCTCCTGGTTACACCTCACCAGGAGGCTCTACTGTCTCGTGACTGCTAGGCAGAACTTGTAGGGTGGTGTTATCAAGACCCTTTCTCTGTCTACCACTGACCTTAAATCTGTCCTGTGCTGTCCCTGCACCTGCCTGATACCAGGGCAAGTCCCATGCCTGTTGGGGCCACCCTCTGGTCCATTGACAGTGCGCCCAGTGCCAGTGGACTTGGCACTTCAGTCAGCCCATTCTTTCCCCCCCTTTTCAGCTCCTGCTGGGCACTGGTGGTGTGTGTATATGTGTGTGGGGGGGAGGCAGGTCACTAGGTTTTCCTGACTTGAGGGAATGAGGGTGGGAATCAGGAGGGGATTCCTGCCCACTGGGCACACTCTGTGTGTGGATGTGGATGTGGATGACCACTTCTGAGCTCTTTGCCAATGGAAGATTCTGGAAGTGTCAAAGATGCTGACTATGTCTCTCCTGCAGCACTGTTGTGGGTGTTTTGGGGGCCCTCCTTGAGCTCTCCATAAGTGACTCCTTCCGTGTCTCCTTCAGGCGGGGGACTGCTGCTCAGGCAGACTGTCACAACCCTTCTGGGCCCACGTGTCCCTTGCTCCTTGCAGCCACCTCCTGCTGAAGTCGGTTCAGCCCAACAGGTGGCCCTCTCAGACAGCATCTGAGAGGGCCCCCGGCCGGCCTGCGTGCTCTTGGCCTCAGCCAAGCCTGGGACGCAGTTGGCCAAGGCAGCCCTTTTGTTTGTCCCCTCACCTGCCTCTCACCCTCCAGACTTTGGGCCTGAGCCAGGCTCTGCCTCCCCCCTGCTCTGTGCTCCGCAAGGCTCCCTGGGATCATGGGAAAAGCCTCCAGCAGCAAAACAAGACTCTGTAAAATTCCTCTTGGCCTCTCCCCCTTCCTGATCCTTTTCCTCCTTGACGTGGATATGTGTGACGTAGTTTAGAGCCGCAGAACAGTTTTCGGCCTGCTCTCTCTTAAAAAAAAAAAAATAATAACAGCTGATACCACATATTCCCAATATCACATAATAAAATTGTATTCATTGATATATCTTAATACTGGCACTATACCTGTTTTAAAGTGCACGATTCAGTGGGTTTTACTAAATTTGGGGTTGTACAACCATCACCATAACCTATAACTGTGGAACCTTTGCGCTCCTGCACCATCGGCAGCCGCCCCCTGCCATGGGCATCCCCTCCCCTCGGTCCCCCCACCCCTGCCATGGGCATCCCCTCCCCCTCCCACATCAGCAGCCATCTCCCCGCTCATTTCTTGGCCCCACCCCCAGCCTCGTCTCCCTTCCGTCCTGACAGATTGGAATGTCCTGCAGATTTCCTGTAAATGGAATTATCCCGCACGCGGCTTCTGTCACTAGGCATGGTCCTTTCAGGGCGCCTCCCTGCTGGAGCGTGGGTCAGTGCTGGGCTTTGAGATTGCTGAGTAATCCCCCATTGCCGGCCACACCACATTTTGGGCCTACGTACCTCAGTCAACGAACGTTTTTTGTGTGTCCACTTTTTAGATATTTTAAAGAAAGCTGCGGTGGACGTTTGTGGACTGGTGTTCGCATGGACTCCAGGTTTTGGTTTCTCTTGGGTAGATAATCTAAGGGTGGAATTACTGGGCCATAGGGTCGCGATATGTTTACTCATTTGAGGACCTGCCGGACTGTTTCCTGAGGTGGCCGCACCGTGTCCCTTCCCTTGAGGATTCCCGTATATCCGTGTCCTCCTGGCCTCCTGCCTTCGGGACCCAAGTCGTCCCGGCGGGCGTGAGGCGCAGTGAGGATCTCACTGTGGTCTGGGTTTGCATTTCCCTCAGGATTTGTGATATTGAGCATCTTTTCATGTGGTAACTGAGCACTAGAGATCCATTTTTAGAGAAATTTCTATTCACAACCTTTGCATACTAAAAAAACAAATTTTTTTTTTTTTTTTTTTTTTTTTTTTTTTTTGTCTGTTTGCTATTGAGTTGTAAGTTCTTTATTCTGAAAACAGGTCCCTCATCAGTAAGTGATTTGCGGGTGTTTTCTCCCGTTCTGTGGGGTGTCGTGTCTTCCCGCTCGTGATGCCAGCGGTGTTTCTCTGCATTGCTTGTGTGCCGATTACCTGCCTTCCATCCGGGCATGGGGCGTTCGTCTTCCTGGGGCCTCTATCACAGCTGAGATTCCGATACTTCCAGGTTAACATTGGGTAGCAATGCGGGGTCCCACCTTATAGACGACAAAACAGGTAGTAGCAGAGAAGTCGGTTCAGCCCAACACGTGGCCCTCTCGAACAGCATCTGAGAGGGCCCCCGGCTGGCCTGCGTGCTCTTGGCCTCAGCCAAGCCTGGGACGCAGTTGGCCAAGACAGCCCCTTTGTCTGTCCCCTCACCTGCCTCTCATCCTCCAGACTTTGGGCCTGAGCCAGGAGAGAGGTTGAGAGAGATTGAGGGGCTCTATCCAAGATAGTGTCCCGTGTAGATGATGGAGGCAGGATTCCAGCATGGGGGCCCTGGGCCCAGAGTCAGGGATTGATTTGGCTTCCTATCGTTTAATGATCTAGATCGAAAAGATAATTTATCTACAGCCCGAAATGCTTTCGGCTGCTGGGTCTGATCTCCTTCCAGCCCTAGAGCCGGTGCTTCAGCTGGCCTAGAGAAGCTACCTATGAAATGGAGAGGGAGGCCACGTCTCGGACCCCTGGGTGGCAGGGGCTCAGCCCCCCCATGTCCCCATGTGCCTTCATCTCCCTGAGGCCAGGCAGGAGGAGGGAGGGTAGTGCCTCCTCCAGAAAGTGACCCCTTTGTGTTGGGAGTGAGGCAGCTGGGCAGCAGGGGAACACAGCCCCTGTGTCCACTCTGGAAGGACACGTGTGGCCTGTGGTGTATATTTGCCCCTGACATACTTTCATAGGTTTTGGCCTTCCTGCCTTCTGACCTTTCGGGTGAGACATGAGTAGAAGCAGGAAGAGAGGCGTGCAAGGTCACAGGTGGTCCCAAATAACTCACGAGGAGGTTCTCGGGGGCCCACAGTGATGCCTTTGCCACCTCTGAGCAAAGGGCTTTAAGGGGTGATCATCTGACCAAGAAGCTGGTGTTGGGTGCCAGAATGATTCTTGTTGGGAAATTCTAACCTGGAGAGGGCAGCCCTTCTGGCATGTGACTTCAGGGGCTGGGGCGACAGGGATGGGCAGAAAGGAAGAAATTCACAGCTGCTGCAGAAATCTGTCACTGTTCTGTCTTGTCCTTTGGACCCAGGGTTTAGTCTGCAGCAGGAAGGGTTTGAGTTATCCATCTGGTAGAACTTCCTGGCTTTGAGAGAGTGGATAAACTGTGGTGGGGAGGTTGGATCCTTGTCCTCTTGGCATCCTTGGGCAGAGATGCCAAGAAGCAAGGGAGATGGGTCTCTGTGTGGGATGGCCTGCACAGACATAGTAACAGAGGCAGGGAGGAAATGGCTTTCTAAGGAGGATCTGGTGCCTTCTCATACCCCAAGTGGGGGGAGTCCATATGCAAGGTCGGCCTGACCTTGTGGGCAGAGAAGATGGCACCACTGACCCAGCATCTGCCAGCCACCTGCTTAGCGGGGTGAGGCGGGGCTTGTCCAATGCCCTCAGATGCTGCGCTGGCTCTCTGCGAGGCAGCTGGCAGGCCGGGAGAGTAGTGTCTGCCCATGGAACATTCAGTAAACCAATACCCACCAGAGTGAATGTGCCTTTGGTCCTCTGTAATCTCTGCCATCAGGTGGAGGTTGGAAGGCCGGAGCTGCACTCAGAGCAGACCAGAGCTCCTGGCCAGTGGCCTGGACTGCATGTCGGCCCTCCTGCCGGGCTCAGATATCGAGCTCTAGGCAGGGCAGGAGGAGGGCACTCTCCGCCCCTCTCCCCCTCCCGCTGGACCTGTAGACAAGTGTAAAGTAGCTAGAGCCCACAAGACCCCAAGATACTGACTCTAACCACGTGCAAGGAAAGACACTGATGCTTCCACTAATCAGATCTTGTTTTTCCCCCAAAGGTGGCTGCTTTTCACCCATCATCCCTTTGGGCCTCTTTCCCTTCTTCCTTCTCTCCCTTCCTTTGCTGTGTCCTTTCTTCCCCCCAAATCCTTACCGATCGCCTCCTAGGTGGTGGGCCCTGCACTGGCTCCTAGTGCTGGAGACGCTGTAGAAAGTCGTGCCTGCCGATAAGGGCAGGAGGGGTTGTGGCACCAGCCACTGTGCCCCGTGGCCAGGGGCCACGGCTTCTCAGGAGAGAAGCATCTTCTGGGGATGGTGGTACTCTGCAGAGGGGCTGCGTTTGTACCGAGTCTGGGAGGGGGTGTGGCATGGAAAGCAGAATTGTTTTCCAATCTAGAAATGGAAAAACAACCTTGCTCCAAGCCTAGCTAGCAGAGGGAAAGAGGAGCGGTGGATTCAGACTGACCTCACTCTCACCGCTTCTGTCGTCCTGGGGTGGGCAGGTGGGATACTGGAGTGGGTAGAGGTGAGGGTGAGGGGAGTGCCCGGGGGCGGGGGGGCTTATACTGGGGTCCGGGGGTGGGGGATGGCGAACCAGGAGAGTCAGAGAAAAGACAGGACAAAATCACACACACAAAAAACACAGAATCCCGCAGTGGGTGAGTCCCTCTTGCCTTTTGTTGAACTTTCTGAGCCTCAGTGTTCTCACCTGTAAGTAAGGACAAGGATGGCACCTGTCGTTCTGGGGCTGAGAATTACATGAGGTCACCTACAGGTGCCTGTGTCTGCGTCTATGCATACTAAGTCAGCGGTTCATGTTTGTTGTTACTGATACCATGACCTGACCTTGGGGGCTACTTTATAAAATGTTTCCCAGAGTGCAAGTCAGTTCATTTTTGGATGATCGTGGTTATGGAACTGGACTTTGAACCTTGGCCTCTGACTGCATGTCCAGGGTTC
The DNA here is from genome assembly GCF_022355385.1 of Mustela nigripes. Lineage (NCBI taxonomy): Eukaryota > Metazoa > Chordata > Mammalia > Carnivora > Mustelidae > Mustela > Mustela nigripes. Next base: position 27,606,852 of record NC_081559.1, on the reverse strand, counting down.
TTCCTACCACATGGAGCAGGTGTCCAAACCTTTTCCCTCCAAACACCGGCCACATTCCCATGGGGGAGCTTCTCCCTCTGCTCTGGGGTTGGGGGACTTGTGGAGGCCACAATGATAGCTGGGGGTAGAGCTGGCCCTAGCTCCCAGGGTCTTTCCAGGGTCTTCCCCTCCATGGACCCTGCCCCCCACCCCGGTACCAGTCCTCCACAATGTCCAGGCTATGGGTTATGGTGACTGCTGGCACAGCCGTAATGTTTCTTCTTTCTCTTCTTTTTGGAGAAAACAGAGTACAGGAGCGTGAGAATAACATGATGGTAAGGGTAACCTTGAATCCGCTCCACTGACAAAGAAGGAAAAAAGAAAAAAAATCGCATTTTTTCTTTGGTACATGGACTAGCCTTAGTAACATTTACTTGGTCAACAAATAGTCACCAAAGGCCTACAATGTGTCAGTCACTATTCTAGGTACTGAGGATACAGCAATGAGTGAGTGAACAAAGATCCTTGCCCTTGTCTGATTCTATTCTAGTGGGAGAAGAGAGGCAATGAAAAAGTTTTTTTATTTATTTTTATTTATTATTATTATTTTTTAAATATTTTACTTATTTATTTGACAGAGAGATCACAAGTAGGCAGAGAGAGAGAGAGAGAGAGAGAGGAGGAAGCAGGCTCCCTCCCAAGCAGAGAGCCCGATGTGGGACTCGATCCCAGGACTCTGGGATCATGACCTGAGCCGAAGGCAGAAGCTTAACCCACTGAGCCACCCAGGTGCCCCTGAAAAAGTTTTTTAAAGACATTATGAGTAAACGACAGAGCTTGCTGGAAGGCGATGAATACTCTGGGAGAAAATAGAGTGGAGTAAGTGTGATTGGGGGGAGTTGAGGGTAAGTTGAAAATTTTAAAAACGCTGATCAGCCGAGCCCTCACTGAGGAGGAGATATCTGAACAAAGACTTGAAGGAGGTGAGAGAGTCAGCCAAGAAAATATCTGAGGAAGAGCATTACAGCAGCAGAAGGGCAGCAAGTGCAAAGGTCCTGAGGCAGCAGCTTTCCCAAAACATAGGCTTGGGAAGCACGAGGGGTCCAGTGTCACTGCAGTGAAGGCTGTAAGCAGTGAGGTCAGAGGTAATGGGACCAGGTCACTGCGGGGTCTGGTAGCCATTGCGAGGATTTGGCTCATATCTTGAACTTTTTCATCTAAGGGTGCGGCATAGGTATCCTTCCATAATAGCTTATAAAGAGCCGTTTTACCCCCTTCAGATGCATCAGTGCACGGGTGTTCTATGTTTTATTTAACTGGTATTTTATTTCACTGTATTTAAGTAATGTGGACATTTATTTCTATTCTTTCATCATTTTCAAATATGCTGCAGAGAATAACCTTGTACGTCACCATTTTTGCTTGTGCAACTCTATCTGTGGAAGTGGAATTTGTAGAAATGTGATTATGGGGTGAAGAATATATATCATTCTGATAGTGTCAAAGTGGCCTCTGTAAGGGTTCTAGTGATTGACACTCCCCACCAGCGACTTGGTTAGGGACTAGGAGGAAAAGCCCCCTCTGCCTTCTATATGTACCCTCCGTATGTGGGACACTGTGAGGTGCCCATTATTCCCTTTACTCCTCAGGACCCTACTGTGAGCTGAGTAGTCTTGTTCCTATTTCACAGGTGAGGAAACAGGCACAGAGAGGTTAAGTAACCTGCAAGTGTTTGCACAGCCATTTAGGTATAGAGCTGGGATTCTGATGCCCACCATTCATTTCTCACCATGGCTTCGCAGGGGCAGGGGTCTGAAGAGCTCTGGCCCCTGCCCCCTGCCCCCCACAAGTAGGCATGTGGACCTCACAGCCTGGGGTTTGGGGCTCCTGAAAACAAGAGTTAAAATGGAAAGTTTGCCTGCCCAACTCTTCCGGCTGCTGCACCTGCATCCCGGAGACCCCCGCCTGCCAGCAGCAGGCTCGGAGGAGGCCCTCCTGAGGGACCTGGAGCCACAGGTCTAAGCTGCCCGCCCCCCTTGTCCCTCCCCTCATCAGCCCCTGCGGTGAGACCTGGCAGGCTGCAATCCGGCTAATTCTGCTCCCTGGTGGGGCGCTCCCCGCTGCTGCCGTCTGCTGGGTCAGCTTGCTCTGGGGATTGGGTTTCGGCATTTCACTGATGAAAATAAATCAACCTCTTTACTGCCTAGCATGGTCCTCATGAGCTCTGCAGCCTGGCGTATACTTCCAGATTTCCTGTAAGGCACTATTTCTGTTCTAGCCCCCGGGGGGCCCTGGGGCTGCCGCAGGAAGAACCTCAGATGAGCCTGGAGCCTGGAGCCTGGAGCCCCCCAGGCTGGAGTAAGCAGGAGAGGAGAACCAGGCTCCGTGCCTGGCTGAGCCTCTTCTCGGAGGTGGATCTTTGAGCATCTGGTGTTGACCAGGAGTTCAGGGGTCACCTGGTTGTGCTCTCCCATTGCACAGAGGAGTACACTGAGGCCCATTTAAGAGCACTCCTTAGTACTCTGCCCCCTGACTCCCAGGCAACTGCTGTTGCTACCAGACAGCCTTTTTCTAGGTCTGTTCATTGTGTGGTGGCCAGTTAGGGATATGAGGACTGACTGAGTGGGATTTGGCTGCAGCAGACCGGATGGAGAGATCCGACATCCTGGAGAACTGTCTTGCCTTGGAGGGTCATGAGAAACGAGAACTGGTGGCAGGACTGGATTTTTTTTTTTTTTTTGAGGCTCCTTCCACCCCACACATCTGTCTAAATGGGATGAGTGACCACGGTGCATGGACGTGGGGGAACAAGGCAAATTCTAGAGCGTTCCGACAAAGCCCCAGCAAGGTTCTGTGTGCAAAGGGGACTCTGGAGTCTTGCCCCAAGCGTCCTTTTCTCCTGCCCCTCCCTTTCTGTGCTCAAGCCTTACTTGCTAGCGCAGGGCTCTCTGGCAGGGATGTGGGTCCTCCTGCCTCCAGTGGTAGCCCTGCTGGGGTCTCTCCCCTACCCTCCAGGGCCAGGGCCCGTCTGACCTTGGGGGGCTTTATACAGGCCACAGTGGGACTCCCTCTTCTGGGAAGCAGCTCAGGAGCTCCGACTTCCTTGCTTATCCTGGACCAACCAACCCTTCACATCCTTATGGCTTGTCAATGCCCTGATGCTTGTCAGAGACTGCCTTGGGCTGCTCTGATAGCTTTAAAAATTGTCGAGCAGCAAAGTGTTCTTTGATGTTTGTCCTCCTCCTTCTCTAGGGGCAGTGAGATCAGATTTTGATATGAAAGCTCAAAGCTGCTCAGATCTTTTCTTCTCCCTTCCTGCCTCCCTGCCCCCACTCCCTCTGTCTGACCATTGCTTGCAAACCTTCCAGAACCAGGCAGGCGCTCTTCATGTGACACAAGGAGAGAAAGAAGCCTGGGGGCAGTGCCCTGGCTTCTGGGTCCTGTCTGGGCCTGTACCCCCTGGTTCTGTAGCTTCTGTGGGTCAGGAGGGTCACTTCTAGCTGGTCCCTCTGCAGCGGGGATGGCCAGCTTCTGGCCCATGCTGGGTCAGGTGCGTGAGCTCATGTGTGTTGCCTAGCAGACCCCCATGGAGATGCCCATGTGAGCCTCCTTATACTGACGCACATGGATGGGCCCATTTGGGAAAGGAAGCAGAGACTCCATCAGATTTGCCATTCATACCCATACCCATTCAGGTATAGAACCACATGGACCCCTCTGCCTATACTCACCACCTGTGCAGAGAACCCCAAAGATCCCCCACTTGACAGACACCCACCACCCATTCATAGACCCACACGGACCTCTACCCCCCTGCACACCCCACAGTGTGCGGTGTTTGATGGAGACTCCAGTTATCAAACTGCATGGCCAGTCCAATAACTGGTAGTTATGTGTGGTACCTAATGGGCCTGTTTGGGGTCAGGAATGGGGATCGACCCCTAAGCGCAGAGATGGGTTCCTTTGCATGAGTTTTGAACCAGCCCTATAGCAGCTCCCTACAAGTTGCCAGACATGCTTGGAGCCCTGGAAGCATCATTAGGATATGTGCATAAAAGCCCTCGGGGACCACCTAGATGGGAACAGCGGCCCCAGGGGACCACCTGTTTTGGGCGAGTTCTGAGCCAGCACCGTGGTTGGTTGCCACTCGTCACTCCCTTCTTTCTGCTGGATTCCACCAGCTCCGGCTCTGACCCTTTGCCCCTCATGCTCCTTCCTTCTTCCTCTCTGGGAAGCAGAAAGAGCCTGAACGTCCGAGTCAGACTGGCCGTGTGCTCTGAAGCAAGCTGCGACGTCCAGGACTTAGTCTCTTTATCAGGAAGATGGGCATGATGGTATTGCCCTTGAAAGGCACTTGTGGAAGCAAACGTGAGAGGGTTCGTCGAAGGGCAGACCCACAGTATAGAACCTGCTGTCCCCATTCTGGGACAGGCTCCCGTTCTTCCTGGGCCCTTCCTGGGTCAAGCTCCACAGTCCTCTCTCCATTTCCCTCCATCCTTTTCCAGTTGGCAGCCGAGCCTCGGGAGGCGGTGAGTGGGGAGAGATAGGAGGAGGTGTGTGGGTATGCCCCCGACCTTTGTCCCACCCGGAAATTTGCCTGGAAGTTGACAGTCCCCTTCCTGAGCGATCCTCTGGCACACTGGCCCTTGCCCCCTTCTTGGGGAATGCTCTTCTGAGCTGGGCCCTGGGTTGGGGGACAATTGGAGACCCTGGAAGGCCCAGGCCATGGGAGGGATGCCCAGAACCTGCCCTTTCTTCATCTCCCCAAGCTTCTGGTGAGCCCTGCCTCCCCTCTCCCGTGCGCTGGAAGGTGGGAGGAGGTCCCAAGGAGGTCCCACACACAGCATCCCACCCTGCCGGGGAGCGGCGTCTCCACGTGCTCCCCTTTGCCCACCTGACATTTACTCAACACCTTAACACCCGGCACACCCTTGCTTTTCTCCTCCGGTGGTTCTGCGTAGAACCAGCTATTTTAGAGTTCAGAGCTCGTCTTGTTCTTCTCTCGCCATCCCTACCGTTTTGGAGACCGAGGACCAGGAAAAGGAAATGACTTACCCAAGGTCAAGTGGTTCGTTAGTGGCGCAGCGGAGACCGGAAACTGGGACTCCTGAGTCACAGTGCCAAGTTCTGTCTCTCCCGCCCCAGACTCCCTCTGCCCTCAGGCTGGCTCACGACACCTCAGGTGGCACACTTGAACTCAGACTGGGTCGTTGCTTGTTGCCAGGCCCCGCCCTCTGTGCTGTAAGATGTTTAGAAACATCTCCACCCACCAGATGCCGATAGCATTTCTTCTAGATGAGACAGCTCCAAATATTTCCAGACATCGTTCCTCGTTCTCTGGGGGGACACATCACCTTGGGGGAGGACCGCTGGCCTCCCTGTTCCCTCAGCCCTTTGCCTCTGGGTTCTTAGCTCTCCTGTGTGTAGGGTGAGAAAGCCAAGCCCTTTTGTCTTATCCCGCTTCCTCTTTCTGTTCCAGGGTCCGCTGCTTGAAAACCAAAACACTCCGCCATTTTGCTCCTGGGTGGTTAGTCTCTATTCCAGTCCTGACCCTATACGCAGGGCTTGGAAACTTCTCCACCCTGAGTCTTGGCCACATTGGGGTGTGTGTGGTGGGGGCTTGATGAACTCCGGATGTCCTCTGGGTTGATCATGCTGAGACTATAGGGATCAGCCTGGGCCAGCAGTCCACAGCTGGGCCTTGTGTGGCAAATCTGGGGCTCCAGTACTACTGAGCCTGAGGGGCTCCAGAAGGTCACCAGGTTATATCCCTGCTCTAGATCTTACATTTCATGAAACTGCCCTGCCCAGGGCTATCCCAGGGGACAGGGCCTATCCAGCCACCTGGGAAGAGTGAACAATATTTTCACCTCTCAAGCTTAGCCTCACGCATCTCCCATGTAGAAAGATTTTCGCCCTAGGTATTTGAGAAAAAATTTTTTTTCTTCTTCTCAAATAGAAAGTGGTTAAATTGCATATATCCTTTTTCAAACCAGATCTACCACACCCCGTGCCCAGTACTTTCCTACTTGTGTACAGGACCCCCGTGCCCCTACCCCCGCTATGGTCCTAGGCGGAAGCCATCCCTGGAGGTGGGAGAGGCGGTAGCATTTATCTGGCCTGCTCTTAGCAGTGACCAAGCTGGAAAGTCTTGGTATTTATTAGGTGAGAAGCATCATGTTCTCAGAGTCTGGGCTGTTTCATCTGATGCTGTATTTATTAGGTGAGAAGCATCATGTTCTCAGAGTCTGGGCTGTTTCATCTGATGCTGTGATTTTCGAAAAGGGAAAGGGTGAGGCAAATGATACGCCCAGAAGTTGAAGCATCTGTATCCCAGGGTGACAGGGTCACCATCGTGCAGCTCAGGGTGGAGCTGGGCTCGGGAACGAGGAGGGGGAAACAGAGGTCGTGGGCATAGTTGTATATATGTGGCTGCCTCATTTAGAGCATCTTTCCATGCTTTATCTGCGTTTTATCAGTCTTTGCAGTACCGTCTGAGATAAAAATATTAATGTACCCATTTTGCAGATAAAGAAACTAAAGCTCAGAAAAATTAAGGAATTGGCCCAGGGTTGCACTAAGCTAGGAAGTGGTAGTGTCTGGATTCAAAGCGGTGTCTGCTTGACAGCCTAAGCCTGTGTTCTTAGCCACTGTGTCCCTGACAGGTGCTAAAGTGATGTGAGCAAGTAGGGCTGGGTATAAACATTAGGCCTCATTATTAAAGGTATGGTGTCCAGAAAGTGGAGGTGATAGGCTTATGGGGCTCCTTACCAGTCCAAGAGCCAAATTTGTTGTTTGTGGGTCCCTTGCTTCAGAGGGATAAAATCTGCTGGAAGTAAGGGCTCAGGTAAGAAAGAGAAGCAAAGGGAGGGTATGGTGTGGTGGGCTCAAGGACTCCAGGTTGGGTCCAGGAGAGACTTGGGAGGGACGTGCACACCACGTTTAGTATCTAAAGAGCTCTCATGTGGCAGAAATTTGGCTTGTCTGAGCCATCCCATGGGGCACCATACAGCCAGTTAGTGGAAAAAAAAAAATAGGGTGCTGAAATCTACTTGTTACAGCATCGAAAGATGAAATGGGTATTTTGGGGCAATAGTAAGATTCCCCACAACTGAAAATAGTTAAGCACATCTAGCATCAGTTTCCCCCAAACCTGGGTGCCTTGCGTTCTCAGCTGGGGAGTGTTTTATGATTCAGATTTCCCAGGCTCCACCTCTCACAGTTCTGCTTCTGAAGGTCTTGGGTGGGGCCAGGGAGGTCAGGGTTTTTGTAAGAGTCTCTGAATTGGCTTCTGGTGCAGCCAATCCCAGGACGGGAGCAGAAAGCCATAGGACGGGGTTGTTGCGGTTGTTGCTTCCAAGGACAGCGGTGTGGTGGTGTTTCCAAAGTATGTTGGCCAGGTTGACAGTTACATGTAAAAGGATTTTAGGTGCATTTATTTTAATGCATAGTGGGAAAAAAAGTATAGACTTTACCCTGGTTGGTGTATATGGATATACGGATGCTTAGAACGACTTGAACTGAAGTTTATTTTAAAAATCACGAAATTTTATTGTATTTTTAATTTTCTTTTAAATGACAAAATTTTATAAAAACAATGTTGTTGGGATTCGCAGGTACAGATAAACAAGAGGTTCGGTGGGAACTGGGTGAACTGGGGTTCGTGGGTTAGTTCCGGGAGGCTTTGAAGAGGTAGGAGGAAAATCGTAGGAGTTTGTCTGGATTGTGATCTCCCAACATCCTGGCGCTGGGAAGATCGGAAGTCCTCCTGTCCCCAGTTCTGGAAATCCATTTCTCCCCTCCCTATTCTTTTTTTTTTTTTTTTTTTAAGATTTTATTTATTTATTTGACAGCGATCATAAGTAGGCAGAAAGGCAGGCAGAGAGAGAGGGGGAAACAGGCTCCCTGCTGAGCAGAGAGCCCGATGCAGGGCTCGATCCCAGGACTCTGGGATCATGACCTGAGCCGAGGGCAGAGGCTTTAACCCACTGAGCCATCCAGGTGCCCCTCCTTTCCCCCTTCTTAATGACTCCTGTGAGGTCTGTGATACTGGGTGGGGGTGGGGGGTGCTTGCCCATCTCGTCCCTAAAGATGTGGTTAAGACAGGACATTCAGTGCCATACTTGTTCTTCCTCTTATTTTCTTCTTTACTCTCAGAAAAGAGCAGTGAGAGAGTGGGTGCCAGGGAAGGGGCCGGGGTTGAGGTGTCAGCTCAGGAGAGGGAGGAGCCGAGGGTCTGGACCTGGCATGCTTCTCCTTGCTGAACCTGCAGTGCCCAGGCCTGGCTGTGGAGGGTCTGGGCACTGGGGTTGGGTTGCTGCAGAAGCACTTTGGGGTTGCAAACTAACTGAGGTCCTTGAGGAGACAGCAGGCCCTGAAGTGCCCCTGGGGCTGGCTGCAGATGCCAGGCCATGTCTCACCCACTCTGGGAGTTGGCGTGGGACATTCATATGACGTGAAAATAAGGTACTAACATCACGCGCCTAAGAGTTACGGTCTGGTGTCCTGCTCCCAGAGACTTCTGGCACTTCTTAGGGCATGCCAGATCATGGTGGGGACTTGGGGCAGCTCTCATGGCTTTGGCAGACGCACCTGCTTCAGGTCTGGGTGCTTGGGGATGAAGGTGGAGGTCACTGACACTCTGAGAAGTTATCCTCTCTGCCATTCCTGGTCTTTATAGATTGGAACAAATTGAGTACTGACGGCTGGTCAGTTGGAGGCATCTTAGGGGGCCTGGTAGATTGATGTCCTGGGCCAGAGTCCCATTTGGCCTTCCCAGAGTCAGGCCTCAAGAATTGTCAAGGTTGCTGGGCCAGAATCCAAAGCTTTGCCCTGAGAATGTAACTTTGAGGCTCCTGCTTCCCCCCCAGAACTGCCTGGGTGACAGCTCGGTACCTTTCCTCAGGCCTCTTGTCACCTCTGGGAAGTACAGGGGCTTGTGGGTTTTCTTTTTTCTTGCCCTTTTTTGAGCCAAGGAAGTGTCCTGGCTCCGAGACTCTACCCCGTGGTGGGGGTGTGGGGGAAGGAGGGGGAGAGGGAGGGGAAAAAAAGATTTCCACCTTATTGTTCAGCAGCTGGAAAATTGTTGTCATCTGTTCTGCCTTTCATTTGCTGAGAATGGAAAAAAAATGTGGAAAAATTTGAGGAAATAAATCTCAGTACCCTCGTAGGAACCCTGGCCCTTCCCTCTCTCCGGCGAGCATCCCGACTGCTCCGCTCCCCGGCCCTTTCTTCTTTCTTCCCACTGCCCTGGGCACCAGGGGCTGTGATGGGTTTGGGACGGGGGCAGGCTGGGCCTGGCTGTGCTGGGGCAGTTGCTGGGCTGGCCGGGGCTCCTCACTCCGTGTGGAGGGCTTGGGAAGCCACTGTGATGTCATTCAAGAGCTGCATAGCTACAGGATGATAAGTGAAACCCTGGGGACCCAGCTGGCTGAAATTACAGACAGAGTTTTATCCCACTGGCTTCCTACAAGCCAGAGGGAGGCGGGCTGAGCTGGCCAAGAGGGGGAGAGTGAGGGAGGGAGTGAGCAGAGGGAGGGGTGGTGCGTGCAGACTGGGCAGGCAGGCGGCACGGGCTCCTCCCACCTCTGACAGTCTGCAGGAGCCTGAGCAGGACACAGCCAGCCTTGGGGCTGCAGCCATGGAGGAATTATTTGAAACTTGAGGCACAAGGAGCAGAGATCAAATCAGAGCAGCAGTTCCTCCTCCCCTTTCTGCCTCTCTGTCCAGAGGGTGAGTGTCTGCTAGGCATTTGTGTGGGTCCTTGGGTGGCTCTCCACTGGACCTGGGGCTGTGAGGCTGCTGGGCTTATGCACCGGGATCTGCGGTGGACCTGGACCTGGGAAGTGTGTGGGGGTTGCATGGGGTCGTGGCCCATGCCAGCGCCTTTGGAGGTGGGTGGGGGTGGACCTGGCTACCTCCCTCCTGGTTCCGCTGCCCTGGGACAGGGAAGAGCTGCTACCTCAGGTCTGGGGGGGTGGCTAAGTCTGTGGGAGGCAGTGTGTCTGAGCTGGCCTCAGTCTTTGGGAGTAATGACTCATGGAGGATGAAGATGGGGTGGTGGGTGAAGGAAATGTGGTGGCAGCCTGGCGAGCCCCTGAGACACCCCTAGTGGAATGTGTGTCCAGGACACCCCCCCTCCCGTTCTGTGGTCTGACCTTTGTGGTCCCCCCAGTGCTGACCATTCCTCTGCGGGCCACCCGCGGGCTCCCATTCCTGACTTTGCCCTAACTTTGGCAGGGCTTAGAGTGGCTCGATCATCCTCCTGGCCAGGGATCCCCGAGTGTCCGGGCGGGCACCCTGGCCTGGCAGAGAAGGACTTTGGTTGTTGTGGACCCGGGCACTATTTTTACTGTCCCGAGCGCCTGTGATATCTGGTGCCCGGATAGGCTGCGGGCGCGGAGTGGGAGTGCCAGGCCCTGCTTATAGTGTCTGGCGTGGGAGCTGAAGGCCAGGCCGGAGTCAGGAGGCTGGTCTTGCAAGTTCACATTTGCCCCACAGGGCGTGGGTCGTCCTGTGACCTGGGCAGGTCACTCCAGGTCCTGGTCCCTTGGGTCTGAAATAAAGGTCAGAATTGAGTTTTCTGTCCCTGCTCCCTCTCTCTGGAGGAATTCAAATCAGATGGTATCTGTGAAAGCACTGTGGGTCCTTCCTGAGGAAGGCCTGGGGACACATCCGTCATCAGCCCTTGATGAAGCCCCATGGATTATATTGGGCCGTTCTTTGCTCTATGGCCATGGTTGGAGGCCTTCCCTCCCGCCCCGCCCTCCCCAGACTCCAGCCATCTTCACCTTGAAGGCCATTAGGAGAAAGCACTGAACTTGTCCGTGCTGGGTGACCTTGGTGTGGGGATCCCCTGGGCCTGCTGAGTGGCACTGTCCTTCTGTAATATGAGGGGTGGGCAGTGGATTAACTGATCCCCTGAGACCCTTCAGCTGAAATCTCCATGGATTTAGAAAGCCGTCTTGGCTTGGCTGACTTCCTGGAGCAGCGGGAGACAGGAGCAGCCCGTGGGAGGGGCTCTAGTTCCCATTTCTGTTTGCATGCTGGCTTTCTCCGTCCTGGGGCCCTCCGGCTGACATTTAGACCAGGGCCCCATTTGGCCATTGGACCTTCTCTCTTTCCTGTGCTCCTCCGCCCCACCCCCAAGTCGACAGAGGCAAGTTTGTGGGGGACTCTAGAGTGGTCACTTGGACTCTGAGAAGGCAGGGGGTTCCCTCTGAGTGCTCTCAAGCAGGAAGATAGACAGGTGTCTGTTGGCTATGCCTGGCCTCATCTGTCTCTGCCCACAGGGCCTGAGGCCCCATGCCCATGAGTGGGCACCTCCCAGTGTGAACCTTATTAGGTCTCCTGGGCTGCACCTGTTGCCTGCTCTCCATCCCAGAGGCTGTGTGCTTTCCCTTCAGAGACTTGGGGACTTCCCTTCACCTCGAATTCTGCTGACCTTCAGAATCCCCAATGGAGCCCATTCCCATTTGGAGATGTTCCAGATCTCTCTGCAGCTGGGAGGAACAAAGGACTGCTTTAGTCTCCGGCTGCTGTGGGATGGGAGGTTGGCATGGGTTGGGGCCAAGACTGTCACAGACAGGGTTACAGGAGATCCCCGCCACTGTTGCCATGGCGTGTCAAGAGGACCCCAGATCATGTCTGAGCTGTCCATCCTCATCCCCGCCTCACACTCCCCTCCCTAGGGCGGGCTGCGACTCAGTGGGCTCCTCTGGGCTGGGCCCCACCTGCGCTCCTCCAGCTGGAAGATCGTCCTTTTTTGTGTGTTCTTCTATTCCTCTCAGAGGCAGCCTGGCATTCTGCATGGAATCCCAGGCAACAGAGAAGGAGTCCAAGAGGCAGCACCTGTAGATTCATACGTCGACATTGAAGATCCATAGGTGGTCTTTGAGGACCCCAGCAATTATGTGCACAATTTGTGTTTATGCATTTTGAGGGCAATTAGTCAGGACTTTCATCAGATATCCCAAAGTGTCCTTAGCTATGGAAGTTAACATCCGCCCGCCTGGAGTATGGCTCCAAGTTGTCTGAGGGACTCCCTGGGGTGGGCTCTGGTTCAGGACCTCCGCTGTGCCTTACCTGGGCCACCAGCTGTGTAGATGCCTCTCTCTCATGATGTTTTGGCTGCAGGGCTTGTCTTTTTCCTTCGGGAGAAGCTTGGGTCCACCTTGAACCTCTGATTTGTCACGTCTCTGGATGGTACCTCAGGGGCCGACAGGACTATATATAAATTCTTGGACTATTTAATGTGATTCAAGAAGCATTTATGAAACATGCGATGTGTGCCAGGCCCTGCGTTCTGCAGAACGGTGCTGTAAGCCGTGTGGGTTAGGCATTAAGCTCTAAGAGGCACTGTTGGCATAGACCATATTGTGAAGGGTACCGTCTGGGAACCAGGCACTGGCAGGGTGGCGGGCGGGGGGGGGGGGGGACAAAGGCTCTTTCTCAAGGAGCCCCCACTTAGCGGGAGGACAAATACGGATGGCAGTCATGACCAGCCTCCGGGTGATTTGCGTTCCAGGAGTTGTCTGCCCAGGGCGACAGAAACTCAGAAGAGGTTAAGCTCAGTCTGGAGGGCTGTGGAAAGGGTTAGGTTGAGGGATGCTTCCCAAAGAAGTTCAGGCTGAACCTGAAGGAGGAGAAAGGGGTTTTCCAGGGAGTTTGAGAGTTGTGGGGGGAAACACGAAGAAGGATTTTTTAGGAGAGGGAACAACAGATGGGAAGCCCAGAGTAGGAAAAGCATAGGAATAGTAAGAGGAGTGAAGGGTGTTGGGGGTATTGGGGACAGCGAAGGGGAGGCTTCAAAAGGCAAATGGGGGGCCAGATGATAGGAGGTATGGCTTGTCCAGCAGTGGAGGGGTGGTGTGGGCTTTACTGGGTGGGTGATAGGAGCTGTTAAAACATGCGAAACAGGAGGGAAAGAGGAGAACATAGCATGCCAGGATGTGCCATGCCTAGTTTCAGGTACTTAGCTCCTGAGTCCTGTCACTCAGCAAACCTGCAGGTAAGCATCTGAATCTTCACCCCCCAAGCTTGGAAGCCAGGCTCTGTGTGGTTAAGTGGCAGAGGCAAGCGACTTGACATTAAGATGGGGACCGTCCTTCTGAGTAACGGTTGTATCTGGCACAACGGTGGGGTTGAAGGGGCGCTTCTCCTCTCTGGCTTTTCTCCAGAACCACATCCCTGGGGCCTCCCTGGTACCCAGCCCCATCCTCTGGCTCCCACATGCTGCCCCTCAGTAGCCCCACCTGGCTCCCTCCATGGCTGAGGGAGAGTCTGTGATGAAATTTCCAGTTCACATGTCCAGACCTTGCTTCTTCTTGGCCAAGCCTCAGCCCTTGTCAAAGGCCACCTACTTCCTAGACGTTTGCTCATGGCCTTTGATGCTCCACTCCCTGTTGAAGGATCTGAGATTCCCTTTGGGTGTGCCGGGCCCAGGTCTACCTCCAAACTACCGGTATCCAGGGTGGGCATGTTGCCTCTTCCTACTGGCATGCTTTGATTTTTCTCCGCATTGGTTGGTCACTCTGCTCTGGGTAGTATATTTTAATGTATTGCTATTCAGCTGGACATGGACCCAAAGGGATTTTTATCCTGAAGGGCCCCAGCCTGAAAACTTAGTAAGTCACTCACTATTCAAAACCAGCCTGCTGGTCGGATGAGGTGGGGTTGCTGCTTGCTGACCACCAGAGGAACCTTCTTTCTTAGAGCCGACGAGGTTCGAGCCTTTTATTTTCCATGGTTGGGCCATCTCTCCTGACCACCAAATAAGCAGACTTTCTCCGCTAGACGTTAGTAAGAAAAGTGGGGATCCTTCTTTTCAGATCCAAAGGGCTGACTTTTGGGGTCAGCGTTTCTCAAGATATCGTCCACTTGTGTGAGCCCCAGAGCCTTGGGAGAGTTAAAATACTGCTTTTTTGGCCTCGCCCCAGGCCTATGAGTGAGTCTTTGGGGGCGGGACCCCAGCATCTCCATTTTCAGGAATCTCTGGAGCAGATTCTTATGAACCTCGAAGTTGGAAAACAACTGTCCTAAACCCGGGTCACCTTTGCCTCCCATAGTCCTTCCGTTCTCTTTGCAGCATGCAGGCAGTACATGTCTCTCTTTCCCTGCCTCCTGGCCTGTACTGGGCTTCTAGCACCACACACACCTCTGTGGCTTGCTGGAGGGAGCCTAGGAGTAGGTCCATGTCCAAGTCAGCTGGGGATTTTCCTCAGAGCTTTCCAAAAGTATGACTCGCACATCTGGATTACGGCCGCCGTGGAAGAAGGGCCCCTTGGTGCAATCAAGCTCGATGTCGAGGGTGGGGCTAGGGCTTGGGCAGCTGCCGGGGGAGCCAGGAGACATATTCAGACAAAGCAAATGGGGCCTTAAAGGGACTGTGGGCGTCTCGGCTTCCCTAGAGAAGCAGCCAGGGAGATGGCCCACAAGGCTGGCTGACCTGCAGGGCTGGGAGCTCCCCACTCTGGGCTGCCTGCAACCTGTGTTACCCAGCTGTCTGTCCTTCTCCTCCGTGGTGACCTGTGCCGCTACCGATGGCCCTGGTCTGGCAGGTTCCTCCTCTGTCCCCGCTCCCTGCCACACTGGGTGTCCAATGCCTTCTCACCTGAGAGGATTTGCCTGAGCTGGCTGTGCCCCCAGAGGCTGTTGGGACTGAGTCGGATCTCGTGACCTCCCCCCCAGCTTGAGAGCCCCAAAGCCATCTTCCCCCACCATCTCCTCTGGCTCTTTCTTTCCTTGTTCTGCCTGCCTCTCTCTCTTGCTCTTCCTGCCTTAACAGAGTGAAACCGACATTGTGTTCCGGCTTCTTGTGGTCCTGCTAAGTAGCACTTAATGTGGCCGCAGTGGCGGGCAGAAGGGAAGGACGAGCATGTGTGTACCGGTGTGGGGGGCTGAGGGGGGCGGCGCTCATCTCTTGACGGGGGGAACAGGGCTACCTGCCATGCCGGGATCACGCCAACACACTGGGCTTTCAGCGGAGCCTTCCTGGGGGCTAGACAGACCCGGGACGGGCCTGGCTGTCCTCACAGCCTCCTCTTGATGGGGAGACGGAGACCAGTGAAGGTGTAGGACAGCCTGGAGTGTGGGGCAGGCGCTCGGTGGTCAGGAGCAGCCGGCTCCTTCTTGGAGGACAGCAATAGACATTTCCATTCATATCGTGTGGAAAAGATTTAGTTAAACAATCTGCACTTCTTCGATTTTCTAACTCAGCCTCAGTGGCCTGGCAGTTACTATTTCCGATGTTGCTGCAAAGAGTGGTCCGTGTGGGGGTTAATTACACGGCAGAATAGGTTTAATATTGATGTTGTTGCAATCAATGAAGGGGCCCAAAGGGGCAAGATATCAGGTACTGGTAGTCAGTGTGAATTCTTCCTCCCTGTCTCCCTCAGGGGATGCTTTCATAGCTCTCTTGCCAAAAGCTCTTCTTTTATGAACCCAAGTGAGATGCGGGAGTGGGTCTCCTTTCTCCCTGAAGGAAACAATAGTTTTTGGTTTACCCTGGTTTGTACCCAGTGGTTCTCATTCCCCCCAAGTGTAAATGGGGAGCTGGACACTCTATCCTTTGCTTTGCTGTTGTTGCCTCCACTTCCCAGACCACAGGAGCATGAACTTGGGAGGTTAGGGGTTGCCGCGGCTGGAGGAGCTTGCTGGCTTCGCAGTGTGAGCCTCCTTTTCTGGGGCCAGCCACTTTCCAGGCACAGTGGGAAGGAAGGACAGCTCTTCGGCCTACCACTGACTGGTCTAAGGGGCCCCCCCTTCCTGGGAACCACCCCCAGAAATCTGAGTGGAGCAGAGCTCTTGTCTTCGACGCTTCCCCCCATGGAAGCCGTTAGCTGGGGTCTCTTTCTTTGTGTGGCAGGAGCCCAGCTCTTTGGAAGAACCCGGCATGCAGGCAGCCTCTCTCCTTCAGTAGCTTTGACACCTTCAGAGGTGAGGACAGGCCAGTTGATCTCAGCAGCCCTTAGGAGCCCCAGCATAAGGGCCAGATTCAGACCCATTCCCGATCCCAACAAGCCCCATCCCCTGAAGTCTGGGGCTGTGGCCACTCTCTGGCCCAGTGTCCCTTGGGACCTGCTGCTGGCCAAGGTCCCAAAGCCCCGGGGAAAACAGGGGACAGAGAGATGGGTCTGGAGAGTTAGGTTAATGGGCAGAGAGCATCCAGCATGTGCGTGGACGCTGTGCCTCATTGGGCACCGCTGCGCTTGCTCCCGGTGACGTCATTTGGTCGGCCTGTGGTTTGTGTGTGTGTCTGTTGATCACGATGTTCCTGTTTTGTGGTTGTCTGATCCCTTGTTTTTGGCTGTGGGCTTCTGTACGAGTGTTTATTTTTAGAGGCTGCCACTTCTGGCCTGAGGGCTGATCCTTGGGCATGGTAGGCGCTTGTATTTTCTGAAATGATTGTGGCTTTAGATTTAAGTATTTATTTTGGGGTATTGCTGCCTTTTACGTGTTTCATTTACTCTGCGTGTGTGTTATATGACGGATGGTGTGAAATAATAAAAATGGGATGATTTTTGAAGTTCTGATTTTAAATTAGTTTTGCCTTTAATTTAGTTTTGTTTTAATTAAATCTTAAATTAGTTCTGATTTTAAATCAGAGCTTTACCAGATACCGTATGTCTGTAGATAAATGGCTTCACTTCTGTGACTCTCACTTTCTTCTGTTCCTGAAGGAGGCATGATACTCCCTGACTTGTGGGACTGGAAATGAAGTTTGTGTAAAGTGCCTCAGGGACACCTATCGAGCGTACCCCGAGAGTGCACCAGGGGTTCAGTTTGGGTGAATTGTGGGTGTTTGACTTGGGTGATTACCAGCTGGCGTGTGTGTCTCGGGACGTCTTTGTGTCTGGTTTTCCTGTGTGTGGATGGTGTGTGTGTGTGACTCTTGGTGTCTGGCTGGACTTTGCCCTATTAGGACTCGGGGCTTTCTTTTCTTGCCAACTGAGGGCCTGCCTTGAAGTGAAGGGAGGGGAGGGGTGTGTGTGTGTGTGTGTGTGTGTGTGTGTCGGGGCTGGAAGCTGGGCTGCTGACTGTACAGGGTGTGAAATCACTGAGTCCCTCTGGGTGGGGACGTTCTTCGTTCCTGAGTCAGCCCTCTGGCCCTGAGCCACCCAGCACTCACTATTTCCTTTCAGAGAAAGTATTGCTCATGGGGTCGCCAGACAGAATGACACAGGGGACACCCCTCCTTGAGGAGAACATCTCCTTTTGTGTTCTGGATCCCTAAAATGCTTCCCCTGCCCTCTTGCTCTCTGGATCCTCTTTCCAGAATCCCAGGAGCCCAGCACTCTGAGTGAAGGCGCGTCGCCTCTGATGCGGGGACTGCTGGCTTTGCAGAACCCCATCTTGACCCAGTACTTTCGGGTCCTTGGGAGGCTGGTGAAATGCCACGGCCATGCTTTGGACTGGGGCCCCTTGCTCCCAGGCTCCCCCTCCCCGCCCACTTTGGCTTCACAGCCCTGGAACTGTGTGTTAGGGCCCCACAGCCTGGGTAGGGGTCCTTTTGTCCTTGTCCCTCACATCCCTGACCTCAGCTCTGTCTTGAGTGGTGCAAGGAGATTTTAGGACTCGGGGAACGGCAGCTCCTCCCTCCCTCCCTTGGGGAGATGAGAGGGTGTGCCAGCCTTTCACTGACACCTGTCGTTTGTCCTCCGGCTGTCTTGCAGAAGTGGTGGGACACACTCAGGGGCCTCTGGATGGGAGCCTGTACGCCAAGGTGAAGAAGAAGGACTCCCTGCATGGCAGCACTGGGGCCGTCAACGCCGTGCGCCCTGCCCTGTCGGCTACCCCCAACCACGTGGAGCACACCCTCTCCGTGAGCAGCGACTCAGGCAACTCCACAGCCTCCACCAAGACAGACAAGACCGATGAGCCGGCCCCCGGCCCCACCAGCGCCCCCGCTGCCCTGAGTCCTGAGGAGAAGCGCGAGCTGGACCGCCTGCTCAGTGGCTTCGGCGTCGAGAGAGAGAAGCCAGCGCCCATGTACCACACGCAGCATCTCCGGTCCCGCCCCGCGGGGGGCCCGGCTGCACCCGCCGCCGGCCGCCACATCGTCCCAGCCCAGGTTCATGTCAACGGCGGGGCCTTGGCATCCGAGCGGGAGACAGACATCCTGGATGATGAGTTGCCCAACCAGGACGGGCACAGCGTGGGCAGCATGGGCACACTGTCCTCCCTGGACGGGGTCACCAACACCAGTGAGGGGGGCTACCCAGAGGCCCTGTCCTCACTGACCAACGGTCTGGACAAGTCTTACCCAGCGGAACCGATGGTCAATGGCGGGGGCTACCCCTATGAGTCCGCCAGCCGGGTGGCGCCTGCCCATGTCAGCCACCCTGCCCCTGTGCGGCCCTCCTACTCGGCACAGGAGGGTTTAGCTGGCTACCAGCGGGAGGGGCCCCACCCAGCCTGGCCACAGCCAGTAACCACCTCCCACTATGGCCTTGACCCCAGCGGTATGTTCCGCTCCCAGTCCTTTCCGGAGAGCGAGCCCCAGCTGCCCCCAGCTCCGGCCCGCAGTGGCAGCAGCCGGGAGGCTGTGCAGAGGGGTCTGAATTCCTGGCAGCAGCAGCAGCAGCAGCAACAGCAGCAGCAGCAACAGCAGCAGCAGCCTCGTCCCCCTCCTCGCCAGCAGGAGAGAGCCCACCTGGAGAGTCTCGGGCACAGCAGGCCCAGCCCTCAGCCACTGGCAGAGACCCCCACCCCCGGCCTCCCTGAGTTCCCAAGGGCAGCCTCCCAGCAGGAGATCGAGCAGTCCATCGAAGCCTTGAACATGCTGATGCTGGATTTGGAGCCCGCCGCGGCAGCCGCCCCCCTGCACAAGTCCCAGAGCGTGCCGGGGGCCTGGCCAGGGGTTTCCCCACTATCCTCCCAGCCTCTCGCTGGCTCCCCCTGCCAGCCCCATCCCCTGACCCAGTCCAGGTCTGGCTACATCCCCAGTGGGCATTCCTTGGGAACCCCTGAGCCGGCCCCACGGTCCTCCCTGGCCCTGGAGTCCTTCCCTTCTGGCAGGCCATACTCACCTTACGATTATCAACCATGTCCTGCTGGGTCCAGCCAGAGCTTCCGTCCGAAAAGCCCAGCCGCCTCCTCCTCGTCCACCTTCCTTCCAACCACCCAGAGCCCTCCAGGGCCTCAGCAGCCCCCAGCCTCTCTCTCTGGCCTCCCCGCTCAGCCTCAGTTCCCACCAAAGGAGGCAACTTCAGACCCATCCCGCACTCCAGACGAGGAGCCACTGAACCTGGAGGGGCTGGTAGCCCACCGGGTAGCAGGTAAGAGCCGTGGGGACCACCAGCCCCGGGACTCCTTTCCTACTCCCTCCATGCCCGCCCTCTTTGGTCTTGGATAATCTTGCTGGGGGAGGTACAAGAGTAGCCTTCACCCCATGGCAGGTGCTGCTTTGACTGGGGAAGAGGCTGTCACGTGCTAGCCATCCCTCCCGGCATTCCTCGTCCATTAGGCTCCAAGGCAGGCATGAGATTCAAAGATCAGTGTCTTATAGTAAAGGGACAGGTACACAGGATCGTAAGCTGTACTATGACAGGGGTGGGGACCAAAGCCCTGGAGCTGGAGGGAAAGCAAGGCTTACCAACTGGAGCAATCAGGGAAAGTTTAGAAGTGGTAACTTTGGGGCTGGAGTGCAGATTTTCTAGGCAGAGAGAAGAAGCTCTCTGCAACTGCCTGCTGTCCTCAGGCTTCAGTTCCTGGGGGAAGGTATGGAGAAGCCTGGAGGGAGGGAGGCTTCTATAGACTCAGTTTCCCCCTTGGGCCCTCCCAGAGGCATAACAGAGAAAGGAGGGTGTCCTTAAGGCCAGGGCTCTATCTGAGTGCTCATCCTCTGGTGGGTCCCCTCCAGGTATGTCTCATTTTGGTGGGGAGGCCAAGGTTCCCCTTGTTCAACTTTCCTGTTAGTGCTTGCTTTTGGATGTCTGTGTATGAGCAGCAGGTGCTGAGAAACATAGCTCCATTTCCTACTGGAGAATGGGCTTCATTTCTGGAGGTAGGAGAGGGGATGGGGCAACCAGAGAGCTTACTGGGGAGATCTAGACAAGAAATGGCAGAGTGTTGCAGGGCCACGCTGGGAGGGGTGGGAAGGGCTCTCTACTTTCTTGCTGGCCTAAGGCCATGACCATTCCATGGGGGCAGCCACACTCAGTGGGAAATCCTGTGGGTTTGTTTAACTGTGGAGGTCAGGCCAGGCAGAGGTGGGCTAGAGATGGGGGCTAGGGGACTTTTTGCCAAGCCCCTCAGTGGACAGGAGAAGAGGGGCCTGGGCAGCTGACTCTGCCCTCCACCCCTTCCCCTAAATGTAGGGAAGCTGAGTCATCATATCAGCTGCAGGGTGAGAGGGAGACCCCTCCCTGAGGTTGGACTTTGGCTTTGGGGAAGCAGCTAAGGGCAGGCTGGCTGGCTATTGGGCTGGGTCCAGGACCTGGTGTGGGGGCAGGGATGTTCTGCTATACTTTGGAGCAGAGCATGGTCCCTAGTTCCACTCTCAGTAACTTTAGATTGGCTCTGATGAAAATATTTATGGCATGGAAATTGGCCATCAGGGTTTCACCTCGCCTGGAGAGCTGGTCCAGAAGCACATCATTGCTTTTAACTGAATGTCAAAACACAGGATGAGTAGCTCTCTAATTCTAGAGGTGAAAGGCTTTGTGGTGTGGTCCACATGGGGCTGCCATCTTCTGCTTTTTCCCACCTCTGAGCTCCTGAGAGAAGGACCCTTGGCTTCTTTGTCAGAGGTTTTATTCAAGGGAGAGGAATGGGGACCTCTTACTACTTTATAGAGTTGAGGTAGCCTGGGGAATAGTAACACTCTAACCTAATGATGGACAGATTCTCTGAGGAAGCAGAGTGAATTTGCTCTCCCTACCAGAAAATCCTTCTGTATAGCTCTCCTGGAGCTTGCTGTAAAGGAAGCCGTATCTTAATAGCTCCAGAAGGATGCCCATCTTAATGTGTATCTCCCCTCAGTCTTTCCTCTCCTACCAACTTCTGAAGTCTTGACTGTCAACTTCCATATCCTTAGTTGCTCAGGCTTTGGCTGCCAAGGAGTCATAGGGAGGGAAAGATGTTGGTACAATGTCTCTGTCCCCAATCCTGCTATCATCTTCTCCCCCAACTGTGAGTGAATCAGTCAGGAGAAAGGATTAGATGTAGAGAGGGGACAGATATATTTGGTCCCCAGGGCTATAAAGGGGCCTCTTTGGTCCGTGCTCTGTCATGAAAGTATTTCTTAGGTCAGCAGGTCCTGTTTGCACAAATTCCTCAGTAACCCTGCAGAGTGTCTGCAGTACTTGTGTAAGCAGAGGTGCAAAGGCAGGATCATTGTGTACAACAACCTGGGAGTCAGGCAACAGGCCAGTACCACTTCTTCCTGCTGCTTCTATGTTCTTCTGCAAGAAGCTTGAACATAAGCTTCAGCATGTAACCCAGGAAGCTCAGATCTGAGGGAGAACCCCTTAATGGCCATGAACTGGATCTGGTTTCTCCTGGCTTTTCTCCTGCAGGTCTGCCTTTTCTTCTTTGGCTCAGTACCTCCTCCATACCTCAATACTAGATCCCTGGCTCATTCCATTTTGATCCAATGACTCCTTATCTCTTATTTCAGCTTGGATCTCAGAGAATATAGGGGTAGTTTTCTTAACTTGATAAACAGTAGGTACCAGGAATCTGTAGCGTATGTCACACTTTCTTGTGAAACATTAAAAGCATTCCTGGTACACCAGGGACAAAATAAGTATGCCTGTTATCACCACTATCACTTAACATTGTATTGGCTATCTTAGCCAGTGCAATAAGACAAGAAAAAGAAATAGGAGCCAGAGTCGTTGAGTCCATGTTATCTTATGATCCTGAGTCTGTGACTGGACTGATCTCAGATGTCTCTAGAGGTAGAGATTTCTATGCATGTTGGTGATCAGATGTGCATCTTATCTTTAAGGAGTCTAGAGTTTAGTAAGGGGAGAAAGAACTTGAACTTTAAAATGAAGTCATTCCCAATAGTGAGATATGGAGAAAGTTCTGCAAGGAGTGAAGAAAAAGGAAAGATCAGTATCAGTGGAAGAGATTGAGGAGCATTTTGAGTATGAATTTTAAATAAGAGCCTTGGGAGAAGAATAGGAGTTTGGAAGTGGATGGGGTCATGGGAGAGACAGGGTTCTTGAAGAATACAGGAAAGCATAAGTGTTTGACGAATATAGTAGATTGAGAGCATATTGGCAGTGAGAGAGAGTCAAGGAAGGTAGCCTGGGACCTGCCTCTGGTTGGTCTTAAAATACCAGACTAAAGAGCTTGAATCTTATCTAGTGGCAATGTAGGAAGCTGTGGCCATGTTTTAGTTGGGAGTATGCCATGATCAGAGCTATAATTTAGGAAGATGTATCTGGTGGATCTGGGCAGGAAGAATGCAAAATAGGAGAAACTCTGAGTTGGGAGATGTCATTGTTTATTAAGTAGACTGGGTCAGGCAATTGTATTAGGGTGCTGACCATGGAGATGAAAAAGAAGAGATGGGTGCCAAGGATACTATAAGAGTAGAGCCAATGTACTTACAAACTGATTGGGTGTAGGGGTGAAGGAGAGGAAGACATCAAAGAGGATTCTGAGGCTCCATGAATAGGAACAGAATGCTAGTTCCATTAATAAGCCAGGAGTTAGGAGGAACAGATTTCATATAAGATGAAGACATCAGTGTTCCTTATTTTGAGTTTGAGGTGACAGTAGAGCCTGTACATAGACATGTATGGTAAGCAGCTAAACATCTGGAATTGGAGCCTGAAAAAATAGAAAAAAACTATAGAATTTGGAGTCATCCTCAAAAGACATGGGTTAAAGCACTGGCCATGAATGAACTCTCTATGTCAGAGGGCATGGAGAGAAAAGAACTTAGGATGAAATGGCTATGAGAGGAATGGAGGGGAAGGGGGCTGAGAAGAAACGTTCAGGACAGTGAGAGAAGACAGGGACAGTGGGTCACCACAGAAGTCAAGACAGAAAAGGATTTCTAGGAGCGGGGGTGGGGGGTTCACAGTGTCACTGGAGAGATCATGAGGAGGAGGACTGAATTCACTGGGCTTTCCAGTTAGGTGGCCCCAGGGATTTTCAAAGACATATTTTCAGTAGAGCAGTAGTGGTAGAAAGCAGATGGCAGGATTGAGGGGTGAGTGCAGAGAGGCAGTGCAGCCAGGATGACCACTGTTCTTTTGAGTGGTTGTATGATAAAAGCAAAGAGGATGGTAGCTGAAGAATGCAGGCTGATATGAAGAGCCTATTTCCCCCCCCCCCTAAATATAGAAGCCATGAGAATGATTTTAGAGGAGAAGCAGAAGTTGAATATGGAGGGAATAGAAAGAAGAAAAAGATGGAAGAGAAAGAAAGAAGTTGCTAGAATAAGACCAATAAGGAAGGACGAGGGGATATAGGCCTAGGAGCCCAGGGGGATGATTAAGGCTCAATGAGGAGGTGAGATACCTTCTTGTGGAGTAAGAGTGAAGGATGAATACAGATATAGGGAAATATATGTGTCAAGCTTTGGGACCTCGAATTGAGAACCCAACTTTTACATTTCATCATGGAAAGAGGAGATTACATCCAGGTCCATTCAGTCATTCATTCAGCGTGCATTCCTCGTCTGTGTTAGTCTAGGGTCTGGAAAGATGGTGGTAAACAAAAGAGGTAAAAACCCTTGCCTTCATGAGGGAGGTGGACAATAAACACATAAGCGAATACATATATAATCTGCCAGATGGTGGTAAGTGGCACAGAGATAAAACGAAGCAGGAAAGTGTCAGGAGTTGAGAGTGGGTAGGTGGTTGCACTTGACATAGGATCAGGGAAGGCTGCCCTGGCAGTGAGGGGATGTACAGATGGAACAGCAAATGCAAAGGCCCTGAGGTTGAGGTGTACCTGATGTGAGGTGTGGAGTAGGGCTTGAAGTCGAAGAGGTAATGGGCCTGGATGCCAGCTTGTAGGGGGCCTTATAGGTGATTCTAAGAGCTTGGGCTTTTACTCTGTGTGCTGTGCGCATAGCAGTGATGTCATCTGACTTGTTCTAAAAGAATCGGTGTGGCCAGGATGGAAGGGAGGTAGACGGTGAGGCAGCTGCTGTGGAAATGGTGAGAAGTGCTTAGGCTGTAGACAGTCTGGGAGGTGGAGCCATCAAGGCTAGACGTGGGAAATGAATGAGAAAAGTCAAGGACAGCTCTAGGGTTTTGGACCCGAGCAACTTAAGGATGGAGTTGCTCCTTGCTGAGATGGGTAAGGATGTGGGAAGAGCAGACTTGGAGGAAACGTCGGCAGTGTGATTTTGGCCATGATAGTTGGGAGATACCCTCGAAGCTGCCATGGGGAGAGGTTGGAACTTAGAAATGTGGGCATCGTGATACCGGGACATAAGGTTGCCAGTGTATGGTGTCATGTGAAGTGTGACACGTGTGGTTGCACCTGGGGGGAACACACGTGCAGCAGAGGTCCCAGGGCTGAGTCCCAGAGCCTCTTGCATTTGGCAGTTGGAGGCATGAGAGGGAAGTGGCCAAGAAGCTGGTGTGGATTAGCTTGTGAGGCGGTGTGTTGGGGAGGGAGCAGGGTTTCCTGTGCAGCCCCCGTGGGAACAGGGAGTCAGTGAATGCGGATAAAAGGAGGGTGTAGCAGGTCTTCATAGTGCATTAAGATGGGCTCATTTTAAGGACTTTCTGGTGGTGCCCAGCAGCCTTGGGCAGGAGTAGGAGTGGAAGGGACTCCAGGGAAGAGGGTTACAGAGGTGGGGGTGAGAGAAGGATGAAGGGCAGGGGGATGCTAGGATGCTAGGGACTGTGGCCCTTGGGCTCAGGCTGGTAGGGTCACTGCTGGGTCCAGAGGAGGCAGGTGACCACGAGAGGACAGAGGTCCCAGGATGGGGCCGTGCTGACTGTGAGGACAGGTGAGTTGTGGGACAATAGGATTGCTCGCCTGGTCCCGGGCCAGCACCTGCTTGCCCCTTGCTGGGGTTAGAAAAGTGAGAGATGTGGCATCCTGAGGGACAGCAGGAGGTCCACCTGCCCACTGGGGAAGCAAGACCCCGGATTCACCCTCTCTTCTTGTCTCACACCCTCCCACCTCCCTCCAAGCGTGTGGCCAGATCCCAGACTCAGAACACCAACTAATCTTGATTTTCTCTTTGTTTCTGTTTTGTTTCGTCTTGTTTAATGCCTCGTCCCTTGCGTTCTCCGTGTGTTCTGTGTCCATCTGTCCTCTGTGCCATGGGCGTGGTGCCTCCCTTGCCTGGTGTCATCCCCTCCCTGCCCCCCGCCTTCTCTTCCCGCTTGCCTCCCTCCCTGCCGGCTCCCTGGGGTCGGGGTGGGCAGCATACAACGCCAAGCTGCAGGGCATGGGACACACCGGCTTCCAGCTGCGTTCTCTCCACCGGCTCCGATCTTCCTCCCTCTCCGGTTGGTTCCCCTCCACCCCTTCCCCCTTACCAGTCTCTGGCCCTCACTGTAGCTCTCAGCTTCTCTTCCCTTCTTTCTCATGGACTTCTTCTAACCTTTGCCCGCTCTCATCCTGGGTCATTTTTCCCATCCCCCTTGCCTTTCTTCCTCCTCCTTCTGTCCTCTTCTCTCCGTCTCTTCCCATTCTCTTTGCCCCCCCGCCCCCGCTTCCTTACACCCCTCCACCCCCGCCACAGCCTACTTCTCCCTCCTGCCTCTCTCAAGACTCTCTCCCCCTTCTTTCTGCATGAGCGAGTGCTCCCACTTCTGCATGGACACAGGCCTGATGCTTTTGGCTTTGGCCTTACTTGCTAGGAACAGGGTCTGGGGTGACTAGATGAACTTTCAGGCTCCCCACGGACACACATGCCTTTGTAGTAAGTGTGCTCGGTGAGGGCGGGGACAACCCAGCCCTCTGGCCACCCTGGCCGGATCACCCAGGCTGCTGGGCCAGGGTCTCAGCAGGAGCCAGGCTGTGCTTTGCATGGGTCACCAGGCTCACGACAAAGAGTGGCGCCCTGGCACCTGCTGTTCTGTCTACTCTTGAGCATGGTCCTCTGGGGACACGGCTCCCCCTCTGACCTCATCCCGAATCTCTGATCCCAGGACCCGTGTCCAAGAGTCAGAAGCCCTGGGTGTGGTCCGGACTCTGCCAGTGACCACCTCTGTGACCCTGGGCAAGTCTCGTAGTTACTCAGAGCTCCATTTCCTACCATGGAAAAGGGAGTCATCATAGCCTACCATGTGTATTTTGCATGATGGCTTGACGTGCCCCAATATGCCCGCATGGAGGGTGATGCCCACTAGCATCTGCCCATAGGCTGTTAGCTCTGGGAGGGAGTTGCCCCATCATATTCCCTGCCCCTCCAAGCCTGGAGGCCTAGGGGAGAGATAGGCCGTGCTTAGGTTCCCCCTAGGTCATGGCCTTGAGCACTTCCAGGAAAAGGTGTAGGGGTAGTGGGGATTTTTGACTCCTAAGGGCAGTATCTGGTGTTTGCCTAGACCCTCCTCTTCCCAGTCCATGGAAAATGGGGAGATGGCTCTAGCAGAATGCCCCCTGTCCGCCTCCTCTCCCCTCCCTTCACCCCTTCTCGGCCCAGTGGTGGGGAGCGCAGTGTTCAGTCGGACCTGGGCGTTGGGGGCAGATCTGGGACAGTGGGCCTGTCCCGAGGGGAGCTGGCTTGGCTTGCCCTGGGGCTGCTAGTGTGATCGCTGCCGTGTGGCTTTCTGGTGCCCTGGCCCGGCAGGTGGCCTCCCGGAGACCCTGGCTTTCGGAGCCCCAGGCATGCTGTTGGACACCCAGCCCCGTCGCCTGGAGCTGAGGAATCCAGGCTTTTGGAAATCGGAAGGCTGGAAAGAAGATCTGGGTCTGCGGGGGTGGCCGTGACCAGTCTGGGGGCCAGCGGGGGGATAGGGGCGGCGTGTGATGAAACCTGACTCCAGGCGTTTGTCTATGGGACTCGGGGCACCTGTGCTTTGCCAAAGTGGGTGTTTGGGTGTGTGCTAGGGCTGCAGCCCCCAGAGGTCAGTGTGTGTGTGTGTGTGTGTGTGTGCGTGCGTGCGCGCGCGCGCGCGCACACATGCGTGTAGGAAGTGGAGCACATGGACACAGAGGCCTCGACAGAGACAGGGAACCAGGCCAAGTGACCGAGAAAGTCCTGGGGTTGAGGGTGGTGGTGTGGAGGTGTGTGGCAGGGACTAAACCTATTTTTAGCATCGGTCAGTCTCTGGGACATGAGGGAGGGGTGTTGTCTCTGTGACACTGGCTGTTAGCTTGTGTCCAGCCGTCCCAGCTTGGCTGAGGAACAATAGGACTCTCTTCCCTCCCCGCTGCCATGCCCTGTCTCCCCTCCTGTAGAGAAGGACAAGAGAGAGGGGACATGGCTCTCCAGCGCTCTGGGGCATATCTGGGCCTGCCAAAGGGAACAACAGTGAGATACTGTGTTCAGAGAATGTGAGAGGCTCTGACTGGCCACGGGTGCCATGGGGCACGCTGCAGGGGGAGCGGCCATCTCCGTGGGAGTGGAATGTGGGGTCTTTCCCTTCTGCAGAGTCCAGCTCTTTGGGGGTCACCCTGTCTATCTCTCCCCCCACCACGGGACTTGAGGAGGTGTGGTCGTTCTCAGATAGCTGACTATACCAGGATCTCGCTTCCTCTGCTGTTGAGAAGCCCATCTCGGGCAGTCTGGCCCCTTCTCAGCTCAGCACCTGACTGGAGGGTGCTTCTGGGCAAACTGGAGAGCGTTTTCTCTTTCCCTCGGGGAGATTTAGGGCCTCGAATGGAAACAGACCCACTTTTCAAGGGCAGACATCAGATCCCCAACCAGGGAACCCAGCCACCCCTTGCAAAGGCACAGGGATCTGCCAGAAGGAGGCTGCTGGGCTGGGTGAGCCGGAACTGAAACCAGCCCTAATGCATTTCTTTTAACCTTGGAGCTGAACTTAGCTCCAAACCCCTAGAGCCTTTCCCAAATGGGCCTCCTTTGTCACAATTATTATTAGAAAATCAATGGTTATGTCTGTTTCTTTCTAATGTTTTTGCCAGGAATGAAACACGCGGCAGCTCTGGACCAGGCCGCCCAGGAGGCAGGGACTCGGTGGAGGTGGGAAAAGTGGGGTGCTGGCAGGAAGACCCTGCAAACGTGGCATGGTGCTCAGGGCAGCCCCTTCTCTGATGGCTGGGAGCCTGGGGTGGCTGCGGCCTGGGGTCCCAGGAGCTGCCCAGCCCTGGGAGAGCCTGCTGCGTCTTTAATCTGGCTTGATGGTCCTATCCTGGTCCTAACAGACCGTTGTTAGGACTGGGTGACCTCCCATTTTTCTATTTGGAAAATCAGGGCATTTTTAGAGGAGGGCTTATTTGCTTTAAGTCAAGCAGTTTGTGAGTCTGGTTCACTGTCCCTTCCAGGGCTCTTTTCTCTTGGTTGAGATAGCAGGCAGGCTGTCCTGAGTTGTAGAGTCCCAAGAGGAGGCTTGAAACATCCCCCCATGCTCCCCTGGGTCCGTCTGCCTTGTAGACGCTACACCAGTCCTGCTGCCATCCGGATGGGGCCCCCGGCTATGTGATCGGATGAGTGCGTGTCTCCGAGGGACTGTGTGTGCGTGTGTGTGCGCGTGAGTGAGTGTGTGTCCTCCCCTAGTCTGGCGTCGGCAGCCTGCTGTTCATGACAGGTCAGAAGGCTTCCCAGCCTGGGATTTTCATGGCAGCCTTAGCGGCTGTGCCAGGACCCAGAGCAGGGGACACGCAGACCCCACCATGGAGGGCAGGTGATTCAGTCTGGAGCAGGCCTCACAGGCACATCCTGGGGGGACCAGTGGTGTGTGTGTGCGTGCATGCAGGTGTGTGTGTGTGCACAGAGTGCTACGGGACAGGGCGTCCTGATGTGTCGGCCACAAGGCCGGCACAGCCAGGGTCCCACGTGCCTTCTGGTGCAGCCCAGAACTTCCCCTCACTTAACCTACCCCTGCAGGGTGTGGTGAAGGCAGAGCTGCGGATGTCCTCACACAAAATCCCGAAGACAAGAAGCCTATCTTGGCTTCTGGGCCGTGGGGAGTACGTTTTCTAGGATTCTGGAGCCAGCTCAGAGAGGCTCAGCCCAGCTGCGGGGAGACAGAGTAGGAAGGAAGGCGGGCGAGGCTAACAGCCTGGGGAATGGAAGGGAATGCGGAAAGGCAGATGGAGCGCATGACTTCAGGCCCTTGGCCTGATGCTCCAAGGGGAGGGGAGGGGCGGGGCGGGAAGCTGGACCATCTTTGGGGCGCAACGAGGGGAATGTAGACGAGAGGCCAACATAAAGGCGGTTGGTAAAGGTTGTCAGAGGTGCACGGGAGGAAGGCTGGGGAACCCCAGAGAAGGCCAGCAATATTCTAGGGTCTAGCTGGGGCTGGGGACTTCATGACAAGGCTTAGTCATTTCTTTGTTTCTTCTCGGGAGCGCCATCTGCGAGATGATGCATGATTTGCTCTCTCCCAAGTTCTTCCCCGCGGGCCTGATGTTGCTTGTTGGTTGATGCAGTCACCTTGGAGATGGTCTCTCCTCTCCCCATCTTCCCTCACTTGCCTGGAAGCCCTGGCCCTCGGCCTCCAGGGTTTGAAAGGCATTGACATCTGTTTCTCGTATCAGCCCTTTGTGCTTTGGGCCCCAATCCTGTGCAGGGCGGAGAATCCTGGGGAAGGCCAGCCCCACCTCAGTGGATCCCCCACCCTGCAGAGGAAGCCTGGGGTGTGGGCAGAGGGAGGCAGTGGGGAGTCCGGAGGTGAGACAGGCCCAGCTCCAGTGTGGACCCTGGCTGAGACACACCTCCTCCTCTGGGGAACTGGGCCTGATCGATCCTTTCTCGTCTACAATGCTCATTGCCCTCTCTGCCCCGCATTCCTCCCAGGGGTGCAGGCTCGGGAGAAGCAGCCTGCAGAGCCTCCCGCCCCTCTCCGGAGGCGGGCAGCCAGCGATGGACAGTATGAGAACCAGTCTCCAGAACCCGCATCCCCCCGTAGCCCTGGGGTTCGTTCCCCTGTCCAGTGTGTCTCCCCTGAGCTGGCTCTCACCATCGCCCTCAATCCTGGAGGGCGACCCAAAGAGGTGAGTCCTTGGGCTGCATCCTGTGGCCAGAGAGAGAGGAGTGGAGCCCGCCTCAATGGTCTAGGAGTCACAGTGTCACCTGCGTGGCCCTGCCCTATCAGGAAACTCAGTCCTCACCCCTGTCTCTTCTCTGGCACATGGAATCTGGCATTTCCTCCCTAAATAGCTTATATGCTCCCTCTTTTTTAGATTAACACTGAGATCAAAGTTCCCTCCTTGATTCCTAAAGAGTGCTGTTTAGTAGGATGGTAAGGGTACGACACAGATGACCACAGTCTCTAAGCTCCCAGCCAGGCCCTATAGACTGACAAGAGTGGTTTTGAATTCTTTCTAGGTGTGGGTTTCCTTGGGAGATCTAATTTCAATGC
The DNA here is from genome assembly GCF_022355385.1 of Mustela nigripes. Lineage (NCBI taxonomy): Eukaryota > Metazoa > Chordata > Mammalia > Carnivora > Mustelidae > Mustela > Mustela nigripes. Next base: position 27,576,454 of record NC_081559.1, on the reverse strand, counting down.
CAAAATGTCTGTCTGTCATGGGGGGCAGTCTGTCATGGGAGGCAGTAGCTCTCACACTTCAAAGACCACCAGGGAGCTTGAGAAAAATGTTAATTCCCAAGTCCACCTCCAGAGATCCCAGCATATTAGATCTGGGGCAGGGCCTAGGAATAGGCGTTTTAAACATCCATGCTGGAAGATTCTGATATGAGTGACCCATGTCCCATAAAATCCAGGCTAGCGAGTCATTCTGGCTAAAAATGGCTTTTGGACATCTTTTCTCTGCTGCCTTCTGGCAGGACCCGAGTCCCCCACCCCCAGCCCCATTCTCTTTGGCCCTGTTGCGGAATATTTCCAAGGCAAGTGTTCCTGATTTCCACCCGTGCTGGATCATGGCTTTGCAAATAGAACTTCTGGTTCTCTCAGTGACAAAGGAGTTGGGGTTGGGGGGTGGGCCATGAATGGCCAGGATCTCCCTTTAAACATTGTGGTTCCTCGAGGAGGGGTGGGTGGTAGGGCTGGCAAGGGGACATGTGGGCTTGTTACCTGGCAAACCGTGCTCTTCAGAGTCACAGCCACCAGTGGGCCTCCCCTTCCACCTCCCCTCTTCTTCTCCCGCAGCCCCATCTGCACAGCTACAAGGAGGCCTTTGAGGAGATGGAGGGAACCTCCCCGACCAGCCCACCGTCCAGTGGGGGTAAGAGCTCCTCACTAAGCCTGTCTTCCCTGGGTCCCCACAAGGCTCTCTCTCAGCCCCGGCCTGAGTAAGCACCTTGGGTTTGTGGGGAGATGCTGACGGAGGGCAGGGCTGAGATCTGTCGCTCTGGGTCTAGATGGCTCGTTTCAGTTCAGCATCCCTGTCCGGCTCCTCTTCCTTCCACTGTCCACACACACACATGTGGGGGTGCAGTAGCCACCCCCCACATCGGGATCCTACTGACCTTCTGCGGGGTCTCTGGCCTCCCAAAGTCTAGAATTTTCCTAATCATTGAGAGGTTTTGCATCTTGTGTGCAAAACTCCACCCTCCCATATTAAAGTGACTCTCGGTGACCTGCTGTGTATCTCTGATCTTCTGTACCCCTTGATCTCCTGGCTCTTGAGCCCCATTTTTATCTACATCCGGGCACCTCTTCCATTTCACGCAGCCTACTAAGTTTTCATCAGGGGAAGAAAGGAGTCCCCAGATCATCTATCCTCAGTGTCCGGGCAGGAATATTCAGTCTCTAGCCCGTGATGGACTCATGGGAGAGGCAAAGCCCTGATGGACAGAGGCCTTTCCATCCAAAGAGAAGATCTGGATGTGTGCAGGGCTGGGGTTGTGTACCTTATGGTAGACGAGATGGAGAAGTTGGAAGTGGGGTAGCCGTGGAATGACAGCGATGGAACGTGCCTGAGAAGGACTCAGGGTCCCCGTGGCAGGCCTGGGGCAACCAAGGAAGGAGAGACCAGGGAGGGTGGAGGGTGAGGATGGAGACCAGAGCTGGCAGTATGTATATTCTCCCGAGGGCTTGTATGGGCTGCTGTCTGGGGCACGCAGGAAGCCAAAGCTGGGAGTGGAAGCCATGACCCTCCCCAGGGTAGCGTGGCCCAGTGGAGATCCAGCCCAAGTCACATTTGCGATGGAGCATTTTCTAGTGGCCGCATTGAAAAACATCATAGAAAACTGGAGAAGTAAACCGTAATATTTTTTTGTTTAACCCCAACCGTCTAAAACATTATCATTTCAACAGATAGATCAAGATAAAAATATTAATGAGATATCTTACAAACTTTTAAAAATTTTTATTGAGATTCAATCAGCCAACACATCGTACCTCATCATTAATTTCAGATGTCATGTTCAATGATTCATCAGTCGCCTCTAACGCCCAGTGCTCTATCTTTAAAAAATTTTTTTAATGTGAAAAGAGGCTGGTGAAATTACTTTTAAGATGTTTTACGGAATTCGAAAGATCTATTATATTATAATTTCAACATGGAATCAATATAAAGAGATACATCGCATTCGTGTTTCCTACCAAGTGTTTGAGACCTGGTATGTGTTACACCTGGAGCGGATCTCAATTCTGATTGGCTGTAGAGCCGTCACCATCCTGCCTGCCATCTCAGACAGTGTGCGCCCAGGGTGGGCTACCCAAGAGGCAACTCCGTGGCCTTTTGTGATTCCCTGGAATCGCTCTCCCTCCTGAGGGTGGTCTTAACCCGCCACCCTCCCGCATGCTCGGATTCACTGTTGGTCCAGTCAGCCAGGATCTTGGGCATCACCCCATGTGGGATGGAAGCCATCCGGGCAGAGTCAGGCTTAGGTTTTGTCATATGTGTCTGTTCCCGTTCTTCACTCGCTGCCCTGGCCGGCCCTGCTGCCCTAGCGGGGAGAATAAGTCAGAGGTTTCATCAGTGCACAGGGTTGGGAGAGAGGACAGGGGCGGAGAAATGCAAGGAATTCCTCTCTCGGGAAGCAAAAACCTTGCCTGGCTTCGGGGCCGCCCACTCGTCTGTTTCAGCAGAAGAGCCCGATGCCAGGGGACGGGGGCACGAGCGACTAGGGAGCTGGAGGAGCTGGAGGTGGAACCAAGAGAAACCTCCCCCTGCCTCACGTCCTCTTCGTCTTGTCTCAGTGGTCGCCCTGTGCCTCTGCAGCACCTCCTTTACCAACACATGCTGGCCTGTGGGCTGGAGATGCTCCATGGGTGTTCAAGGGACTGTGGTCTCTGAGGCTGGGCTCATTCCTCCATGGTTAATTACATTCAGATTTATTCATTCATTTGACAAACATTAATAAGGTCTATTGCAAGACGCCATTTTTAGTAATGGGCAGGGGGGCAGAAATTGAATCTTTGTGTGGTGTGTGTGTGTGTGTTTGTGTGTAAGGAGAGGGAGGGATAGAGACATGCAAGCTTAGCCTTACCTTTTTACTGGGATGTTTGCATTTGTACACATTTGTCCCCTCTGCTGTGTTATGTCCACTGGACATCTGAGGACGGTGTGCGGACACAGTCTGCCCCATCCAGGGCCCTGTGATTTCTCACTATTTCTGTGTGTACCTGTGTATACACCCACATGTGCACAGAGAAGCTATGTATGTTGCTTATAGTGAGAGACTGTAGCTTTTTGTTTCCAGTGGGTCTCTCTGTCTTTTGGGGAAAGGAGGAGGGGTCCAGGAGGGTCCTGGGGCTGCCGTGTGGGGACCAGGCACCCGAGGGCTATAGCTCATTTGTTGGGGCCATTAGTGTGTGGCAGGCAGGCTTGGGCTCTGGCTAACCTGTGTGGCCGCCTGTCCTCAGGGCCGGTGGCCTCTGCATGCTCCCAGCAGCCGTGATAGGAGACATGGCAGCTGCCCCCGAGAAATCGTGTGACTGGGCATACCAACCACCCTACCATTCAGCTCGGAGTGCCATTCAGCACGTCCTTGGCTGGTGGGACAAGGCTGACGGCCCTTTCTGACCTTGCGTGTTCCATGACACCTCTAGCCCAGCCAGGCAGCTTGGAAGGGCCCTGGGGTTTGCGCAGGGAGTTGGTGCTCTTGCCAGAGGAACACCGAGGTTTTGGGGGTACAGAGAGCCCCACACTGAGAAATTCTCTCTTCCTGGGGTTTACAAGTGGCATGGTCGGCTGGGGGTCAAAGACCTCCAGCCGAGGGCTGCCCAGGGGTCTGAGGGTTGGCATGGCTCCCCCCGTGATCCCTTACTCCCTCCGTCCTTTACAGGATGTGCCTTCTTGTTTTCCCATTTCCTTTTGTTCTCTAAGCCCACCCAAGTGCACAGTGTGGAAGGACTTGTGTGTGTGTTGGGGGAGCGAAGAGAGAATATAATCCGGAGGAAGTCAGAGATAGCCAAGGAGAGCCGTGTGTATGTTGTGAGCTATGGCGACGTAAGGGGACCGCAGTGATGCCCCTGGGGGCCCCAGGATAAAAGTTATTTGCTCAAGGTCGAGGGCCAGGGCCGGCTTGAGGGGCATTTGCTGACTTTTTCACTCTACCGGTGGAGCTGTGGAGAAACACGGAAACAGGAAAGGGCCGTGGGAGCAAGGGAGGAACCGCTGGGACTGGGGCCGGCTCCTCTGCTCTCCTTCCTGCCGCCCACCCCTCACCGACATGTCCTCACTCAAGGGGGTCCCCGCTCCTGCCCCCCCTTTTCCTCTCCCCACTCCTCCCTCATCACCAGGCTCACTCCCCGTGTCTCCTCTCTTCTTCTTGGCACAGTGCGCTCCCCTCCAGGTCTGGCTAAGACACCCCTGTCTGCTCTCGGCCTGAAACCCCACAACCCAGCGGACATCCTGTTGCACCCTACAGGTGGTGAGTGACTCCAGCTGGAAGGGAGGCGGTCGGGAGGCCAGAGGGAGGAGTAGGGGTTGGAGGACCCCTGTGGTCCGGGGCCGAGCCTCGGGATCTCATCAAAAAATGCCCAGAGATGATGGGTCCTCAGGACCCTCTGGAAACAAGAAAGCCTGGCTTTGTGCCCACAGTGCGGTCAGTCCTGAGGACGGGGGCTCTCTGCAGGGGTTGAGGGGGATAGGTCCCTCTGCAACCTCGTGCCCATGGACAGGTAGGGTCAGTGCCGCTCCAAAGGGGCTCTGACTTGGGGATTTGGACGCTTGGCCTCAGTTTCCTTGGAGTTGGTTAGCTCCCTGCCAGAAGCCTGGCTCTATCCCCCCGTACACACACACACACACACACACACACACCCAGTTCCCACCTCCCACTTCCTCACCACATCCCCCAGCTCCCCTCCTCCCTGTGGGCAAGGGGAGAGTAGAGGGCGCTGGTCCCTGAGTGGCCATTTTGAACAGGCTGAGACCAGAAGGTCGTCTCTGGTTTTAGGGCTGGGCTGGGGCTCTTGGGGCCAACTTTGCTTTTCTTCCTTAGTCTCCAGAAGACTGATCCAGCCAGGTAGGAGGGCAATGACACGCATGTGTGACCCACATGGACACACGGCCGGCACAGCCTCCCCCTTGGGAGGTGTCTGCATGGCCGCAGACACTGAGTCACCGGGGAGCACAAGGCGCCTGGGGCTTCCTCTCACCAGCCAGCACACTTCTGCTTGAGGTGCAAGCCCCAGGCATACGGGCTGGGAGTGGGGGCCGGCTTTGTCCCTGAGACCAAAGCCCTCTTTAGACTATGTGTCCTAAGCCCGCAGGGCCGTGTCAGGGTGGACCTCACCTCTTACCCTGGGCTCCTCTGCCCCGGTCTCACCCCTGCTTTCCTGCCTCTTTTTTTCTCAGCGGATTGTCTTTCAGGAAATAATCTCTGTTAATCGATCTCTCTCTCTCCTTTCTGCTTTTCCTCTCCTCCTCACCTGCCTCTCTTTCCTGCCTCTCCTTCCTCCTACCTCTCCTCTCATCTTCCCTCAGAGGAGGATGAGGGGAAGGTGGTGACCGAGCTTCCCAAAGGTAAGTGTGGCTTTGCTGTGTGGCCGCTTCCTGCTCTCTGGGTCTGGGAATGGCCATTCTTGAGTAGCTTGCCCGGGCTGGCTCGGGGGTAGCTCTCTTTCCTGACAGGTCTCAGATGACTGGGCACATAGCCTATTGTCCCCCCCACCCCCACCCCTTGATGAGCTGTCACTCATCCTGGATGTTGCCTGAGTTCTGACGGGCAAGCTGGGTTGGGGTTCAGGCATAGCCAGCTCCAGGCACCAGGGCGGTGCCATCTGGTGTCGACCCCCACCTCAGCTGCACCCCCGCTAGCTTGCCTGGGGGTGCTGCCAGCCCCCTCAATGGGCAAAGGGATGCACGTTCTTCTGCTGCCTGGGGGCACTCCATATGTGTCACTCAAAGCAGGCCTTCTCAGCAGTCTTAGCCGAGAGTAGGCTGCTTGAAGCCCGTGCTTGGGGCTTATCAACACAGATGGTAGGAAGTCTGTCCTTCTGGGAGCTTGGATGCCTCTGGGGTTCTCAGAACAGCGATGGGTCCACTCCCACATGAGTGAGTCGGGACACCCATGCACATAATTTTGATAGTTTCCTGGAGTTCGCATGCTTGTGGCTCAGCTTAACCCTCGATTTAGATGAATTCTGTGTTGTACGTGAAGCAGGGAATGGGACGTAAGCAGAGAGGGGACTTGATTGGGTTGGAGGCCTTTAACTTATTAGGGACAGAATTCAAATGACAAGTCAGAGCATGAGGTGAAATGAAGAGGGTGCCAGCCTAGGCCTTCTGTGTGTGTGGCTCTGGGCATCTGTGTCCTCCTCTCCTTCACTAGGGGGCCTTGGATCCGGGCGGGGAGGCTGAGGTCCCTTCCAGCTCTGACGTGTTAGATGTTTTGACCTCCCACCTGGGTCCTGGTTCTCTGCAGCCTGGTTTCCTTAAAGGTTCTATCAGCCTTTCTCTCTCTCTCTCTTTCTTTCTTTACCCACAAACACTCTTAGTGGGAGGGTCTGAGGGGAGATTATCCCAGGAGCTGACAGGCCCTGGATGCTGTGTTTTCCCCTTGGGGACGATGCTTCAGAGAAGTGAGTATTAGCAGTTATGAACTGAGACCTGCCCATTTTGCCTCACAGATGCCTCTCAGCCTTCAGGGCCCCGAGGCCTCCGGCCCTCTTCCCTGTGTCCTGGAGCCACAGAGTTTGGAGGGGAAGGTTCTTGCAGATCTCCTCAGCTACACCCATCATTTTCACGGATGGGGGGCTGAGGCCTGTGTTGTGGGGTTGGGAGTCTGGGGCTTCTGCCCCAGGCCACAGTGAGGAGACAGCAGGACCCAGACTGGACCTACTCTTCTCTGTCTCCTCCTCATCCAGGGGCTATTTCAAGGCCCTCCTCCTGCTTCCAGGCACCGTGCCCTGGGATTCCAGCGTGGGGTTGGAATTGCTGTTGCGGCCTGGGGGGTGGGGCAGGAGAGAGGCAGGCAGCAAGGCTGTGGGCAGCCTGTTCCATTTTTCCTGACTCATGTACCACCTCCCGGGTCAGACTAAAGCACATTCTTTGCTGACCCTCTGAAGTGTGGCTTGATTTCCCTGCTGAGACTTTGATGAGAAATTCAGAAAAAGATGCCTGTGAGGAAAAATGATCAGAGGCAGGATTACCTAGCCAGAGGAAGAGCAGACTTTAAGGGAATCTGCTCTGGTCAAGGCACTGTACTTAATGTTTGTCATGCATTCATTGTCTCATTCACTGATTCATTTATTCAGTATTTTATGTGCCTACCTGTGCCCTGGGCCTGGCTCCGGGAATGTAGTGATAAGCAGGACTGTGATTCCTCATCTCATGGAGCATAGGCAGGAGCAGAAGCCAGAATTAAATTACTTGGAATTACATATTGAGAGAGTGCTCCAAAGGGAAGGGATATAGTTTAGGAGACTTTCTAGCCAAGAACCTGACTTTAGCTGAAGAAGTAAGATGTGAGGGTGAGTGACTTTAACTTGGTGAAACTGGCAGGTGAGAAGAGCATTCCATTTGGAGGAAAAGCATGTACGAAGGCCCTGGGGTTGGAGAGGATTGCATTTTTCCCCCCAGGAATAATATAATCAGTGAGGCTGAGAGTAAGAGGGAGCTAGCGGATGGAGCAAGGGGGAATGTGGTCCGGATGAGGTTCAGCAGGCAGGAGTAGGACCATGTAGGACCATCGTCACATCATCTTGTTTAGCAATCACAGATGCATCCAAAAGAAAGTGGTAGGAACCCCATTTTACCAATGAGGAGATGATGTTTAGGGCTGTTAAATGTCTTGTCTAAGGCCTAACACGGTCAGTCAGGGGCACGGCTGAGAGCGAATGCCAGATCTGTGGAGGCTGCCCCCTTTTCCATGTGACTGTGCTGGGCACAACCTCTAAACAGTGGGCCTGGGGACTGGGCACTCTCCTCCATGAAGGAAGGAGAGGAAGAAAGCCTGCAGCAGTAAAGACATGAGGTCAGCATCAAGAATATCTTCCCAGATGAAACAGGGAAAGAAGGTGTGGAGGCTTCTTTTGGTTAGATTCTGTACGGATGACCAGGTGACTAGACCCTTGGGGGTGGGTGTGCAGTGGCAGGAAATGCACCTCAGGGTAGGGGTGAAGAGCTGACCGCGCCCTGGGCCTGGTGGGGCCAAGTCACTCTTCTGCTTCCTTCTGCTCTCAGCAGCCAACAGCCACTTAGAGTAAGTCTGAGTTCTGGAATGTTCCATGTGAAGCACCCTTGGGCCCTACCTCTCCTACTCTTCCCATCTCCTTTGGGTGCAGCTGCCCCAGGACTGGACGAGAGGAGGAAAGTAGCAGGAGGGGGTGGGAGAGAAGGGTGGAGGGACACAGGAGCGGGTGTGGCCAGGACAGAGGCAGGCGCCGGGAGGGCTGCTTAGAAATGCTGGTGTGGGGTGAAGCAGGAAAGAACGAGAGGGAGCTTCCCCATCTCTGTTACTTGATCCTGGCTGCACAGGTGAGTAGTCTCATTCCCCTTGTACAGATGAGGAAACTGAGTCCCAGCAAGTTTCAGCAGCCTGGCTCAGGTCACCCCCTCCAGGAGTTGAAAGAAGGGGGATCCTGTGGTTGGGAAGAGAGAAAAAGCCAAAGAATAAGCAGAAAAAGGAGGTGTTTTCAATATAACTGAGTCTGAAACTGGGGAAACTGTTTTTGGCCCTAAAGATTGGTCTTGAACAGTTCTGGAGATGGACTCCAGAAAGGAAGTAACTTCCCGAAGGTCCGTCCTGCTCTGGGCTCATGAGAAACAGAGGACTTGGTTCCTTTCTGTCCCCCGGTGGGCCTGGCAGGCCAGGAAGGGGTGACAGATGGTAGCGGACTAGCCGAGCAGAGACGAGGATGGTGGTGTGTCAGGACCGGGGAAGGGTGGGGAACAGGTGAGGACAGGGCCGGGTGGGCTGGGTCGCTGAAATCCTGCAAGCCTGGGAGTGGAGCCCTGGGGCTGGTTGGCCTCTGAGCCTGAGGACTGTTTCCTGCCGTGTGGAAGGAAGGCAGATGCTGCTTCTCCCTGGGGAAGCGATCCTGTTCCCTGAGTTCAGGCAGAACTCTCGTCTGGCTTCTGTGGTTTACAATCCGGTGGCCGTGGGGAAGGGATGATGACACGGATGCCTCACGAATGTGACCACGCTGGGCTTCCTGACAGCCCAGAATTTCTGATCCGCCATCCCACCGCCACCCTGTGCCAACTATGTGCAGGCCCCCGGCCTGGAGCTCAGGCTGTCACGTTCAGGCCAGGAGCGGTGAGTGGAGACATAGCCTTGGGTACCGGCGAGCAGGTGGGATTGGAATCAGTGTCCACGGGTCCCTGCTGTGGCTCTGTTCTGACGAGGCGACAGGGTGGTGAGGCCTGTTTTATCTGTTTTTCTGCTGGTGGAAGGGATATTTTTTGTTGTTGTTGTTGTTTGTTTGTTTTTACAGGTGGGGTATAGGCTAATGTGTATTGTTTACCCAGTGTATGGGCCCAGGTCGTGGTAGGAAATGGATGGCTCATTCTATGGGACAACAGAGAGGTTCATGGACTATTTAAAAGGTCTGGGTAAAGCAGTGATGGATGGTGAACACCCCCGGGTGATCTCGAGCAGGAAGAGGGAGCCATTCCCACACCAGACCTCAGGGAAAGCAGAGAGCTGGCGGAGAGGAACCCTGACCGGAGCTGTGGTCTTGGGTAGAGGGAGGCAGGCGCTGGCACCTTGACCTTTGCTCCTTACTCTGTCTCCCATCTCCTGCCAGTCTCTTTCACAGGCTGAAGGCCAAAGCCTTCTGGGACCCTGGGACCTGAGGGTCTGGGTGATGCGGTCAGTAGCGGCCTCCAGGGGCGCAGAACGGGCTGGCCAGTGGAAGGGGGGCCATCAACAGGTAGAAGGACACAGACTTCAGGAATCACTCACGGGGGCTGTAGCTTGAACTTCTGGGGTCAGCACGAATTCCAGGGGATGAGAAAAGTGAACATGTGCCTCTTGGGTCCTAGTTCTGATGCATCTCTGCATGGGGGTGGGGGGAGCTGGAGGGTGAAAGTCAGGCATCTGCTAGCTTGTAGGGTAGACGCCTATCGGGGGCTCGCTGTGTGCCCCGGGGGTGTGTGGGGCACAGCGAATAGAGATCAGCAATTGGCCTGGGGTGGCCGGGGAGCAGATGGAGCCCTTACTATCTCCCTGTGGGAGTGGGGTGGCAAATGTTGCAGGCACGGAGGTGAAGCCTGGAGCCTGGAAGGGTAGGAGGAGTATTCAGGAAGTGACCCAGAAGGGTGAGGTGTGGGAGGGGACGGTCGGCCCTGGCATCGTGTCTCCACTAATGTTTCTATGGGGTCCTTGTTGCATGGCAAGGATGCAGCTGGTCCCCCAAGACGAATCTGGCTCCCTGATGTTTAGCTGGCTGGCGTATGTCCTGTGGGTGAGGGGGCAGTTTCCCCGTCCTTTCCTGGGCCAACTCTGCCCCTTGGTGCTGTGTGATGGGGTGAGCTGCTTACATTCTCCAATTACTGACGTTCTCCTACTTTCCTCGTGTAATTGTTTGCTATTTTTATCATTATTAATAGTCGAGGCCGACATGCTGGCAGACTGGGTGGCTGCCAGTTCTCGGCATCCCCAGGATGCTGGGGCCCTTTCTAGGCCACCAGGAGCCAGCGTTGAGGGTCAGGAGACGGTGGCCACTGATTTGCTGTGTGTTCTGAGGCAGATCTCTCTACCTCTCTGGGCCGAGAAGAGGGGTGAGGTCAGGGGTTAGCCAACTGTGGCCAACTCTGGCCTCCTGCCTTTTTTTTTTCCCTGCCTGTTTTTGTAAAGAAAGTTTTATTGTAACACGGCCCTGCTTTTTTGTTTACGAGTGATTGCTGAAAAAGCAGACTTGACTAGCTAGCTGCTCCAGTGACCGTTTTCTAAATGGCCTGAAATATTTACTGTGGAATCTTTTACAAAACAAAATGTGTGCCTGCACCGGGCCAGAGGGCCTCTGCAGTGCCTCCAGGCTCCAACCCTCAGATGCGGGCAGCACAGAATCCAGGCCTTTGGAGGGAAAGCGGTCTGAGGCTCCTGGGAGGGGAGTGGGTGGCCCCCGGCTGGTTGAGGAGACTTTGGAGGAGGCCTCTTGCGAGGCTGAGTTCCGCCTATATGGACACCAGTTTCGGGCACGGAGCTGGCTGGCTCTGCCTCACGCCATGCTTGTTTGTCCTTTTGCTGACGTCTCTCCCCGCCCCCACGTGCCCTGCCCAGGGCAGCACAAACCCTCTGCTTCTTCTCTTTCTCGGGCTGGTTTCAGCAGATGCCCTGATTGGGGTCAGTGCATGAGCTGTGCTCCGATCACGTCCTACTTGGGAGAGACAGGGCGGGGCCGGATTTGGAGGTGATGGGAACATCTTCTATCCCTGATCATGTCCCAGGAGAAGCCAGGAGTGTCCTGCTGCTTCTCACTGTGTCACCCTGAGTGCCTTTCAGGCCTGGCTCCACAGATCTGGGAGGAGGGTCAGGCAGATCCCGGCTGTGAATCAGATCTCCCGGTCTGCCTCCAGATGTCACATGCCCCAGGCCTCCGTGTCCTCACCTGTAGAATGCCCATTCTGGCCCCTGTCCCCCAACTCCCCAGATCTTAGGCTCTTCTAAACACCAGGCAGGGATAATGATGTCAGTCTCTAGAGGAATGCTAAGTGTGTCAGGCACGGTGGGTGGGTGTGTCTTGGCGTGGAAGGGACTGGGCGTGTCCCCCCCCCCCCCCCCCCCCCCCCCCCCCCCTGCGCCCGGGCGCGCCCCGGGTGCCGGGGGCGGGGGGGGGGGGGGTGTGGGGGGGGGGGGGGGGGGGGGGGCCCCCCCCCCCCCCACCCCGCATAGGCCTGTTGCTAGGCCAGCAAGCCTGTTTCTGGATTCTGGGCGTGGGTGGAGCCCACGGGAAGCCTGGCACTGTTCTGAACATGGACAAGGCTGGGCCGGAGCAGACTCCAGCCATGCCAGGGGGCACCTAGGAGGGAGGAAGCAGCTAAAAGGGGCGCTTAACTATAGGAGGGAAGATTCCATGATAACTGTGTTCAGAGGCAAAGTTGGAGTCCATTTCTGGGAAGCTTCTGTGGGGTTCTGTGGGGGCTCTTACAGCGTCTCCACGATACCGAGAAGTTGGGTAGGCATGGGCCGGCTGATAGAACCCCAGAAGTGCCCTTTGCATGCTTGGCTGTCTTTTTGGGGGCTGTCCCCACAGGCTGGAGAATTCCCTGGCAGGTTGGGAGGGGTCTGCACTCTGCCCCCGTGGATCTCAGTCTCTCTTCTGCCCCCTTCCAGAGCCCCGGAGCTATGTGGAGTCGGTGGTGAGGACAGCAGTGGCTGGACCCCGAGCTCAGGACCCCGAGCCCAAGAGCTTTAGCGCCCCAGCTGCCCAGGCCTATGGCCATGAGACGCCCCTGAGGAACGGGACCCTGGGAGGCTCCTTTGTCTCCCCCAGCCCCCTCTCCACCAGCAGCCCCATCCTCAGCGCTGACAGGTAAGCAGGGAAGGAGGACCCAGGCCTGGATCTGCCTAGAGCATGGTTGGGCAGAAATCATATCCAGATAGCTGTACCTTGGAAGCAGGGGTGCATCAAGAGAGCACCTTGGGTGCCAAAGCCCACGGGGAGCATGAGCGTGGATGAACTATAATTCCCAGACTGAATCTGATCCCACTGTCCGGAACTGTGCTGGAAGGAGTGAGGGCCATCGTGGGGAACCAGTCCTTCCCACAAGTTCAAAACCTAGCCAACAGCAATCACTCTGTAGCAAGTGCTTCTGGTGTGCCAGGCACTTTGCTAAATGCTTTATCTGGTTATTTTATTTAGTCCTCTCAGCAATCCTGAGCAGTAAGTACTCTTATGATCCCATTTTTTAGAAGAGGAAACTGAGGCAATAGGGAAGCCACCTAGCTTGCTCAAGGTCCTGCAGCTACACAGTAGCAGAAATAGGATTCGGACCAAAGGCGTCTGGTTCTAGAGCCCCCGTCTCTCCTCTCGCCTGGGCCTGCGTCTCTGTGCCTGCCTGTCCCAGGGTGATAGATGTGCCCAGAGCAGACATATAAGGGTTTGGAGCTCCCAGCGAGGGGCCGCTATTTCTGGCTAGGGATGCAGAGAGGGTTTCTGGGGGGCTGGAGGTATTGGTGGTGAGGCCAGAAGGATGAGCAGTTGTGGAAAGGTGGAGGAGGAGGAGGGAACGGGCATTCTAGAAGGAACAGCGCAGCCAGGGCAGAGGGCTGGGGTGTGGATGTATTGATGCGTGGGGCTGAGGGCATGCACTTGCAGGTGGGAAGGTGGCTGGACAGCTGGCATTCTCAGTGGGTCAGACAGAGAGGAGAGCCTGGAATCAGGCCGGGAAGGGCTGTGAAGAGGGAGGCCCCCATGTGTGGACTGCAGGGGGAGGGGGCTGGAGGCTTTGTGACAGGGAGAACGGGATCTGACATGGGAGAGGGAGCTCAAGATCAGCCCTGCCATAGGGTGCCAGGCCTGGGGCTGCTGACTGGGCTCGCCTGCCCCGACCAGAGCTCTCCTCCAGGAGGGGAGACTGCTAGGCATCCCTCTGCGTGTCCACCCCCTTTCCTGCCTTGGCCTTCCATGGGGCCCAGAAACTCTCCAGCCATCCCCTCCTGTTATCACAGGCCAGGCCCAGTGCTGAGTTTGCTGTGTGCCCTACGCCCTCCCTTGGCCCGGTGCAGCGTGCCCCTCCAGGTTAGGGTGGGAGTGGCCCGGGGGGTGCAGAGGCTGTGTTCTCCTGTGTTCTGAGAATTGAGAACCTCAAGCCGAGCAAGCACCCTGGTCCATCTCGCCCCCTCTCCAACCTCTGCCCAGGGCAGACGGCTCCATTTCTTTGGCAAGTCTGCTTCTGGGCAGAAGGTGAATTCTTCCTTTAAGGGGATTTTCCTAACCTGGCCAGCCACCATGGCTCCTGTTCAGGGCGCCCTGATATTAGGATGTCTTCACTGGTTCTCACTCAGATTCCTCCTGCTGTAGAGTTGGCTCTTTTCAGGGCTCAGGAAGCTGGCGGTTCTGCCGTGGGGTTAGTCTTCCAGAACTCCATGTCACTGGCTCTTACCCCGCCCCTCTCAGCTTGACACATCCTTCCGTTCCTCAGAGTCCGTGTTATTCCGTCCCAGGAATGGCATTCCACTCTAGCTCCTTCTGGGATTCGAGGTAGACTTTTTCTTGGCCTGGCCCGTGACCTGCTTCTTGCCCTTGGCTCTTGCCTGACCCACCACCCCAGGTTCCCCCCGGGGACCTGAGCTTATCCATCCTGGCCTCAAGACTCCTTCCAGTCTGTAGCTCCAGACTTCGACCCATCGTCTTGTGTAAGGACTGCCCCCCCACCCCTGGCCCCTGTCCAGGGGCTCCTGCTGCAGACCTCGCCTGCTACCACCCTGCAGCCACAGCTCAGACAGGGTCCCTGTCAACCTTTGCCTCTCCTACCATATCATCAAGGGGTAGGACTTTGGGTCTGGAAGGAATCAGGGTTATCTAACTCAGCCCCCTTTTTTTGCCATGTGAGAAAAGTTAACCAGGTTTTTCAGAACCTAGGTTTCCCAGCTGGTGGCCGCTGCATTGCCCTGCTGTACAGATAGTTGCACAAAACTTCAGAGGAGAATCTATGATTGTGGCCATTCCCCCAGGGCCAGCCCCCTCTGAAATGAATTTTATTGAAATCTTAGAATGGGGAGCAACCTCTGAGCTCATCTAATCTAACCTCCCAATAGAGAAGACCCCCCCCCCCCCACAACATTCAGGTCAAGAAGCAGGTCAGCTTCTGCTTAAATACTGCTAACCATAGGAGTCTCATTACCATGCAAGGCAGCTTGTTGAATTAGGGGCCAGATCCAACAGCTGGAAAGCAGACCTTACAATAAGCTGAAATCTCCTTCTGGGAGACTTGTTGTCTTTGCCTTTTGGAGCTAACCAGGAATGAAAGCCCGATTCCAGCGCTCTCTGTGTCCAAAGACGATCATAGTTTTCTGGGAAAAGTGAGTCCAGGTGGGGATGCTCCCAGCAGGAACAGGAGCGAGATGGGTCGACCCCTCCCTGGTGTTCAGTTTTGGTGCTATTGGAGGTGACATGAAGAGAGCTATCTTCAGTGTCCCTAGGGAGACCCCCTCATTTTGACTTGCTATTTAGGAGCCAACAGGAGCAGTGGGGGAAACACGGGCTTTGAAATCAGATGCAGTTGAGCCGGAAGCCTGGTCTTTTACTGTGTGATCATGAGCTCAGTGCTTCACCTCTCTGAGCCTCCGTCTCTTCTGCTGCTGCTTCCATGGGGTGATGTGCAAAAGTCATGATGTTTTGGCACACATGCCAGTGGAACTCTTATTGTTGCTGGTGGTGGGAGGGTGGGCTGCGTGCTCACGGAGAGCTTGTCTTTCACCTTGACATCTCACTCGGCCTCCTCTCTCTCTAGCACTTCGGTGGGGAGTTTCCCGTCCGGGGAAAGCAGTGACCAGGGCCCCCGGACACCCACCCAGACTCTGCTGGATTCAGGCTTTCGTCCCGGCAGCCTGGGCCAGCCCAGCCCTTCGGCTCAGAGAAACTACCAGAGCTCTTCTCCTCTCCCGCCTGCGGGCAGCAGCTACGGCGGCCCCGACTACTCCCTTCAGCAGTTTGGCTCCCCGGAAGGCCAGGCGCGGTCTCAGTTCACTGTGGCCAGCGTCCACACGGTGCCTGGGAGCCCTCAAGCAAGCCACAGGACAGTGGGCACCAACACCCCCCCCAGTCCTGGCTTTGGCCGCCGGGCCATCAACCCCAGCCTGGCTGCCCCTGGTAGCCCCAGTCTGAGCCACCGCCAGGTGATGGGTCCAGCAGGAACTGGTTTGCATGGCAGCACCGTCTCCAGCCCCCAGGGTAGTGCAGCAACCACTCCGGGAAGCCCCAGCCTGGGCCGGCATCCTGGAGCCCACCAGGTTCCTGGCCTCCATGGTGGTGTGGCCATAACTCCGGGAAGCCCCAGTCTGGGCCGGCACCCCGGGGCCCACCAAAGCAGCCTGGCTCCTGGTCTCCATGGCAACACGATAGCCAGCCCGGGAAGCCCCAGCATGGGCCGACACATGGGAGGGTCTGGATCTGTGGTTCCCGGCAGCCCTAGCCTGGACCGGCACGTCGCCTATGGTGGTCACTCCACTCCCGAGGACCCAAGACCCACACTGTCCCGGCAGAGCAGTGCCTCTGGCTACCAGGCGCCCTCCACACCCTCCTTCCCCGTGTCCCCTGCGTACTATCCGGGCCTGAGCAGCCCTGCCACCTCCCCGTCGCCGGATTCAGCAGCCTTCCGTCAAGGGAGCCCCACACCAGCCTTGCCGGAGAAGCGGAGGATGTCCGTGGGAGACCGTGCAGGCAGCCTCCCCAACTATGCCACCGTCAACGGGAAGGTGTCCTCCTCACCTGTGGCCAGCGGCATGTCCAGTCCCAGCGGGGGCAGTACTGTCTCTTTCTCCCACACGCTACCCGACTTCTCCAAGTACTCCATGCCAGGTGAGCCCCTCCTGCCGCCCCTGCCTCGACTGTGACGGGTCGTCTGCCGGTTCAGGTATCTGTCTCCACCTCTGTCTTTTGGGCATATGACCTTGAGCAGATCACTGATTTCTGGGGCTCAGTCTCCTTGTCTGTACAGTGGGAGTTGGAGGTGTCCTCAGAGTAAGTGTGCTGGGTGCGGATTCCGTGATGAGGATGTGGGTGCCCACGAGGATGATGAGGAGGAGAGTAATAATGGTGACCTTACTGTGAATGATGATCCTTTCCCCCAACCTGGCTTCTGCCACCTGTTGAGCACGTGCTGTGTGCCAGGCTCTGAGCCACTCATGGGCTCCTTAGTCTTCACGGCTGCATGGCACAGTAGGTATTCTTGCCCTTGTTTTATTTTATTTTATTTTTAAATTTTATTTTATAAATTTTTTACTATTTGTTTAAGAGAGAGAGAATACAAGCAGGGAAGGGACAGAGGGAGAGGGAGAAGCAGGCTTCCTGCTGATCACAGCCCAATGCGGGTCCCAATCTCATGACCCTGAGATCATGACCTGAGCCGAAGGCAGATGCTTAACCCACTGAGCCACCCAGGCGCCCCCCCCTTACAACCCCCATTTTATGTAGAAGCAAACCGAGGCTTAGGGAGGCTCAGTCATTCATCCAGGGTTACACACTTGACAAATGATTTCTGATCTGGGCCCACATACCCTAAAGTTAGTGCCCTTAAAGCGTGATTGGAGTTGAATGATCATGTTTCCATACTTGTGATTTAGCCTTCCCTTGAAAATCTGCCTTCCCAACGTGGACCTCCTACGTTTGGCCACTCACGGCACTCTGTCCCCACCTTTTGATCCCCCTGTGTGCATGTCACTAATAACGGATCAAGAAGCTAGCTGCCCTGTGGGCCGAGGCCAGAGGTTGGGCACTTTTGCTTGAGTCTGTTTCCTACCGGCCCGGCTTTGCAGAAGCCCATGTGTGTTCACACACTGAATTCTTCACTCATCATGAGAACTAGGCATTTTTCTCCTCTGTGGAGAGGGCTCATTATTAAAACACAAAGGTCGAGGCCTCAGCTGATCTGCAGCTCTCAGCCAGTCCTGGAACATGACTGTTGCAGAGCGGCCCCGGGGTTCTGGGGCATTCGAGGATGATTTAGACAGTTTCCGGCAGCCCAGGGTGGGGCCCAGCTGCCTTGATGCTCAGTGTGACTCTCCTGGGTCCTGCCCTGAGCCTGCCAACTCGGGACACCTACAAGGACCTTGCACACCCCTGCTTCCTGCTGCCTACCAGGGACATCTGGTTCCCAGCCCCTCTTCTTGGAGGATGGAAAACTTCTAGTAGTTAGGACATTTCCTGTTTCCCACCATCTTCCCTGCTTAAAATAGCCATTGGAGTCAACACAGGAAGGCACATGGGGCTCCAGCCGCCTCTGACAGCTCATTAGGCCCCAGCAGCAGTGGGGGCCTGGGCCTTCTGAGCAGAGAGAGAGAGGCAGCAGGCAGCCCTTGTGGCCCAGATGCCTAGCCCAGAGCACCCCCCCCCCCCCCACGCACAGCTGCCAGGAAAGGGAGCTGTCCTACCCCCTTGCTGTCCTCCGGAGGCTGGTCCCAGGGGTCGAGCACAGTGTAGCTGACAAGTCGAAATGAACTGAGCGTTGGACACACAGTCTAACTCGTGGCTCGGTCCTCACCACCAGCTTCCCAGCATCATCAGCCCAAGCTCCCTCTGTCCCAGCTTCTCTTCCAAGAAAGGAGAGCAAAAACACATATGCAATTGGAATCTCCCTTTCTCCCTCTTCCTCCAGCCCCCCGTTTATTTCTTTGGTGCCAAAACATGAAGGAGGAGCTTGGAGAGTGAGGACCACGCATTGGCGGCTGTGTTTCCTTTCCTGGGAAGGACTTACAGGAGCCTTTCCAAGAACCAGCTGTGTGATCTGGGCAGGTCCCTCTCCCTCTCTGATCCTCACTTCTCTCATTTGTAAAGTTAAGTGGTCAGACTCGATGCTCTCTGAGCATCTTACAGAATCTAAATGCTCCATAAAGCGTCTCTGGTCTGTGGAGGGTCTGAGTGAGGGTCATTTGCCAGAAAAGTGGGGTAGGTATATGATGCATAGTAGATAGCCTCTAGGCCACCCCCTCCTCTGTTCCAGGGCAGATCCTCCTCTGTTCCAGGGCAGGGCTGAATTTGTTTGTGATGCAGAACACGGGCTCTCCATATAGGGCCTGAGGGGTGCTGGGGAAGAAGCGATGGGAATGTCTCTTTCTTCCCTCATCTTTGTGGTGGTTATGACACAATTGGGAAGTCCATCTTGTGGAGAGAGAGGCCAAAAGGTGGGGTGCCTTAGCCTGTGGGAGAGAAGCTGCAGGAAGGGTTTAGTTTAAATCTTCTGGAGAAAGGAGGGAATGGAGTGGAGGAGGCCTTTCCTCAGCTCGGGGAGAATGCAGTGCCAGGCTCTTGGACAGGAGAGCAGCTTCATGATGCGTGACAGTTGGCTGGAGAGGGGAAGGATGGGCAGGCTGCTCAGGGTCCCCTCCAGCAGTGAGGACACCGCCTTCCTGTGCTAGTTTTCTGTGACCACCATGACCAAGTGCCACACACGTGGTCACTTGAGACGACAATTTAATCCTTCTCCGGGCTGGAGGCTAGAAGTCCAAAGTCAAGGTTTTCGAAGGTTTGGTTCCTTCTGGAGGCTCGAGGGAGATTCTGCACCAGGACTCCTCTTAGCTTCTCATGGTGGCTGGCAATCCTCGGTGTCCCTTGGCTTATAGATACACCCTTTGGTCTTTGCCTCCGTCTCCATGGCCCTCCCCACGTGTCTCTGTGTCTTCCCCTCTTCTGATAAGGACATAAGTCCTATGGCATTGGGGCCCCTTTCACCCAGCACGACCTCACCTTATCTTAATGACATCTGCAGAGACCCTATTTCCAAATAAGGTCATATTCACAGGTGCCCAGACTTAGAGCTCCAACAGACCTTCTTAGGGGCTACAGTTCAACCCCTAACGCTGTTTCTCTCTCTTCCTCTTGTAGACAACAGCCCTGAGACACGGGCTAAAGTGAAGTTTGTTCAGGACACTTCCAAGTATTGGTACAAGCCTGAGATCTCCAGAGAGCAGGGTGAGTCCCGGGTGGCACGAGGGTCCTGTGGTCCATCGGAGGTCACTGCTACCTGCCGCCCACCGTGTCTTCCTTGGGCACGGAACACGAGCAGACTTCCTCCTTTTTGTCACACGTGGCAGTCACAGGTCAGACAGTAAGAGGCATCTCCCCACGGTGAAGCGTGGGGATGGTGCAGAAGCAGGGTTTGTAGACCCATGAAGGATCCTTAAAATCAGCGAAGTCTGGGTTTTCCAAGTAAAGTAAAAGGCCAGCTAACGTAATAGCAGATCTCAGCCCCGTGTCTACACAAAGTGGAAGATTTATGCACGTTTTACAGAAAGAGCAAACTTGGGATAGTGGGGCTGGGGATGAGGCCCACTTCAGGTGCCCCAGGCAGGCAGGTGTTGGCGACAGGTTCGAAGCGAACTGTTGCCTGTTGGTTTAACTGTAGTTGAGGGGAACGCACCGTGTCGACTGGCTTCTGTATTGTGTGTGGCTGCCGTCAGGCGGCCGTGGTGGCCCTGTGCTTACAGCAGGGGCTGCACTGCCTGCTGAGCCCGGAATATCTACTACCTGGCTTTTCATAGAAGACACTTGTCTCCTGTAGCAGAGGAGGACCCTTCTGAACCTTCGGTTCTAAAGAACGAAGCTAAGATCACGGCCATCTCTGTCCCCCCCCCCCCCCCCTTCTCTCCTCTCCTCCCAGCCATCGCACTCCTCAAGGACCAGGAGCCAGGGGCCTTCATCATCCGCGACAGCCACTCCTTCCGAGGGGCCTATGGGCTGGCCATGAAGGTGTCTTCTCCCCCTCCGACCATCATGCAGCAGAATAAAAAAGGTAGCTCCCCCTCCTCGAACAGGGCTTCTGGACAACATGGTCGTCAGTGCTGTGTCCTCAGAGACTGAGGTGCCTGAGGACCCCAAGAGCAGCAGGGGCCTGGTCCCTGCTGAGTCAGACTCTTGAGGAGGGCAAGTCCTGGGCCTGGTGATGGCTGGGGTCAGAGCACAGGGAAGCAGGATTATGGGGACCCTGTGGTTGTATTTGCCTGAGTGGTGGTCTCTCCATTCTGGGGTTCCGGCCGTACTGCCCATCCCAGCCTTGCTCCCCTCCCAGAGCCGCAGTGGGGAGAAGTGATGGAGTGCCACTGGCAGGCGGAGGGAGGGTGCCACGAAACGTGCTCTATCCTCCTCTCTTCTCATCCCAGGGGACATGACCCACGAGCTGGTGAGACATTTCCTGATCGAGACCGGCCCCAGAGGAGTCAAGCTCAAGGGGTGCCCCAATGAGCCAAACTTTGGTAAGCTGTCCCCCACTTCCACAGCCTGCCCGCAGAGTCGCAGGTGGTCCCTGGTCCCCCTTGTCATGGGTGCAGGGACCAGTGGCCCTCGTCCTCTGTACCGTGGCTGCTTCGCTTAGCCACAGGCCTTTTCGTATTTGTCCCACTGCCTGAAAAGCTTGATCATTGGAATTTGAATTAACAACCACAGACAGCCCCCTACGATGTGAAAGTCACCGTCTGGGAACCTTTTATTACCTCTGGTCTCCTCACAGTTCTGCCTGGGAAGTGTTATGGCCCCATTTCCCACATGAGGTTCACAGAAGCCAGACTTACCCAAGGAACACAGAGCTGATAAGTGACTGAGCTGGGATTTCATCCCACGATTCTCTGCTACCTCTGCTGCACTGCCCTGAGAGGGGTCCCAGCAGCCGGAAGGACTGAAGAGAGATGTTGGGAGGAATTTTCTGGAAAGGACCTTTGTGGCAGCTAGAGGGAACCTCTGGAACCTTCTCCCTTAGATCTTGCTAACAAGAAGGGAGTGGGTTTTGAGCTTCATTGTTGGGCTGAGGGAGAGGTGATAAAGAAGCCAGAGATTATGGATAATGGGGTGGGGTGTCTCGGCTCCTCAGCGCCCTGGCCCGCTCCCAGGGACACCGGTCCTGACGTGCTGTCTCCTCCCACAGGGTCTCTCTCTGCCCTCGTCTACCAGCATTCCATCATCCCACTGGCTCTGCCCTGTAAGCTGGTCATTCCAAACCGAGGTAGGAACGTGAGACTCCTTGCTCTCCAAGTACATCTCCGAGCTGGCCTCCTTCTTGTGTCCGCTCTGCCAGCTGCTCCAGAACACAGGCCAGGGTTGGAGGACATGGGTCATTTTGCCAGTCTGGGGAAATTCAAAACTTCTCTCCTTCCCCCCACCCCGACCCAATACAAAAGAAGGCAAAGCTCTTAAAAAAACTTAACTCCAGGAACACACATAATTGACTTGCCAGATTGTTCTGGAAAATTCTCTGGTGGCTTTAAGGAATTCTTTCACGAATCTTCAGAATACAACCCAGGGGAGGCACTTGAACTAGGAAACAGTCATGGGGAGGACCATGTATAGAGGCTGAGATGGGCACTGGTGGATGGGGCTGAGGGAAGGGGGAGGGGAAGGAGGATTTATGTGGTGGGGGACGTTCCCCGGGGGTTGGAGGTTGGCATGAGTGAAGAGGAGGGAGTGCACTCAGAGGAAGAGGTGGCCAGGCTCTGCCTGGCGTGGGAAGGAAACGGGGCCAAGATGTCCTTGGAGTTTCTGGTCTGCTTGGCTGTGAGGGTGTCCTCTGACTGAGGGGTTGCGGAACTGATGGGAAGAGCAAGGCTTGTTGGTTGTGGGAAGTATAAATGGAACCCGAGAGCCTCAGAATTTATAGGTGAGAATCTGAGTGGGACCATGGGCCCAGCGAAGGAGAGTTTAGCCCTTGTCAGAGAAGTGTTTCAGCTTTGGAGGAGGGCAGACAGACATCCAGGACAGACACTGGATGGGGTTCTGCCACCCGGCCCCACATACAAGGGCCAAGCGTGGGGGATTGTGCTTGGCCTTGACCTCGAGGTCTAGGAACTAGAGACTGGGTCCCTTCTCCCCATCCTCTGTTCAAAACTAGGATATTCAGGAGTGTCTCTGGGAATTTCTTCCAGTTTCTCTTGGAGCTCCTGCGGTTATGCCCACACACACAACCCCCAGTATTATTTGATATTTTCAATGTATCCAACTCAATTCATTGAATTATTAATGATAATTGACCAACATTATTGGTTTAAAGGTTCAAATACAACTTAAGTAGCATTATTAACCCCACATTTTGGGCACCAACTAAATTATAGTTCTATGAAACTTATGAAAGTAGTGGAGCAATTATAAAACTGTTTGATATTTACATTGTAGAAAACAGCGCTTTGCAAAGTATGGTTCCCAGAACCACAGGGTTGGCCATCTTGGGAACTTGGATGCAAATACTCTCAGGCCCCACCTACTCAGGAACTCGGGGGTGGGGCTTGGCCATCTGGGTTTTCGTAAGCCTGCACACCAGAGTCTGGCGTGTCAATAAGAACCGACAATACTCAGTTCTTATTAATATTGAAATTATAGTTTTGTTGCATTAAGGGCTTGATGGCTTAGGGCCCTCATGGAGCTACACAAAGACACACCCACGGGCAATGACAAGAGCGACATCCATTGCCACTCAAAGACCTGCTTTATGCCAAGCACTGGGCTCCCCCTGTGCATGGAACATCTCAAAAACCCAGCAAAATGGGTACAATTGCATCTCCGTGTTATAGCTCCTTGGCAGATGCTGGGGCGAGAGTCTGAACCCCACACTGTTGGACTCCAGAGTGCTCCCCCCGCGTGCGGCACACTTGCCGTCACTGTTGGAATGTTCCGACTGGACATGCACGTGCCACCTGCCAGGGCCTGTTATGAAAAGTGGTATCCATTGCACAAAGTATTTGCAGAGCTTGCCTGAGGCTCAACCAGACGTGTGCTGCTTTCCAGCTCTCGAGTTTTAATTACCGGCTGAATTAAACTTTTGTTTCAGACCCCACAGATGAGTCGAAAGCTAGCTCAGGCTCTGCCAACTCCACCACTGATCTGCTGAAGCAAGGGGCAGGTGAGTGGCCGCCCCAGCCTGGGTCCCCGCGCGGGCTCCTCCCCTCTCCTCTGGCCTGCCCTGTGCCTCCCTGCAGACCCGAGTACCGCCAGGCAGTCCACATGTCTGTGCAGATGCCTGGCTGGGGGGCTGGCCTAGAATTCATCCATTCCTTCTCCCCAAAGAGCTGACGTGGTGTGTCATCCACCCCCCCACCACCCTTGCCACCCCATTGCGGCCCCACTGACTCCTCTCTGGGTGGGCTTATTCCAGCCTGCAATGTGCTCTTCGTCAACTCCGTGGACATGGAGTCGCTCACTGGGCCACAGGCCATCTCCAAAGCCACTTCTGAGACGCTGGCTGCTGACCCCACACCAGCTGCCACCATCGTTCACTTCAAAGTTTCTGCCCAGGGAATCACACTGACTGACAACCAGAGAAAGTAAGCCTCTTCTACTTGCTTCCATGTCGGGCTCTCTCCCGGTGACCGTCTATCCATCTACTTAACCACCCGCTTACCCTTTGTTCCTTGTACTCACCTGTTCGCCCACCCACCTATCCGCCTACCCATCCATGCATCCATCCATCCACCTGCTCGCTCATCCAGCCACCTATCCACTCTTCTACCCACCCACGCACCCATCTACCACCCACGCACCCATCCATCACCCACGCACCCATCCGTCCGGTTACTCATCCACTCACCAGTTGATTTGCTCATTCCTGCATCCATTCATCCTCCATTTATCCTCTCCCACCCATTTATCCCACCGTCCATTTCTATCTCTATCCATACATGCATCCATCCTTCCTTCCTTCTGTCCATCCATCCATCCACCCACCCACCGTTCCATCCATCCGTCCATCCATTCTTCCTTCTGTCTGTCCATCCATCCTTCCTTCTGTCCATCCATCCATCCACCCACCTACCTTCCATCCATCCATCCATCCATCCATCCATTCTTCCTTCTGTCCATGCATCCATCCTTCCTTCCTTGCATCTTTCCTACTACAGTTGTGCCTGGATTGAGCACACAGCCATAAATACAACTGACAAAAGTGCCTGTTTTCTAGAGCAGAGGCTTTCCTCTCAGACTCTCCCTCCTACTTCTTTCCTTCCTCCTCCAGGGTCTGCTCATTTTTCTCCTTCTTCAATACCAATTTCTTCCTTCTTTTCCCACTTACTAGCACTTGGGACATGTTTCAGTGACACGTCTGTTTGTCCCTGGGCATCGCTTCTATGAGTGGCCCAGGCCATCTTGTATATAAGGTGGAGGTCAGTCCGTGACAGCTACACGTGGTGGCCTGACCTGCAAGGGGAGGTTGGAAGAGAGTGGTCACTTCCACGCTCATTCTCTGTTTACCTGGTATCTGTACCTCAGGCTCTTCTTCAGGCGACACTACCCACTCAACACTGTCACCTTCTGTGACCTGGATCCTCAGGAGAGAAAGTAAGTCTTTTGCAGACACCTTCCCTTCTGCACACTTTTAGAACACTGGAGTCTCCGTGTGTGCAAGTGTGTGCACGTGTGGCTGTGGGTGAATATTCTTGGTTCAACTTGAAGGTCTGCCTGTGTCTATGAGACTGTGAGTAATTGTGTTGAGTAGCTATCTGAGTTTTTCCCAGCACACATTTGGAGACCCTCCCAGGGACTCAGATACTTGCTTCCATGCCCTCTGCCATATCCTTGACCTTGAATCTGCTGCTCCTCTGCACACCAGAGAGCTCCTTGGGAGACAGGCTGCGGTGTTCTCTTCACCCTCAGTGCCTCCCCCTGCTTGATTTTTGGAGGCCTCCATCCACCTGGAATGGGGTCTCCCTTGCCTTCCCCCAGGAGGCCTGGTCATGTGAGGGGCTGGGTTCTAGGGGGTGAAAAGGTGTAGTGTTTTATGCGATGGTGTGTTTCTTTCCACAGGTGGATGAAAACAGAGGGAGGTGTCCCCGCTAAGTAAGTGTCTTCTCCCCTGCCCCAGCGGGCTGCTTCAGGGGGAGGCCTAGAATCTGGGGCCAGGGGTAGGTGAAGGGTAACAGAGGCCTTTGTGCCGGGGTCAGTCACTTGGGAGAAAAGCTTGGCCAAGCAGCGAGGACTTTTGCCTTCTCCTTTCTTGAGGCTGGGGCTAGTCTTGTCACCTTGCCTCTCCTAGGACCAGACTGTCAGGGAGCTGGGAAAGTGGACAGGGAGCTGGAAACATATTGGAGGCTGTGGCCACGGGGCAGGGGGTTGTTTGAATGGTTTTTCTGCCCAAATCCTGGCTTCCTTGATTCCCATTCTCACTCTTTGGGTGAGCCTCTGTGAATCCTGTAGTTTGGAGGGAATCTTGCTCGACAGTGGAAAGCTCCATGAACGCCCTTGGGAGCATTCAGAGGGGCTGTGTGGGATGGGGGGGACCTCGCCGTGCCCGAGGCCATGTAAAGAATGGGCGGCCCGGCTGAAAGGAGACCCCAGGTGTCCAGCCGTCTCAAAGCACGCCTCACACCTGCTTTAGGCTTCTCTGAGTTCCCAGGACCGTTAGGGTCTCCCAAGTCCCTGACCCAAGCAAGCAGGCCCAAGCTCTGTGTCTGAAGGAGTTCATCCTTGGTCACCACCGGGCCCTGTGATGGGGAGATGATGGGTGGGGGACAGAAGTGGGCTGCTCCCAAGCCCGGAAGTTGTTCTCCTCATTCTGGAGCTGGGTTTGTGCTGAGCTTCCTGCTGACGTGACCTTGCTCTGCAGGGCAGAGGCCCAGGAGAGCCTGGCTCAGTCAGGGCAGTCAGGGGACAGCACGGGGGGGGGGGGGGGGGGGGGGGGGGGGGGTGGCAGGCGCCTGAGGCCCCAGATTTCGGGAGGTGTGTTCTCAGGTTCCTGCAAGTGCTCCTCCCTGCCCTGGGGCTGAGGTTTCCTGCCTGGATCCATTCCCCCCAGCAGAGAAAGGACCTGGCAGTCATTGAACTGGCTGGGGGAGCTGAAATAAACAGCAGGGAGGGCAGGCGGGCCATGTTTAGGCTGGTGAGGTTGGCTGGCTCCCCACCCTGGCAGAACCAGGCGGCCAGGCTTGGCTCGAGGTCCTGCGGTGGCTTGGAGCCACTCCCTCCCTCCGCCCTTACTGCCCTCCTGGGCACCAAGGAGCCTGAGCAGCCTGGAAGGGAGGTTCTGGCGCTTGGGACATGGACCCGGGCATCCCCTGCACTTGGGCAGGTCATTATCCCGGACTTCGGGCCCTAGCTGCTCCAGGCTCCTGAAACAAAGGTGGGGACAGCAAAGCTGTAGGAAGTCCTACGTCCGTGTGCGTGTGTGTGTGTGTGTGTGTGTGTGTGTGTGTGTTTATGCGTGCGGGTGGTGGCAGGCAGGACCCAACTTTGCTAATTTTAGCTGTTGTGGTCCAGTCCTGGGGAGAGGGGTTTCCATCGGAATCTCCAGCTGTCCGATTTCCCCATCTCGCTCTAATTAGCAATGTGCCGACGGGGAGGGGACCCGGGCTCACATTCTGTTCTCTGCTCATATTTTTAACTCTGTTTTGCAGAGAGAATGCCAGGTCACTCTGGTGCAGGGAATGGGGGTGGGGAGGAACAGGTGTGGGGTCCCCCATCCCCTCCCATTCTCTCGAGCCAAGCTGAGGAGAAGTGTGTGTGTGTGTGTGTGTGTGTGTGTGTGTGTGTGAGTGAGTGTGAGGGGGGTGGCAACCCCTTATCCCTTTGTCTTCCTGATCCTCTCCTTGTGTCTGAGGAGGCCAAGCACTGTGACGGGCCGTCCGTGTTTCCTTCACGTGCTTCTGTGTTGTGTGCGAGAACAGGCTGGGCCGGGTGGGGCTGGGAAGTGCCGCGAGAAGCCTGCCTAGGAATGTCCCCGTTTTATTTTTGGTCTCCCCACCTCTTGCTGTCCAGTCTCCTCATTTGCTTCCAGCTCCTCCTCCCCCATTGCTCCTCAAAGGGGAGTGACTGCCTACCCCGAAACCAGGGACACTCTCATCCCTGGGACCTGGCTTTCTGGGGCTGGACCAGAGGGAGAATTCTCTCCCGTCCCTGTGGGCAGGGGGAGGTAGGAAGACCGGGGAAGGGCTTCGAGCTGAGGGTGGGCCTGCTCACACCGGCAGCTCTCCCAGGTCTCGGGCGTCCCCCACCCCCCAACCCTCCCCTCACGCCTGTCACCCCCTCTCCTACTCCCGCCACCCCCCACAGGCTCTTTGGCTTCGTGGCCCGGAAGCAGGGCAGCACCACCGACAATGCCTGCCACCTCTTCGCTGAGCTTGACCCCAACCAGCCCGCCTCTGCCATTGTCAACTTCGTCTCCAAGGTCATGCTGAATGCCGGCCAGAAGAGATGAACGCCACCCCTCGCCCAGGGCCAGGGCAGTGGGGATGGGGCATGTGGGGAGGGGACCCATGAATCCTGACCACCCTTGAATCCAGAAGGAGGACTTTGGGCCAATTTTGGAGAAGGAGAGAAGAAAGTGCAACGTGGGGAGGGGGAAGTGAATTGCAGAGGGGAAGGGGGAGAGAGAAAGAGAGAGAGAGAAAGAAAAAGATGGAGGAGAATAACTCGGATTCCCCTGGGTAGATGGATACTGTGGAGCCCCCAAAGCCTCCACTGCCCACCAGGTCCACCTGACTCCCCCCACCCCTCTGAGAGGATGGGGCTCCTCAGAGGAGACCGACCAGCTCCTTGGGGATCTGTCATTTGGGAGTAGATGGAAAAGCTCTGTCTCCCTAACCCTACTGCTTGGCAAGGAGAAATCAGATTGAGAGCATCCTTTTCTGGCCGCCTCTGGGGTAGATGGGTGAACCAAATAGAGCCAGCACGGAACATCAAGTGGCCGAACTTTTGCCTTTGAAAGTTTCTGAGTCCTGGGGTACTGCAGGGTCTCGGGACTGTGCCTCCGCCGTGCAGTGTGCGGGTGTGTGTAGAGGGTGTGTCGTGGGACCACACCCTTGTCCCCACACACTGACTTCCACGTGCCTCTTAGCCAGGGTCGTATCACCTAGCCTTGTCTGTGCCCATGTGTTTGCATACACATGTGCCTCCTGTCCAGAAAAGGTGACAGCAGGGGGTGACAGGGCAGCCCGAGGGGACATAAGCCCCGTTCCCCAGGATTCTGGGTCACAGACTGTGGGTCCCTTTACCTGCGCTCTCGCGGCCCTGGGTGTTGTCAGCCGCTTTTCAACAAAGACCCCGGCGGGGCAGGGGAGGCCAGAATATTGGTTTTGGAGGGAGGTGAAGACACACATGTGCGTAGTTTTGGGGAAGAGAGCCACCAGGAGGGGCGGCCTTGGCCTCGGAGCTCAGCGGATTGGACAGATTGGACATGTGTGGTCCCTCAGCAGCCTGGGCAGGTCGCTCCCACTGCCCTGAGCCCTCAGCCCGTTCTTGGGTTTTGTGCCCCAGACCAGCCTTTCCTCATTTCCTTATCTGCTTGTTGCCCTTCTGGGTGTGGGGGATTGAGCCTTCCTGCCCTGCCCTGCCCTGTCCTTCAGGGTCCTCAAGTTGGAGCTTGTCCTGGGGAACTTGCTTTCAGAAGCCCTGCCCAGCAATCCCCAGGAAAGGCCCCCGAAGGGCTCGTGGCTCCCTCTGTGAGTGTTTTGGGGCCTGATTTCTACCGGACTGCCTGGGATGTCCTTAGCAGATTTCTTGTTGCTGCTGTCTGTGCATCCCACATGGCCTGCCTCCCATGCCAAAGCCTTGCTGTCCCCCCTCCTGCCTTGGTTTCCCTGGCAGAACCAAGCTGCCCACGGAACAGAGGGGCCAAGGGATGCATTGAGGTCAGAGGGCCAAGAGGCCAACTGGGCAGTTGGGGACCCCTCATACCACCACCCAAGGACTCTAAGCTGGAATGGAAAATTCACTAGGACTCCATTCTTGGGGGGCTTCTTAAGCCTATGGGGTCCCTTAGAGAGAGGCATTGTACTGATATATAAATATATATAATATATATGTGGGACATACTGACAGAATCTGTAAGCTAATAAAATATAAGAAAAGGTTAAAAAAAAAAGAATAGGTAAATTGACGAGAAGTATTTATTGTTTTCCCATATTGCTTTATTGCCTCCCGGGGCGTAAACCAATTCCCATCCCTTTTTCATGTCTAAGTGAAGTCTGAGATGTAGGGGCCCTTTATTCTTGGAGGAAGCAGGGGCTCAGTGGTGGCACCTGCCCCATTCCCTTGGTCCCCTTATTTTCTGGCAAGCCCGGGGCACAACAGTCAGCTCCCAGAGAGGGCGGGGGGGGGGGGGCTGCCCTCCTCCCTGTGGGACTGCCGGGACAAGGGTGTGTGTGGTGGATGGGGACGTGTGTGTCTTTTGCATTTTTTTCTCCTCCAAGAAGCTGTATCTGTGTGGACGTTCTGTTTTCAGGGAGTTGGAAAGGAGAGTGTCTGACGGTGGGGAGCAGGCCCCCGCTTCCTAAAGGTTGCAGCCTTGTACTTGGTGACCAAGGTTCCTCCAAAGCGCTCTTCCTTCTGAGGCATTCAAGCCGGATACCCAGAAATCCTCCCCTTCTCCTTCCCACCCACCCCAACTCTCTCCCCAGATGGGAGATATTTCCTCCCCACTTCCTCTGTAAATATCTTACATCTCCCGCTGGACGTGGCCCTGGGCGCTTGCCCCTCCTGGTCTGGATGGCCTCTCCTCACTCGGGGCCTGGCGGAGCGGCAGACCCTTCAGCAGCCAGCCCTGGGCCTTCACACACGCTTTCCTACCGCCCACCGGCAGCCCCTGCCTCCCAGGCACGGCCAGCCTGCCCCGCTCAGGCCTGAGCCCAGTGTGACCCTGGGAGGGACCAGGGCATCCTGGGAAGCTGAGCAGCTCACTCCTCACTCACTCCCTCGCATCCCTCTGGAAGGAGTGGGTTTCCAGAAGAATGCTGGGGAAGGGTACCCCAGTCTCCAAGTGGCCCCACTTTGGGGTCAGACACTGGTTGGGAGGACACTGTGGCCCTCTCATGTCTCACAGGTTAGGTCTGTGCACCCCTGCGTGCGCACGGGCACACACACACACACACACACATATACACACACACACAGCACCGCAGTATATTCTTGCCAAAGATTTCCTTTAAGAGAAAGCACTTTTAATCATTATTGTTATTATTGTGTAAATGTCTAACCTTTTCTCTCCTCCCTCCCCCGCACCCCTTTTTGCTGTTACTGTTGAATCTGTCTGTCAGCCAGGAGAGTGCTGTCTGGTCTTGAAAACAGGCTGGCAGGGCCAGGGTCCGGGGGAGGTTGGCAAGGAGGAACGGGAGAGGCAGGGTCAGGTTAAAGGGCGGGGTGCAGACGCCAGGCAGGCTCATGGCCCCCCCTGTGCTCCAGCCAGGTGTCTGAGGTCGGCCTGGGGCCTCCCTGGGGCTGGCCTGAGCGGTGTCTGGAGGGAAGAGGGCAGGGAAGTGACATCTGTCTGATTCGGTGAGAGACGGTCAACGAGGTACAGGGGAGTTCATGCCGGTAGACCAGGAGGAGAGGGCAGAGCACGGGAACAATGGAGAGGTGACCCCAGAGGGGGAGAGGAAGGAAGGGAGCTGTTGGGTCCACCTCCAGTGGTTCCTGAAATGCCCCTGCCCAGCAGTCTTGGTGTCCTGGCTTCCTTACCTAGTCAGCTGCTTGAGGGCCATATACACTGTGTCCGAGGTTTAGGATGGGCCTTCTGATCGCCCTCTTCATCGGAATCTCTCCTAGCAGCTCTGAAAACTCGTGGACCCCTTCTCCCTTGGGTTTTGAGGAATCCCTCTGTGTATCAGAGACTGGCAGGACAGGAACAGTGGGGCCTGGTGGCCAGAAGAAGCCACAGCCAGCTGGACAAGTGTGATCCTTATAAAGGGGGCTCTCAGGAGGAGTGGGAGGATACTCCGATGTGCCCCAGTCCAGGTCGGGCAGGCTCCTCCTGCCACACAAGGTGTGTGGCGGCGTCTAGAAGCAGAACATCTATGCCCTGGACATTTGTCCGCCAACCCGCCCTCCCGGGTCTACCGCGCTTCTTTGGAGCTTCTCAACTTCAGGCCCTGGGAAGGTCAAGTAGGTCCATGCCCTGTCCGGGGGCTCCCTCCAGCCCCTACATCTCCCCATGCTCAGGGTCCTTGGAGAAGTTGGAGGCAGAGGCCAAGATCCATGCCTCATCCAGGTCCAGGCCCCAGGACCTGGAGACTGGAGCTCCTGGCCAGTGTAAGGCTAGATGTAGGTGTGTGCGCGTGCGCGCGTGCGTGTGCGTGAGGGGTATACGGTGCATACTTTGCTGATCTCTTTAGGAAACGTGGGGTTACCGTCAAAGGGAGTGGGTGGGCAATAGGACATCCAGTTCAATATCACCCAGCCGTGAAAAGAATCAGGAGGGCCCCTGATGGGAGGAACCGCAGTATTGTTGTTGGGGACGACTCGCTCCCCTGGGTGGGGCTCTGGCAGATGGGCTCCTTCCTGACTTCTCTGTCCTCCGATGTCCAGACTGTTGGAGGACTTCCATGTACGTCCCACACCTGGCCTCTTCCTGGCAGTGGGGTCTTTGCCGACGGATGTCCCAAGTTCGGTTTCTGATCAGTGTTAAACAGGTGGAGACTCTCCTGGGTGGCCGTGTTTGGTTTGTGTGTGAGAGTGAGCACATCGGTGTTCACACGCCGTGTTCCCCCATTTTCTCTCCTCCCTCTGTCATGCCGTCCAGAACAAATGTAAGAGATTCTTTGCCTCCGCCTCCCGGCCTCCCCGGCCCCTGCAGGAGAGACAGAAGAACCCAGCCTCCTCCCGACCCCCTGGCTGTGTATTTATATAGATGGAAATATCCTTTCTATTTTGTATCATCGTGCCTATAGCCTCTGCCACCTATGTAAACCCCAATCTGCGCTACTTCCCTGGATATGAATGTATCGAAGCCCTTGCCCGCCCGCTCCTGTACAGCTGCTTTGTCTCCTTGCGCCCATTGTATGGCTTTATTCATGATAAAGCGAAAGAAAAATCTGTGTCTTTCTCTAGCTGTGTTCTTTGGGAAGGGGTCTGCCCAGGGCTCAGCGGTGAGCACAAAGGTGCTCCCTCCAGGCTCCGGATGTGCGGTGGGCTTCAGGGGGTGCCTCTCGCACACGGCTCCCCCATCATTCTCCCAGTGGCTTTCCCGCCGTCCAGGTCTCCGTTCTCATTGCCATGAAAGTTTCATCTGGACTCTTTTAGCGAGGAGCGAAACTCAAACTGGTTTAAGAAAAAAAAAAAAAAAAAAAAAAAAAAAAAGCACTCTATTGGCTCTCGAGGCCCAGCGGGACCCGACAGCTCCAACGGAGGAGCCAGAATTGGTCTCCATCCCTCAGCTCTGGGCTGGGTTCCCATTCAGGCGGGCAGGTTGTGCCCCAGCGTTGGGCCACGAGGCGCTCCCAGCTCATATCCAACCAGTGTGGCAGCCCCCGCAGGGAGCTCTTTTCCCCAGTATTTTGTGCAAATATTAAATGCTAGGGCAAGTGCTCTTTAACTCTGATGGGCCTTGTTTGGGTCATAGGACCAGCTCGGAAACAACCAGTGTATGCAGAGCTGGTTCTCTGGACAGCCTCTGGAGCCTTCTGGACCACGGCGAAAGAGGGTGTCGTTACGTTGAGGCGACAAAGAAGGAAACTGAGTCTGTGAGAAGTCACCTAGCTTCTAACAGGTGGAACTGGAACTTGTCACCACTGGTGACAGCTGGCATTGAACAATCCCGCTAAGTTCTGGAGGCCATGCCGAGTGTGTCTGTGTGTTTTGTCACACACGTGCTCCTGGGAGGAGGAAGGCCATCTTTGAAAGAAACTGAGCTTCAAAGACGTGGGGAGATTGCTCGAAATCCTAAGGCTGGTAATCAGCCAAGCAGGCTGTGAACCCTGAAAGCCCATGCGTTTCCTAGCTCATACCCCTTCCTTGGCCCTTAGGATTTTGTTTACGAGGGAAGGACAGACTCTGATGAGTGAGAGGCAGGCAGAAGACCCAACGGGGGGAACTGGCCAGATGGGGGGCCTGGGAACTGGGCAGGCTGGCCAGCTTCCCACAGAGTGGACCGGGACTCCAGGTGTGTGAGCAGGAGATCACCCTCCAGTGCCACCCAGGTGTGGATGGATGTAGCTACCTCGAGCTGGGCCTGGGCTAGTGGATGAGAGAGACTGAGGAGATGGCAGGCTGGGACCTATGGCTGGGCTCTAAGGCCTGGCTTTGAGGGGTCCCACCAGGGAGGTGACGGGTGGGGGGTGCATCTGTGCTCCCAGGGTGCCGGGAAGAGGAGGAGGAGGGAGAGAGCAGGCTGCTGCTGGAGGGCTCTGAGGCAGGGACTTGAGTCCCGACACACCTTATTACACAGAAGACCCTCCATTTCCTATGAGTGCGGACCCTGCGCTATCAACGTTGGCATTGCCCAGAGCTTATAGGAAAGGCAGAGGCCTGCAGACCAGACACTCAGGAGACCCCCAGGAGACTTGCATGTGTGCTGAAGCGTGAGCAGCCCGGTGGGACTCAAATGCCCTTCAGGGCTCGCCTCCGCCCTGCCTGAACGATGAGGACCGTGACGGCTCTTGTCTGGGCCTCCACTGGACACGAGGAGTCGTAGGCCCTACCAGCTGGTGGACCAGGGAGTGTCGGCGGACCTAGGCGGGGCGGGAGCTAGGCTGGGGCGGGGCCTGGCGCTGAGCAGGCTCTGTTGTGGGCAGGCGTTTGGACTGTGGGCAGTGTTTGGAGAGGCTGCCCTTGGAAGAGGCAGGAACAGCAGCAGGAGGGCAGGCGGGGCAGAGGGTTGGGGTTGGGGGCCAAAGAGGAGTTGTCTCTCACTTGGTCTCAAACTTGGCTGACAAGTGCTGAAGCCTGGGTGGGTCACCCCCTGAGGTTCTGAGTGAGTCTGAAGTCCTGCGGGGGCACTGGAATCTTCTACCCCTCCGACGGGGACTCTGGCCGGAACCAGTGTGGAAGACCGTTGTGCAAATGGAATCCTCCACGGCAGGGGCATGTGTCCACAGAAGCACGCGCACTGGTGAACAGTCTGGAGGAGGGGCAGGGGAGGACGAAATCCCCTCTGGATGGGCTCGGGCGTCCCCATGGCCTCCTTCCCCATGTGCCTCCCTTGTCCCCTCTAGGGGCTGAGCCCGATGTCCCTCCTCCTGCATCTAGAGGGGTTCCTAGCCCCAACCCTCCTGAGCCAGAGCTCTTTGAGGAAAGAGAAGCTGTCTTTGTCCCCTGCGGCCATGCCCAGGCCCTCGAGATGTGAGTAGAAGCGTAGGATCTGGGAAATCCAGTTCCAGTGGGGCTGGATTTACCCCCCTCCTGGGGGTTAAATTCTGCCTTCCTCTTTTAAAGACTTGGATTTTCCTCATTCCCTGGCAAAAATGACTAATGATTAGTCTCAGCAATTTCTAAGCAAGCCAAAGTATGGGAAGGCGACAGCTGCTTCTAAACAATGGCAGCAGGAATACTACAAATGCACCTGTGTGCGTGCAGACACACACACACACACACACACACACACACGAGACCTAGCCCACTGGGATGTACTGAGTCCCCACGTAGGCATCTCTTTTGCTACCTTCTTGCTGCCAGCAGTCTGGCGTGGAGACTCAGTCTGGCTGTGCTAATCAGCAGAGCGGTGCAGTCAGAGGAGAGAGAGAGCAGCCCCATGCCCCTTGGGTTCTGCAGGTCAGGCCAGGGGCCTGGTGCAGAGTGGACGCAGGACATGGGCAAGCAGGAGTGGGTGGAAAAGGGCCAGTGGGCTGCAGCCACGAGGAGCCCAAGGACTGGGACAGCTCAGCTTGGAGACACAGAGGCGTGGGGAGGCCAAGAGGATGGCTGTGCCATGTCCTGTGGCCTCTTGCAGACAAGGGAGCCCACACTCTCTGGGCTTCACACCTCCTAGGGGAGTGCCGCAGAGAGCACAGAGTGGAGGGGAGCTACTACAAAGTGTGCCCTGGGACCAGTGAGCCCCTGACCTTGCAGATGCAGGAGTGATGACTGCATCTATCCCAGGTGTGGCTGCAGGCACAACCTAGGAAAGGCCCCTCTTCCAGCCTGAGCCGGGAGTGCCCATGCAGCCAGGCCCTTGGACCAGAGATGAGCCTCGTCCGCTCTGACCTGCCTTGGGAGAGCTGGCCTCTGAACCAGGCACAGCTGATTTGGCTCTGGCTTTGCCAGGGCCTCAGGAGAGCATTGTCCTTTCTGGGCCCTAGTTTCCTCATCTGTAAAATGGGAGAATGCCAACCCCGGGTGGGGGGTGTGTGCAGGTAGGACACCCCCCCCTCCGTCTACAGCTGGGCTCTGGGGCCTTAAGGAATATGCAGCCTCGCTCCTCCTCTTGTGCCTCTTGCCTCCTCCCCATCATCTCTCAGGCCTCTGGGGGGACTTGGCAGCAGAACAGACTCATGGCTGAACGCCTCCCTAATGATATTGATCTAGCTGGCTCCTGACTCCTGACCACAGGCTCGGGGCGGGGGTGGTACTGCCGCCTCTGTGGCTCCAGCTTTTCTGGGGGTTTAAAGATCATCTCTGGCCATCAAGACAGGATGTCTAGGTTCCGGACCCCTCTTCTCAGCCCCTTCCCATTCCCTGACTTCTGGGTTGGTCCTGGGAAACCAGGGGTTGGGGGTGGTACACAGGGTCACAGACTCTGTCCCCCTACCCTGGCTCTTATCCTGCATGAGCGGACCTGACCTGCCAAACCACCACCCCTTCCTCATGGGACTCAGACTGGTTGGGGACTTCAGGAACAGAGCCTGTGTGGGCCAGGGGTCCTGGAGGAGGGCAGGAGACCACCAGGGAGAGACGGAGAAAAGACACCCCCTAGAGCTGGTGGAGACCTTGGGGTTCCCTTGGGATAAATCGATTAGCCCGTGAATAAGCCTGAGATGTACTGAGTACCTACTAGGTGCTTTGTGCTAGCCCTGAGTACCTACTAGGTACAGGCACTGTACTAGGCCCTGAGTACCTACTAGGTGCAGGCATTATACTGGGCCCTGAGTACCTACTAGGTGCAGGCATTATACTAGGCCTGAGTACTTGCTAGGTGCAGGCATTGTACTAGGCCCTGAGTACCTACTAGGTGCAGGCATTGTGCTAGGCCCTGAGTACCTACTAGGTGCAGGCATTGTGCTAGGCCCTGAGTACCTACTAGGTGCAGGCATTGTACTGGGCCCTGAGCACCTACTAGGTGCAGGCATTATACTAGGCCTAAGTACTTGCTAGGTGCAGGCATTGTACTAGCCCTCGAATACCTACTAGGTGCAGGCATTGTACTGGGCCCTGAGCACTACTGGTGTGTTTGTTTCTCTTGCAGCATTCTGGGTTTCATGACAGCGGGGAGGGGGAGTGGGGACAACATAAAGAAGCAGCTAGTATGTAATTACAATATGATAAGTGCCCTGGAGGACAGGTGCACGGTGTGGAAAGAGTTTCTAAGCAGATTCTGATGGTCTGGGGAGAGCAGAGGTGTCCTCGAGGATGTGACTCTATCCAAATGTTAGGGTCCACAGAGGGAACAGGAGTTGATTGGGCAGAAAGGAGAGAAAGGGTATTTCGGGTGGAGGGAACAGCACGTGCTAAGGTCCAGGGGCAGGAGGGGCATAGCATGCTTGAACCTTGGGTGCCTCCCCTGGGCAGTGTGTATTATAGTGTTAATTTCACACTCAATTGCAGGCCAGAGAGAAAAGTGGTTAACCGCACAGACTGTGGGCTCTGGGTTCAAATGCTACTCCATTCTTATTAGCTGTATGACCCTGAGCACCCCGAACACCCTGAGTTATTCGACCTTGCTATCAGTGTAGGAAGGTAATGGTTGTCTCTGACTCAGGTTGTTGTAGCAATTGAGAATCTCTGCCTGTACGGACATTTTGAGCAGCACTTGGCAAATAGTAAGTGCTTGATAAATGTGAGCTGTGTTTATTATCTGCTTATTTGACCTCAGACCCCCTCAGACTATTAAGTCCTTAAGACTTCTTGAAAAGTGCGTATCAGGGGAGTGGTGGGGTTAGATTAGTATTTGGCCAAGATGCCTGGGCTCTCTGTTTCAATCTCTCTTGCAGCTCAGCCCAGCTATACGTTAGACGATGTTCTGATGTTACCTCATTTATTTATAAAACGACCCCAGGAAATAGGTAATACAGCTAGGGAAACTAAAGCTTGGAAGATTCAGTAGTTTGCTCGAGATCTCATAGCTGGAAAGTGCTCGAGATAAATGTGATAGGTACCTAGTTTCTTTCTCTCTCAAGTAAAGGCTCTAGCTTCTATCAGAGCTCTGCGTATGAAGTTGCTTAGGAACTTAGTTTTGTCGCTCGGCCATCCTCAATATGTGGCCAGAAAGGCTGATGCTCCAGCCATTGCAACTGCATTCCAGGTGGTGGAAAGGAAAGGTGGGAAGAAAAGATCATGCCTATCTCTTTAAGGACACAATACACTGCTTCCATTGTATATATTGTTTCTGCTCAGAAGGCAAGGACTCAAACTACCACATGGCCTCAACTAGCTACTGGGAAATGTTATTTTTATGCTGTGTGGACAAGAGCCTGGCCATACGTCTGGGGACTTCTTACTAAAGCAAGAAGAGGAGAGTGGGTGCTGGGAGTCACTGTTAGTTTTTGACTCATGCACTTGCAGCTGTGGGAGGGAGAACCCCTCTGTGGGGACACTCTGAGGGGAGTGTCCGCGCCGTGCTTCCTTCTGTGGCCTCACTCAGACCATGCTCAGCAGGCAGACATGGAAGAGCTTCATCCCTGACCCAACGCAGAGGTGATGGAAGGCCTGTGGAGAAGGACTGGGCCTGGCGACAGCACGCCGAGTTGAGAGGCATGGGTTTGAGCAGAAGTTGAAGACTCTGGAGGTGCATGTGTTGAGCAGAAGTTGAAGACTCTGGAGTGCTGTGGGACTTCCGATGGAAAGAGTCACTGGGCATTTAGGAGTGAGGGGTCAGGATCCTGGAGTCAGTGATATCACGTGGCATAGTCACGCAGGTCAGCGGTCACCCTCTTTCAGGGGAAGGACCTCGCCTCTGGGGGTGCCCCCCAGCAGCCATGTCTGTGCGTTGGGGTACCTTGATCGCTTCCTCCCCAGGATGCTGCAGGGTGGCCCAGAGGCCAGGATCCAACTCCAGGTGGGCTCTGGGGTGGCAGATGGCTGTAGGAGCATCTCAACTTTACCTCCTGAGAGGTGACAGGACACAGGGGAAGGATGGTCCTGGGTCTCAGTACAGAGGACAAGGACCAGGGGTCCTTGTTTTGGGGTGTGGTCCAGAAACTGCAGAGAGTGGCCTACCCAGGGCCATGCCTCCCAGAGGATGCTGCAATGCTCCCTAAGGCTCAGGTCCCCGGCTGCTGAAATTCCTCACTATGTCTGTCCAGAGGGCTGGGTGACCGAGAAATTGAGCTGAATCACGGAAGGATTGTTGTGCGCCTGTGGGTAGAGATTCATCCTGTTCTAAAGGCATTATAGGGATGGGGAGGGTTGTGAATGGGACCAGGGCACGTGAGGTTGTAGGGAGGAGGTAGAGGAAGATGGCCCTGTGAAGAAGACCGGAGCTCTAGAAGGGGAGGAAGAGCTCATGTCTCCATAGGCAAGGGGTAAGAGTTTTGTGGAAGAAATGGACAATCGACAGACAATCCAGCTGCCCCCCCAACCCCCGCCCAAGATTGCGTCAAAAGCCCTGGGAGAAGGTCACTGAAGTGAGCACGAAGAGGTCATCCTGGCTTCCTCCTCTGGGGACAGAGAGCAGAGCATGGGGTTGAGGAAGTGACTTAGCACAGTGTCTGGCTCCAAACAGCTCATGGTATTTCTAGAATCGGTGACTCTGTGAGCGAACAGGAGGTAGCGAGAGACAGCCAGTGTGGACAGCTCTTTCAAGAACCCTGACCTCTCCCCACCGC
Organism: Mustela nigripes; assembly: GCF_022355385.1. Classification (NCBI taxonomy): domain Eukaryota; kingdom Metazoa; phylum Chordata; class Mammalia; order Carnivora; family Mustelidae; genus Mustela; species Mustela nigripes. The sequence continues at coordinate 27,537,350 of NC_081559.1, read as the reverse complement.
GATTCATGTCTCCTCTCCAGCGTTGCTCTCTGCTCTCAGGTGCTCAGCCTGCGTTCAGGGCCTGGACTCGGAAAGGGGGTGACTTGCCCTGGAAATTGGAAGCCCCCTGGGGTTAGCCCTGCTGAAGGAGCCGTCTGATGCCTCACTGCTCTGCTGTGGTATCAGCAGGTGTGAGCTGGGGAGGGAGAGGCCTTTTCTGAATGAAGCTCCTTCAGATCACTAGAACTGCCAGACTCTACCCCAAGTAGGGGAGATAAGGGAGGTGAAAATCAGGTGACAGCTGGCCGCCTTTGTGTGTGCCTGGTGTGACATTACAGCTCTCTCCCAGCCCTTCCTCCCGGATGTCCTGCTCCCTGGGGGGCTGATAACCCAAGCCCTGGATTGGTGTTGCGGAGGGCAGACCGGGCTCCAGACAGATGCAGAGGGGGTGTCTGGGCCCTGCAGGGCCAGCCCCACGGAGGAGGCCCAGGGAAGACGTTCAGCTCAAGGTTCCCTCCCGAGGGGGCCCTCCCTCCCCTCCTGCCTTTCTCGCCTTCCCTACCCCTTCCTAGCTGCTTTTTCTCCTGTTTTCTTCCCTGGGTCCTGTCCCCTCACTTTGCATCTCATTGCTCCATCTCTGTCCCCTAGGCCACCTTCCCTATGGTCACTCATAGACAAGCTGCAGCTCCTGGCTGTGGTCCTTTAGGATGGGATGGACCAGGGACCTCAGGGAACAGGAGGGAACTAGGCATGGGTTGAGGGTGTGCTGTGGGAGGGCTTTGGAAGTCCAGACGGGGCTGCTATTCTGGTATCTAAGCTTTTCTCCTCCAGCCTTAGGGCCGCACCACAGCTGGCCAGCTTCCCAGTGCCGTCCCAGGCCCAAGGCTCCCCCCCAGTGGCCAACAGGGGGAACTGCAGGCACTCCTGGAAGAGGTGTCCGTGCACCCCGGGTAGATCCAACTTCCAAGGTCCTGAGAGGCCCGTTTACTTAGAGCTGGAAGCCAGTCGTTGGGCACTTCGAGGCAGGTGTTTATTAAAAGCTCCGGGGGAGTGGAAGGGACAGAGACCTGGAAGCCTCTGTTTCCATCACCAATCCTCCTTCCTGGCTGACTGGAGCTGTTCTAGAGCCCCTCCATGACCTGCTTGGGGACAGGGCCAGAGACCCTGCAGGCAGCTGGTGGCATCAGGAGTCACTGAGGCCCTGACCAGGGGATGGCTCCGTGGAGGGGCACTGGACTAGCAGCCAAGAGATTTGGGTACACTGGGGCTGGCCAAGAGAATTCCCCTCTCAAAACTGCGTGTCCGCGTCTCTAACTTGGGCCTCTGGGCCAGTCGATGGGTCTAGGTGCCTTCTTGCAGCCCTGCACAACCCAGCCCCGTGTTCTAATCCCCCGGTTCCACAAGCCCCATCTGCCCATTCCCCAGCAGCCAGCCTGCTTTTGTCCCTCCTCTCGCGGGGGGGCAGGTGAGGGTCTCTCAAGGCACGCAACGCAGCTGGTCCCACTTGCCCCTTGGGGTGACCGGATGCTCTGCAGATTCTGTTCTGCTCGCCGCTGTGCCTCTGCCCCCATGGGAGCTCATTTCTGCAGGGTCCGGCCTTCCAGCAGCTTCCCGTTCACAGGGCCTGGGGTCTAGGAACCAGGAAGGCAAGCATCTGAAGTCCCTGGATGTGGTCATGTGGTCATTTACCTCCCTCCCTCCTCTTCAAGGTCAGTGACGCCCGTGAGAGTGAGCGTGAACTTCCACGTTCCTCTCGAAGACTCCCAGGCCACTAAGCTCACCAGACGGCCCCAGGTCTTTATGAAAGAGAAGCCGAATGTGACCAAAAATGAAAATAAATAAATGAACAGGCCCTCTCCCCGTCCCCCCGAAAGGAGTGACAGAGGCGCCTCTGTAGAAACAGGACTGATGTTCTGATACCCCAGCTGAAAAACAAAGGTGAGACGTTTCCAGCTGTCTGCACGTGGAACATGGCAGCAGAGTGCGTGGTGGGCCATCCCTCCAGTGTGCTTGGCGGTTTCCTAGTCCCTGACTCCAGGCCAAGCATTTGACCTCTCTATGCCTCAGTTTCCTTGTCTGTAACAGAGGGCAGTCATGACAAAGGAATCCTTCATGCAGGGTGTCCAGCTTGGAATTCTGGGAGGGCCGTCACATCTACTGACTGCCTGCGATGTGTGAGAGACATAGGATCTTATGTTCCGTGAACTCAACAAGGTGGTCATTATCACCCCCATTCCACAGATGAACAAAGCAAGGCTCAGAGAAGTAACAATTCATAAGAGCCCATCTAATGATTCAAACTCACATCTGTCTGCTCCCAAAGACTCGGCTAGGAAAGTACAGGTGGAGTAGAGGCCGGAGCCTCCTGAGGGCAGCGTCCCAAGAAGTCGGAAGTCCTTGTGAGACCAGAGAAGAGCCAGACAGGAGGGAGGGAAGAAGACAGCCAGGATGGGCCTTAGGGAGAGGAAGACTGGGGGCTCATGAGATCTGGTTAACGCTCATCTCACTGTGCCCTTTGTGAGCAGGATAGCTGAGCTCAGAGAGGGGAAGGGACTTTCCATAGGTCACTTGGCCTCATGAAGCCTGGCTGGTCCAAAGGTTCAGGGACTGAAAGACCTAGGATGGTCCTCAGGAGACCGAGAAGGCAGATGTTGTCTGTGGGATGCTTCTGGGGAGACTCCAGGGCCTGACCATGGGTGGCAGAACGGACAGCAGTGACACTGTGGACAAGGGTGCTGGGGGTGGTGGTGGTGGTGAGAAGACGGAGGGTTGACATGAGGCCAGAGCTGGGAGATCCCCGAGACCACACTAGAGGGGTCACCTTCCCTGCCTCTAGTGGGGCTGGGGATGTTCCAGGGCTTAATGGGAGAGAACCTCCGGGAATGTAGGGGAGGAGGGAAAGAAAAGCCACAGAGAGACAGCTCCTGTCCAAGGACATCATGGTTAGAGTCTGAGTCTACTGGACATCCAGCTGTGGCCACGAGGCCAATTACATGGCCCAGAATTCCCTTCCTCCTTTAGAAGAGGGAAATGGGCAAGCTGCCTCATTCCAACCTCCTTGGACCTGGGGAAAGCATTGGTTTTGGGAACCGGGGCTGTAGAGGCTTAGGAAAGGGGATGTCGCCCCCGTATGGCCATGCCATGGTTCTACAACAACAAGGCTAGACGACCCGAGGAAGGGCAGCCCCCAGCCAGCCCCCAGTTCATCACAGTTGAAACACATTTTGAGTTCCTCCTGGGCCTGGGGCTCCCTTTGTGGGAGATATCCAGGAGCAGGGTGCGTGTCAGACGGTGGCGGCTTTCATGTTTCATTGTTGTGAGTGGTTTTCTCCGGAGGAACGTGGGGCTCTAAGGGCTCCAGGCACCTCAGAGCAGCAGCTGTGGGAAGGACTGTACTGAGCTCTCCGGGCCAGCCGGACCCTGTGCAGGGCACCGGGGGCCCAGAGAGGAGCAGGCTGGACCATGCCCTCCACCATCCCTGCGGGACCCATGGAGAGGCCAGCTGAGCGGCACGCAGCCATGTCCAGGGTGGAGGGACACAATATTAGGGGCATAACCTCTTCTTCTCCAGAGGGGTTTCTGCCTAATGCCTTGGCCTCTCTCCTCAGCCTTCTTGGGTTGGGGAGTTTGGGAGGAGAGATGGAGCTCCCTGCACTTCTCTCTGCCCCCTCAGAGGCAGCCTGCTCCTAGAATGGTTGCATTCCAGTCTCCTCTGCCATGTGGCTGGGGGCCTGGCCTTTGCGGGAGCCCTGGGGTTGTCCCGAGCTGCTCATCCCTGGTATGGGAGGGTCTCACTTTATGAGTGACACAGAAGCAAGTTAGTGTGGCCCCTGCTCTAAAGTCGCCTTGTCCCATCAGCTCTGTCACTAATGTTTTGACCTTTCTCTTCCCCACTTCAGGTCAGTCAGTTGTTTCTGAATTCAGGTGTGGAAAGAGGACGTTATTGACTGCTTCTCTGAATCCCTAGGTTCTCAGCCAGTGGTGGTCTTGCCCATCCAGGTGACATCGGTCATAGCAGAGGGTGGAATCCTCCTGGGGTCTAGTGGGCAGAGGCCAGGGATGCTAAACAAACAAACAAACAAACAAAACAAAACAAAAAACAACTTAAAATACTCAGGACAGACCCTGAGAACACAAATTATTCAACCCAAATGTCCACAGTGTGGGGCTTGATAAACCCAGACCTAAAGCATAGGGTGTTAGGAGAAATTACAGGACAGGTGCCCAGTTCAGCCTCGTGGGGAGAGGTTGTATGAAGTGCAAGTTCAAAGATGGCTCCTGGGAAGAGGTAATATCTGGCTTGGGTTTGGAATATAAGTTGGCGATTTCCATGCATATGAAAAGTGTCAAAATCAGACACATGGAAGAATATCCAGGCAGTGGGAACAGAGTGAGCGAATGCATGGAGGCAGAGAGGCTGTGGTGTATTTATATGGGGCATGAGCACTTGGTGCATGAGTATGTCTGGGGCAGGCGTTGCCTGAAAATGGTGAGATTAGGCTGTGGAGGTGGGTGGGGCCGGGTATGGAAGGCCGTGTCCACTTTGCTATGGAGTATGTTTTTATAAAGTATAAAACCCCACAAAATGCGTTAAAAAAAGTGTGCAAAACACACGCGTATATAAATGTTGAGCACAATTAATTATCAATCACATGGTGCTGTTTCCATCTTTGGCTACTACAAGTAAAGCTCTGTGAGCGTTTTTGTACTTCTCCCTTGGGGTTCATTCTTTTTTTTTAGAAATTATTTTTAAAATTTAAATTGTATTAATTAACATATAATGTATTATTAGTTTCAGAGGTAGTGGTCAGTGATTCATCAGTCTTATATAACACCCAGAGCTCATTACATGACGTGCCCTCCTTAATGCCCATCACCCAGATACCCCATCCCCCTACACCCCTCCCCTCCATAACCCTCAGTTTGTTCCCTATAACTAAGAGTCTCTCTTTTTTAAAAATTTCTTTTCAGCGTAACAATATTCATTGTTTTTGCACCACACCCAGTGCTCCATGCAATTCGTGCCCTCCTTAATACCCACCCCTGGCTCCCCCAACCTCCCACCCCCCACCCCTTCAAAACCCTCAGGTTGTTTTTCAGAGTCCATAGTCTCTCATGGTTCACCTCCCCTTCCAATTTCCCTCAACTCCCA
>NC_081559.1:27477185-27532119 GCF_022355385.1 Mustela nigripes | reverse complement strand
AGAGTCCATAGTCTCTCATGGTTCACCTCCCCTTCCAATTTCCCTCAACTCCCTTCTCCTCTCCATCTCCCCATGTCCAGCTAAGAGTGTCTTATGGTCTATCTCCCTCCCTGATTTCATCTTGTTTTTTTTTTTTTTCCCCTTTCTTCCCCTGTGATCCTCTGTTTTGTTTCTTAAATTCCACACATGAGTGAAATCATACAGTATTTGTCTTTCTCTGATTGACTTATTTAGCTTAGCACAATACCTTCTAGTTCCATCCACGTTGCTGCAAATGGCAAGAGTTCATTCCTTTTGACGGCCGAGTAGTATTCCATTGGATATACAAACCACATCTTCTTTATCTACTCATCTGTCAAAGGACATTGGGGTCTTTCCATAGTTTGGCTATTGTGGACATCATTTCTTCAGCCATTGGGGTGCAGTTGCCCCTTGGGATCACTACATTTGTATCTTTGGGTTAAATATCTGGGGTTCATTCTTATGAATCTCTTTTGGGCATAAACCTAGTAATAGAAGGACAGGGTCATGGGGTATGCATTTATTCAACTTCAGTGGATATTATTAAAGAATTTTCCAAAGTTCTCATAGGAATCTATACTCCTACCAATAGAGCTAGAGACTGCCCCATTGCTTTCCATCCCCACTGACACTTTATATGGACACCTTCTTAGAAGTTAGCTCTCCTGGAATGAGTGTGATGGCAGGAAATTCATTGTATTTTTTAAGAAAAAATAAGGTTTATTGATATATAATTTGTATATAACAAAATTCACTATAGTAGATTGACAGGTCTATGAATTTTCATTAACCTCCACCTTTTTGTAATAAAAATACATAGTATTTCCAACACCACCACACCAGCCTCCAAAGGTCCTTGCTCCTCTTCAGGTCAATCCCTTCTGTCACCCCCAGGACGTGGCAACCACGGATCTATTTCCTGTCGTTAGAGTTTTGCCTCTTCGAGGCTATGTAAATGGAATCTTAAAGTAAGTGGCCTTTTGAGTTTGGCTACTTTCACTTAAGTAATACGTTTTTGAGATCCTTCCAGCTTGTTGCCTAGATGAACAGATGGTGATTTCAAAAGTGAGGTGGGAACTATAGAAAAAATCAAATGGAAAGGCTCGAAATAGAAAACACAGTAGCAGACATGAAGAATGCTTTCGATGGGCTCGCCTCTCTCCTTCTGTAGCATCATTTCCCACATGAATGGTTGGCTCATACGGGGGAGTAACACGAATGAGGAAGAATGCGATCAGTTCCTCGGTTGTGTGTGTTTCTTAGAACAAGGTTTCCATTTGTCTGGGTTCAAAGCAAGTTCTGGTTCAAAAGGAAGGCGTGGCCTCCCAGGACTGTCAGGCCCCCAGCTTACCCAGTCATACATATGTCATGCTCGCCTCGTACTCACTCTGAATTCTGCTGAATTCCAGCGCAGAACACAGCCACTGGATTCTGGGCTCGCTGGGTGTTGCCAATGGCTGTGTGTGTCTGGGCAGTAAAGACTCATGGATAAGCTTATTGCTGCATCTTCTCTGCTCATGGGTATTCTCCCTAGGCTACTGGGCTTGAGTTATGAAACTCGAGTTCAAAGGCAAACCATCAAGAATTCATGACCTTGATAGCAGAACATGAGAACGAGCCCAATGGTAGGGTCCACACACCTGTGAAGCTGACCTGTGAGCCCTGCCCCACTCTTCCTTATCTCAGGCCCATTATCCAGAGGGAACTTCACGTTTCTGATGCCCTTCAGCAGAGGAATGGATAAAGAAGATATGGTCCATATATACAATGGAATATTACTCAGCCATCGGCAAGGATGAATACCTATCATTTACATCAGCATGGATAGAACTGGAGGGGATTATGTTAAGTGAAGTATGGCAAGCAGAGAAAGACAACTATCATATGGTTTCACTTATATGTGGAACATAAGGAATAGACCATAGGGGAAGGGAGGGAAATCTGAAGGGGGAGAAATCAGAGAGGGAGACGAATCATGAGAGACTATGGACCCTGGGAAACAAACTGAGGGTTTCAGAGGGGAGGGGGCAGGGGTATGGGGTAACAGGGTCATGGGTACTAAAGACGTACTTGTTGTGATGAGCACTGGGTGTTATACGCAACTAATGAATCATGGAACACTACCTCAAAAACTAATGATGTACTATACAGTGGCTAACAGAACATAATAAAAAAATGAAGTTTTGTTTGTGGTTCCCTCTTCTATAATATGCTCCTGTTTCTTGATGATTGTTTCAGAGATTATGCAGTCATTTTCCGCAAGGATACACTGACAGCTAACTCATATAATCCCCTCCCTTTGCTTTCCACCTCTTACCAATATCACTACCTGTAGTCCATCTTTTGTCTATTTTGGAACTTTCTAGAAGATGCGTCTTTATTTCTTGTTACATAAATTATAAAAATACATCTTGACTCCCTCATTTTGTAAGTTGAGGATATTTGGGTCCATTTCCCTCACCAATTGTTTCCCCTCGCACATTTATTTTTTTTCACATGTGCTTTTACTGACTATATGAGTTTGTTTACAACTAGATGAGGAGACAAATACGTCTTGAACACAGTGGAAGTTTACTTCCGGCTCCCAGTGCAGCACTGGACGGTGACTAGGTTGGCAGTTCATTCGTTGATTTAGGCTGATGGAAGCTTGAAGAATTCAATCACGAATCATGGGGGTGTCCAAGGTGATAATCTGTTTGTCAGCCAGCAGGAAAGAATAATGAGCATGGACAAGAGGAAGCGGGCCATGTCTCTGGGCCAGGCACATGTCACGTCCCTCACACCCCATTCGCTGCAGCTCAGACTGAGGTACACTTTTTTTTTTTTTTTTTGCAAGGGATTTTGGGAGATGTATTCTGCTTAGCTGCCCAGAAAGAAGAGGAAAACGAAATAGTTAATTTTGGCTAATAAGTAGCAGTCTTTGTCCTTTGTGTATCCCCAAGTTTGTAGTCTTCCTATTTTCTTCAGTGATTACTTCAGAGGCTGATTCTTATTTATTTATTTAATTTTAAAAAACTTTAATTTTATTTTATTTACATTCAATTATTTTATTTACATTCAATTAATTAACATATAGTATGTTATTAGTTTCAGATGTAGAGGTCAGTGATTCATCAGTTGCATATAACACTCAGTGCTCATCACACCACGTGCCCTCCTTAATGCCCATCACCCAGTGACCCCATCCCCCCAACCCACCTCCCCTCCAGCAGCGCTATTTGTTTCCTATGGTTAAGAGTCTCTCATGGTTTGTCTCCATCTCTGATTTGGTCTTGTTTTCTTTTTCCCTTCCTTCCCCTATGCTCCTCTGTTGTTTCTTAAATTCCACATATGAGTGAAGTCATATGATAATTGTCTTTCTCTGACTGGCTTATTTTACTTAGCATATCCTCTAGTTCCACCCACATTGTTGCAAATGGCAGGGTATCACTTTTGATGGCTGCATAGTATTCCATTACACACGCGCGCGTGCGCGCGCGCACACACACACACACACACACACACCATCTTCTCTATCCATTCATCTGTTGATGGACATCTGGGGTCTTTCCACAGTCTGGCTATTGTGGAAAGCCAAAGTATTGGAAAGCCAATACTTTGGCTTTCCACAATACTTTGTGGAAAAGCATTCCACCAATACTGCTATTTGTGGCTGCTATAAACATTGGGGTGCAGGTAGCCCTTCGGATCACTACATTTGTATCTTTGGAGTAAATACCCAGTAGTGCAATTGCTGGGTTGTAAGGTAGCTCTATTTTCAACTTCTTGAGGAAACTTCATACTCTTTTCCAGAGTGGCTGCACCAGCTTGCATTCCCACCAACAGTGTAGGAGGGTTCTCCTTCCTCCACATCCTCCCCAACACCTGTCGCTTCTGACTTGTTAATTTTAGCCATTCTGATTGGTATGAGCTGGTATCTCACTGTGTTTTGGTCTGTATTTCCCTGATGCCAAGAGATGTTGAGCATTTTTTCATGTATCTGTTGGCCATTTGTATGTCTTCTTTGAAGACATGTCTTCTGCCCATTTCTTGATTGGATTATTTGTTCCTCGGGTGTTGAGTTTGACAAATTCTTTATAGATTTTGGATACCAGCCCTTTATCAGACAAGACATTTGCAAATATCCTCTCCCATTCTATCTGTTGCCTTTTGGTTTTGTTGACCGTTTCCTTTGTGGTGCAAAAGATTTTTATCCGAATGAAGTCCCAACAGATCATTTTTGTCTTTGTTTCCCTTGCCTTTGAAGATGTGTCTAACCAGAAGTTACTGTGGCTGAGATCACAGAGGTTGTTGCCTGTGTGTGTTCTCCTCTAAGATTTTGATGGATTCTTGTCTCACATTTAGGTCTTTCTTCCATTTTTGGGTATGGTGTAAGAAAATGGTCCAGTTTCATTCTTCTGTATGTGGCGGTCCAATTTTCCGCTTTTTCCATTGAATATTCTCTTCTGCTTTGTTGAAGATGAGTTGACCATAGAATTGAGGGTCCATTTCTGGGTTCTCCTTCATAGGCTGACTCTAAAGCTGAAAGTCAACGTCAGGGTTGACATGAACACAGCTGTATGGTCAGGGTTCTGCACAGGACAAAAGCCACTCTAGATAAGCTTGAGTGGGAGGGAATTTTCTAAATGAATTTCAGCATATATGGAGAGGAGGAAAAAACAGACTTTAGGTTAAAATTTCAAGAACCGCTCCCCAACCACTGCCAGAGTTCTGTGATGCCCACACTCAGGGGGCCACACTCATCTCCAGAACCACACTAGCCAGCTCCTGTTCCTAAGGGGAGAAAACTGTCTAGATGGGGGAAGCCACCACTAGCTCTAGAACCACCGGGAGCTGCTCTGAACCCATCAGTCGCGGATTAGCTGCATCCAGCACTCCCTCGGTACTCCTGAAGTTTGTCGCTGGACCCCCTCCCCTTTGTGTTAATCCTGTGCACAGAAAGCTGCACAGCAGTAACAGCCCCACCCCTGCTTTCAAAAACCCGAGTGCATCTATCTGATTGACAGAGTACCAATCATATTTAAAATTCCAGGTGTATGGGAACCCGGGAAATGCAGCTGTCCGTTTTCCAGCCTTTTCCATATGGAAATAGTCAATAACATTTGAACTATGTATGCGCCTATGTACACAGGTCTATATTCAGACATTATATGTATAGCCACACGTTTATATTTGTATTTATTCTTACATCACCTTCAATGGCAGCCGAGTTCGCACCAACATATCTACTTTCCCTGCCTCCTCCCTTGCTAGATTTCCTAGTCCCAACCCCAATAGGGAGAAACACGGCTCCCATTATCCGCAGTCCACTCCCTGTTTGTCCCGTCTCTCTGGGTAACACATGCATTTTCCTCCCGCCCCCAACTTGCACCCTCTCGCCCAGACACCTTCATCTTGCATCTATTAACAAATTGTTCACCCTTTATCTGAAATTCCAGTTTAACTGAGCATGCTCTATTTTTTTTTATTTGCTAAATCTGTTGAGTCTGGATGAAGGGCTGTCCCAACGTCAGAGCCCCTGTAGGGTCAGCGGAGGCCTTCGGGTGACTGCCAAAGCTGGGCCCTGCTTGTGCCCTTCTCCAGCATGCGTGTTGGTCTCTAGAAGGCTCCCCCATAAACTTCCTGCTTGCCCATCTCCACCTCAGCGTCGGCCTCCCGGACACCTGACATGAAACACCAAGTCTCTGCTTCACTCCTTCCCTGGTCCTAAGACTCCTGACCACACTGGTGAAAATCAAGTTCCCAGAGCAGTCTTGGGTTTACTTCGGAAGGAGGACCTAGTAAGAGCTCAAGATGCCGGCCCGCAGGTTGTAATGACTCCGGTGACCACCAGGGGGCAGTCTTTACCCACAGGTGAGCAGAGCGCGTTCCCGGGAGGGTGAGGGGTGGGCTCAAGAAGAGGGCGCTTCGGCTCGCCTGTGTACGTGCGGGAGGGCACGTTTGCGTTGTGCGGCGCCAGAGCCCGAGTGTGCACGGCCCGCGTGTCTACATACGCGCGTGTGCCCAAGTATGTGCTTAAGTGCCTGACCCTGGGCGGGTCGTTCTTGTCATCAATTTTCTCATCTGTCTAATGAGGGGTCTTTCCATTTTGACAGTCTGTGTTCCTTTGTCCCTCAGCACCGCTGGGTCAGCTCTAGACATTTCTGTTTCCTTAAAAGAATGGAAAATTCCAGGCCACTGGGTGGAGGTGGGGGCTAAGTGGAGAGAAATGGAGAGGTTTTATTTTCTGCTACCAAAAGCCATGCTTTAATTGCTTTTTTTAAAAAAGAAAATCTCAATTTTCATTGCAACAAAAGTTTTCTTTCAAAATAACCAGAGTTTGTAAGGCCTGTGCAAAGGTGCTCGTGCCCCTGGACGGTGCTTCTCTACGCATTTGCAGGGTGCTGTCCCCACCACCAGTTTCCAGAAGCGCTGGGATTTTCCACTCAAGTGCCCCTTAATGCAGCAGAGAAAAATGAAGAGGAAAGAGCTAAGGCGGCGGGGTCACCATTCCTGGATCATTTGACGGCTGTGTCTCTGGATCTCATCTGTAAAGTGGGAACAGTAACATCAACACGAGTATCACTATTATTTCTGGCCTTTTATTTTAACGTATTTGATTTCCTGGGGACTTGAGTTCTTTAAGAGGTGAGCTCGCTGAGGAAGAGTACACAGCAAATGCTCCCTGGGTTCTTATCCTTAGCGGCCAGCCTACCTCTCAATGCCTCCGCTTTGCCCACCGCGTGGGCTCCGCGTGGGCTCCGCGGCGAGAGGCCAGGCTGGAGTCTGCAGGCAGCAGGTGCCTGGAGATCATTCCCCGAGGTCCAACATCGGCAAGCTGGTCTTCTTGGGAAAGGTGCAGGGGTGAATGATGAGAGCAGAGGCACGGGTCACGGAGTGCTTGCAATCTGCTGGGCTTGTTTCTGAGCCCTTTGGGCATATTCTCTCATTAGTGCAGGTAATGGGCTGTATTGTCTCCACTTTACAGATGGGAATACTGAGGCGAGGACAGGTGAAGTCCATTACCGAAAGTAAAGGAGCTAGCAAGGGGCCGAGCCAGGACTCTGACCTGGGTGGCCGGAGCCCAGAGCCCCCCACTCCAAGCATCTGGAGCAAGGAAGTGGACTGGCGGAAAGAATCCCTAAGTGCAGAAATCATCGATTAGTCAGATCAGGGCATGGCAAGGAAGGATGTGTGCATTTCCTGCCTTCTACATGTCTCTCCAGAGAGCCTTTCCCTCTCTGCTCCCCTCACAGCCCTCCCAGCCTGTGGGGACAGGAGGGGTCCCCTGTCCGTCTCTGCCGGACCCTCTGGGGCTTCTGCTCCTAGCTCTGGACTGGGTGGCAGAAGCCCTGGTGCCTCTTCCGTCAAGGATGGACAGAGGCATTCTTTTTCTTTTTCTTTCCCCAATGCCATTTTGTTAAAGCAGAAAATCCTTGAGGAGTGAAGTCACATTTTCCATGCCCCTGAAAGCTCAGGCGAGCCCACGAGTATTATAACCAGAAGAGGCTGGGGACAAAGGAAGCTTATAATTTTGTGAACAGAGGCTTGGGAGAGGCCTGCCTAAGAGGGCTTTCCAGGGGGAGGAAGAGGGGAGAGGCAGAATTGAGAAAAACCCAGAGTGGGGGAAGTCGCAGGCCTGGTCAGCGAGGAGGCCTGGTACCCGGGCAGAGATCCATTGGGGGTCGGGTTGGTGGAGGGCATGTCTCCCAATGTCTCCTGCCTCCTTGCCCAGTCCCCCACCCCCGATGTCCTGGGGGATTTCTGCTAAACTCAGTGCTGTCTTGCTGAAGCCTCAACTGGGCTTGGGGCACAGAGCACAGCTAACGAGAAGCCTTGGTTCTTTCCCTCAGTTTCCTCATCTGTAAACTGGGCTGGCGAAGGCTCTGTCCTGGAGTGTGTCCCCTTGGCCTGGTGATGGGGTGGCACTCCTCTCTCACCTGCTCAGAGTTCACCGCTCCTCACTGTCTTTGGGCCAGACCACAAAGGAGGGACTGTCTGCTGATGGTACTGTTGTTTTTTTGCGGGGCCTGGAGGCCTGCCCTTGGCTCAGATCAAAAGGACAATAAGAGCTAATAAGTGCTCTGGGCCAAGTGACTTCCTCTGCAACTTACTGTGCGTGACAAACAGGACAAAATTACAAGGTAGGTGCCTGGCCACCATTTGCATTTGACAAGACTAACCCCACAGGGGTACAGAACGGGGACATCAGGATCCCCATGCTGGGCAGCCATCCCCATCTGTCTGCCCAGTCCATGAGCACAATCACTGCATGGCTCTGCTCTGCTCACCTCGGTCCACAGCCTCCCAAATGTTGGGCTTGGACCTGGGACACTTGTCACAAAATGCCTGTTAGCATCCTGGAATACAGCTTGAGCAATGAGGACAGGACAGGAGGACCTCTGAGACCAGTTAGAGACTTGGCTCACCATGAGAAGACCCCACTGAATTTGAAGGAGGGATGGAGAGACAGAGACACTGAGAGATAGAGACACTGAGGGACGGAGAGGGATTCAAAAAGGGGGAGCGCCACCATTACTGGGGAGACGAGTGTCTTAACTGAACATAGTGCTCTGGGAGGGAAGAGGAAGGTGACCTCCTGTGCATGTGTGTTTTGATCCACAACTGGAGGGTGCCAGGGGCCTTGCCTAGGGAGGGAGGAATCCTCACAGAGGAAACAGGTCACCAGCTTGGGGTGGGGAAGAAGCTGGAGCTGGAGCCTGGAGCCTCTCTGCCACCTGCCTAGGGGGCGGGCTTCTGCGATCTGAGACTTAGAAAAGAGAGAAGGGGGCCAGAATTAGAGGAGGGACGGGTGTCCACGTTGCTCATTCTCCTCAAGAAATGTTTTCCCCCCAAACACTCATGTGCCTGCCCCTCCAGCCTCTGACACCCTGCTCCCCCACCCTGGCTGCAGCCCAGACCACCTGCTATCAGGACCCACAGCTTAGGAGCAGGCAGATGGGAACCCCGGAAGGTGGGGTCTAGAATGCTCACGTCTACCTGATGGCCCCATCCCTCTGGTCTGGGGGACAGAGAGCTGACCCCCGAGGCAATGCGCCGGTCCCATGGGTCCCCCTTTACAGTCCGCTACCCACCCCCACCCCACCCCAGGAGCTTGCTTGAGTGCTGTGGAGTGAAGGCTAGGAGTCCCCACTCCAGAGCCAGACTGTCTGATCTAAATAAATCCCAGCACTGCCATTCAGTACCCAAAAACCCGTGCCTCTGTTTCCTCCTTTATAAGTGGGGGCTATGGGGGTGCCCTTTTCAAAGTGTTTGAGATATAGCTTTCAGAACATAACCCAGGCAGGGAAGCCGTACCAAACGTCACCTGAAGCTAAACATCACCCCTCCTCCCCGAGCATCTTCGAAGTTTAGTCTGTATGCCCAGGGGGACAGGGAGATCCAAAAGAGCTGGTATTGTGGTAGCATTTCCGAGAATTATTTGCCCAGAGAAACCTCCTTCCATGGAGTATCTAGTGGGATTAGAGTATCTGTGCTCACGGTGGAAACGTTGATAACCCAAGTCTTTCACTTTGACAGTCCAAAGAAAAGTGACTGGGGACCAGCTGGGGCTCGTGATCAGAGGAGAGCAGGCTAAACTCCGCTCCAGGATTGTGCCAAGGGCTTCCCGTTGTGTTCCCAGGAGCCTCAGTGGCTAATGTCTCTCCAGGGTGTCTCGAAAGACCTGCCAGGCTGGCAGCATACTTCCCTACAGGAATGACTCTGCTGTTGACATGCGGGAGTGGCACCCACACTCAAAGATGGTGAATGAGGATATCAGGGGAGGGCTAGCCAGCTCTGACCCTGGAGGAGCTGGGCTCATCAGCTTTTACTCCCAGGACCTGAGCATGCTTGGGAGAGGGCAGCAGAGGGGAGACGGCACACAGCAGAGCTGGAAGGGTCCTTGGCCAATGTTGGGTCTAGAGATTCTCATTAGCTGGGCTACCTTTTCTTCAAATGGAAGTGCAAATGGAACCCCACTAGAAGAAATAAAATGAGGAAAGTAAAGCATCCTGGTTGAAATATGCATGGGGAGGCCAGAAGAATGTGATCTTGTTCCGCCCCTCCTTGTTATGGACGATGGAGGTCATTCAGAGCCATGTTTCCAGATCCTTCCCCCTTCCTCTGCTCTTTCTGTAATGGCTCCTATTCTGGGAGGTGCCATCGGACATATCTGCTGGGGGTTGGGGGTTGTCAAGGCTCAAGACCTAGGCTATATGGGTGAAAGCAAAGAGGCCGGTTGGACCCCCTCTTCTCCTGAGCCAGTCTTCACCCCTTTCTGGCATTTTCACTGTGGGACTTTCTCTGCTCCGGGAAAATTGGACTTTCAGAATCACATACCATCCCTGCCCCCTATCTGGGGTCTGGAAGCTGGAGTTGCCGTACTCCATCTGGATGGTATCCTCTTTCGCACTGATCTCCAGGGAAGATGATGTCTGCTTATCCGCGACTCTTGAATCCCACTCTCCCTCCTTGGGAAACATCTCCCACGCTCTAACTGTCATCATTTCCTTGTGACTTCTGCCCTGACGGCTTCAACTCAGAGTCTTACTGGGTTCCCAAGGTCAATGTAACCTCTCTGTCTTACCCCTGCCCCGACTTTCTCATCTCAATGCAAGTGGTCTCCTAAAGCCACTGTTTTCTCCTGAGCTTCCATTTCTGGGTCACCCTCAGTTTGCCCATGTTCCCTTGTTGGAAACTCTTCTAAATGGGGCAGGAGACACTTGGTGAGAAAAGATGCCACCCTCCCCCAACCTCCGTTCTGAGGGGTCAGGTTGGCCACCCCAGCATCAGAGGTCCACGCAGATTTCTGTAGCCCTTGTTTGTCCTGTTCTAACTTGCTCATTTGCAGGCCATCCTTGTGACTGCCTGGGAGAGTCTCCCTTCTCTGCCCAGCCTATTCTCTCTACCCAAATGGAGTCTCAGCCTTGGCAGAGGGTGGAAAGATGCTGATGATGGGCCTCGAACATCATGCAGGGGCCTGAGAGAGTCCAGACTCTGCTGAGCCTGTTCACTCATCTGGAAGTTGGCATCTGCCTGGTCCATGAGTGTGGATGGCTCTCTTTTTGTGTGCATGAGAGGGAAAGCAGGGGAACGTGTAGCATCTTCTTGTCCATGCCAGGGCCCTATGATCCTGAGGGTCAGGACTTACGGAATGGTTCACTGCTGGAGAGGGTAGAGCTCATGGAGCATGGCATCATCATATGTGACACTGTAGTTCCCAGACCTTGTCACAAACTTGGAGTGGTCAGGAGTCCTTCACCTGCGCTGGGATTCAGGGGTCCCAAAGGCCATACCTCAGTCTGGGGCTAGGCACATACAATGTTCACATGGGAACCAGAGATAAAGCCTGTGTGTAGATTTACTCCTATGGAAAGGGCCAGGCTTTGCCCTGTGGAGCCTGCAGGCTGTGGGGACATACACAGTCCTGTTTACCATCCCATATGTCCTTCCAGAGGGTATGCCAGCAGCTTGTGGGGACTGTGGGCTCTCACTGGAAAACCAGGAGCTGGGTCCAGGAAAGTTGATTTTCGTCTCCTGAGATGCTTGCCCAGGCCCCAGGCCAAGCTCGGCTGAGGGCTGGCAACCGACTGGGAAATGCTCAGCTTCCCTGTCATTGTGGACTCCAGAAGCAGCCTCTAGGGAGGAGAAAATCCTCATGGAGGGCGGCGAAGCCTAGCCATGCTGATGAAACAAAACAAAAGGGGGTGAGTTACTGAAGAGGGGATAGACAGATGTTCCTCTGGGCTAAAAGTGCTGACTAGTGAATCTGATCGAGGGAAAGGGGAGGGGAAGGAAAGGAGGAAGGAAAAATGTTGGAGATATTAGAGAAGCCCAAGAGGGCACAGTTGCCCCTTTCTGGAAGGGAAGCCATGGAGAGCTACAGCTGAAACATGAACTGAACTTGAAAGGAGACAGTAATCCTCAAGATGCTCTGCTATTCAAGATGGCGGCACTAGAGAAGTTGACTCAGGCAGAGGAAATCTCTGGACTTTGGCTTTGTCTCTGCGGGGCTTTCACTAGAACACAAACTCTGGAAGGCAGGTGTTGCTGTCTGTTTTGTTCATTGCTTCAACCTCAGCATATAAAATAGAGGCAAGTACTGATTAGGTTCTCAAAAAAAGAAAATAAATAGAAGGGTTGTTGAATGACTAAGTAACTTGAGGGCAGGGATATATGTGAAAGAACATTATATTTTAGGGAAAGAGCTAAAAGTCTCTTCCAAATCTACTCGGGGGTCCTAGAAATGCTTGTGAGGGGTATCTTAGGGAATATTTGGGTCATCCCACTGTAGGGAACAAATTGAGGCCTATAACTGGGGGAGAAATCAGTGAGAATATTGAAGGTTGACCCCAATTTCAGGGAAAATAATTGAAGAGAGGGCCAGGGATTTGGACCACCAGGATCTTCGGCCCTGAGTAAGACGGGCAAATGTGTGCCTTTCCCAGGCATGGGGAAGCCATGGGTGAAATCCATCTATCACTTCCTTAGAGGACAGGAGAGCCCCAGCCAGCCCCAGAGCAAGGCAGGCAGGCCCCCTCCCCAGTGTTCCCACAAAGGGGTCCAGTTTCTGTTTACACTTACACAGGCTGCAGGATGTGAGGGGTGGTCCCGCTCAGGGGGTGACTTGACGAGTCAGCCCCTTCTGGGTGGGTGAGGAAGGATGGAGGAAGCTGTGGAGGGCAGACCTTTTTTGTCAGCTAGTTGCTGCATCTTAGAACCTTGGCCACAAGTACCTGAGAGAACATTTCAGGTGCTGATTCTACAAACACTGAAAACTGACCCTGTGCAGGGCACTGGCTCAGGAGTCTTTTAAACAGTGGCAAGGAAAGGCAGGTGTGGTCCTGCCTGCATGGAGCTTAGTGTCAAGGGGAAGAAAAGACTTGGTTAAGTAACACAGACTGAGGAGTGTGTTCTAAGGGGCATCCAGCTCCAACACTTGAAGAAAGGACTATCAGAGGATTTGTGGACCTATTTAAAACCACTACACCATCCCAAACCAGACTTGTGTGAACTCCTCCTTCCCCAAACCTGATCCCACCCTCCTGGTGCCTATTAGAGCAACAGGTGCCCACTGAGCAAGCCACCGGAACACCCTCAACTAAATCTGGGCCAGATTTAGTAACCTGTTTACAATAAACAGAATACTGTGATGTTCTCTGACTTCCAAGACTAGGTCATAACAAGCGTTGGAGCTTCCATCTTGTTATTCTCCCTGGAGTCCCTCGCTGAGGGGCAAGTTGCCACCATCTTGTTGAGGTCTAGGTGGTAAGGAGCGGAGGCCTCTAGCCAACAGTTGTTTGGGTGCGCCATATTGGAAATGGATCCCCCAGCTCCACTCAAGGCTTCAGAGGACAGAAGCCCCAGCCGACCTCTTGCCTTCTGCTTCATGAGAGACTGTGAGTCAGAACCTTCTAGCAGAAACTGTGTGAGATAAAACAGAAATAGACAACTAATACAGAGGGCCAGGAGTAGATGTTGGGTAGCCATTGTTGTGACTTGAAGTTAAAATTTGGAAGTTGACAGCATTTTGATGGTGGTTGAGACATTTAGGAAAACATAAGAAGGAAGAGGAGACCCAGATTGAGCCATGAGAAGTTGTATCCTTTCTGGGCTCTGTGGAGAAGGGTGAAGAGAGTTTCAAATCATGTTCTGTGTTGTTTCTGGTTTGGTGGAGGGGACTATGTGGACGGATGGAAGACCTAGCCCTGCTAGGCCTCTGGTCTGATTCATGGTCCTGCCTTTTCTGTTTCTGGTTGGGGTTTAGGGTAAGGTTCATTTTGGGAGGAAGCCAGGATTTGACTCTAAAATATCACAAATGGCTAACCCGAGGCAATTTCTGGTTTTATAGACGAGGAAGCTGAGGCTCAGGCTGGCAAAGTGACTTGGTCAAGGGCGGGTAGCCTCGGAAGGAGGTCTGGGTCTCCATCAGGTTTTCTTGCCGTGGAGCCCACTGTCTCCAGCACCTTCTGGTGGGTCCTGGGGGAGAGAGCTGGCCGAGAGCAGAGGACGGATGGGTCTCTGCCCTTGGCATTGTACCCTTAGGCCTGGGAAAACAAAATGCTTGTCCACCATTACACTGTCCTCTCCCTATTCATGTCCTTCTTCATAGCTTTCTTGGAGTGATGCTTGTCCTCTGAAGCCTCCCACGTAGCTGTCCTTCCTTGGCCCCCAGGCCTACTCTAGCCTGTTTTTCCCAGACCATCCAGTCTATGGCCATGTGACATAGCTTTCTCCTTTACCTTGCTGCACCACTATTGGTGCCCACTGCACTGGGCTCTTGAACCTAGTCTGAACTTGTGCTCTGTGGCTCCACGATCTCCCCTCTAGCTGCCGAATCCCCTTCCATGTGGGACATGCAACACTTGAGTCCTCCCAGGGTGGATGAGGAGCTCCTAGAAGAGGAGCCAGCAGGCCTCTGGGTCTGGGCGCCTCAGCCCTGTGTCTGGCTGTCCTCATCTCTCCCCACCCCCATCCTTCCTCATCCCTTTCCACCACTCCTCATTGCTCCCCATTTCTCTCCAGCCTTCTCCAACCCTCCTCAGCCTTTCCCAGCCCTTCTTGTCCTTCCCCATCCCCCCTCATCCCTCCTCACCCATCCTCAGTCCTTCCCAGCCCTCTCCACACCTCCTCCTCCCTTCTTATTCTTCTCTCTTCCTCCCCATCTCTCCCCAGCCCTCTTCACCCCTCCCCATCATTCCCAGTCTTCTTCAGCCCTCCCCAGCACCCCAGCACCCCCAGCCCTCCCCACCCCTTCCCATCACTCCCCATTCCTCCTCAACACTCTCGACCCCTACTCACCCCTCCCTGTCTCTCGACGCCCCCAGCCTCCCCCTTTCTCCTTTTCTCCTTTCCCTCCTCAGCCCTCCTCAACCCTCCCCATCACTCCCCAGCCCTCCTCATCACTTCCAGTCTTCTTCATCCTTCCTCATCCTTCCCCAGCCCTTCTCATCCCCTCCCCCACCCTCCCCAACCCTCCTCAGCCCTCTTCATCCCTCCCCATCCCTCCTCATCTCTTTTCCTCTCTTTTCACCACCCCGTCCCTCTCTATCCCTCCCTAGCCCTCCTCATCCCTCCTCACCCCTCCAGCCCCTCAAGCCTCCAGGCTGTTTCTGAGGTTTGGAGCCAGCACAGAGTTTCCCCTGACCCTGTATTTTCTTCTGCCACTTCTCTTTACTTGAAACCATTTGTAAGCAAAAAACCATTTGGGGTGTCATGTTTGTTTTTCCCTAGTTCCACGGGAAATTACTCAGAATGTATAAGTATGTGTTTTCCTTAGAAAATAGATTCCTTTACATTTTGGCTTTGTGGTTCCCAAGGCAAGTGGGGCCTACGGAAGCCTAGGCTGCCAAGAGGGCTCCCTATCCAGGAGTCCTGTTGGCCTCAGGATTACATCCTTGTTCCTCTAGACTAACCCCCCCCACCCCCCGCCTTGGGCCCCCTCTTGGAACCTTCATCTTCTGAAGTCCAAGGCCTCTGCCCCGGTGGGCTAGACATCTTCCCATCAGATTCTCCCAGATGTCTGGACTCCAGCTCCTCTTCCTCTCCGGGGGAGATGTTGAGGCCTATCAAGGTAGGGAGAGGTTTCTGTCTGGATCTCCAGCACAGACCCAAAGCCAGAATTTCCAGGTTCTAATCCTGGCTCTGCCTCCTGTGTGCTGGTGATGAGGGCAGAGCACTTCACCCCTCTCTGTGCCATGTTTTTCTGTCCTGTAAATGGGGGAGTTGCCAGTACTTGTGTCGGAGGCTCCCCTGAGGGTTGGGGAGAGGGTGTGTGTTGGGCAGTGAGCACAGACCCAGCAGGAGTGGGCAGGGCATGTTTTCTCCCTTGTCTCTGTCCGACCCGTGCTGTGCTCCCAGCCCCTTCCTCCTGGCCGGCAAAGGGAGGCTTCCAGGCGTGGCTTCTCCCCAGCCGCCAGGTTCAGGGCTCCTCTCCCAGGCTGGGCTCCCTGACCCAGAGCCCTTTCTCATCCACCTCCAAAGTCACCCTTCTATGTGCACACCCATGCTCACCATATCCAGAAGTGGGAGCAAAACATGGGTTGTCAGTGGAGAGGTGAAATGGTATCTTTGATATGTAATATTTGTAAGTATTACATGGAACAATATTCATGTAATATTCCATAAGAACAGAAAATTATTCAGCCCGAAAAAGAGTGAAATTTTGACACAGGCTACAATACAGAGGAACCTTGAAGACATTTGGCTAGAGAGGCGAGCCAGGCATAACCGGACGTAGTGTGTGGTCCCATTTCTAGGAGGTCCCTGGAGTAGTCAAATCCATAGACAGAAAGTAGAATGGTGGTTACTGGGCGCTTGGGGGCTAGGGTGTGGGGTTTGTTGTTTAATGTGTAGAGAGTTTTAATTTGGGATGATGAGAATGTTCTGGAGATGCATCGTGGTCATGGTGGCATGACAGAGTGAAGGTACTTGATGCCCACGGTTCGCTTACACACGGTTAAAATGGTCAGTTTTATGTTTTGTATATTCTACCACAGTCAAAAAGTCAGAAATAAAAATGCATACATCACTGATAATAATAGATTTGCCTGTTGGGACCTTCTGAGAGGGGCCACACAGGGGTGCTCCCACTCTGTGGGGGGCACGGAGGTGGATGAGTCCTCCTGGAGGGGCTTTGGGGCAGGGGATGGATACATAGTGACTAGAGTGCATCCCTTTAGGGAGTTGTTCTAGCCTGAGAGCTGAGTTCTGGGGGGCAGTTGAGGGAAATTGGAGAGGGAGACAAACCATGAGAGACTGTGGACTCTGAAAAACAATCTGAGGGGTTTTTTTTTGTTAAAACTTAAATTCTGTCCCTTTTCTTCACATTTATAGTCATGGTGTTTTTATTTATTTATTTATATTTATTTTTAAGATTTTAAAAAAATTTTTTATTTTTTATAAACATGTATTTTTATCCCCAGGGGTACAGGTCTGTGAATCAGCACTCACCAAAGCACATACCCTCCCCAATGTCCATAACCCCACGCCCCCTTCTCCCAAGCCCCTACCCCTGACAACCCTCAGTTTGTTTTGTAAGATTAAGAGTCAATTATGGTTTGTCTCCCTCCCAATCCCATCTTGTTTCATTGATTCTTCTCCTACCCACTTAAGCCCCCATGTTGCATCACCACTTCCTCATATCAGGGAGATCATATGATAGTTGTCTTTCTCTGCTTGACTTATTTCGCTAAGCATGATACGCTCTAGTTCCATCCATGTTGTCACAAATGGCAAGATTTCACATCTTTTGATGGCTGCATAGTATTCCATTGTGTATATATACCACATCTTCTTGACCCATTCATCTGTTGATGGACATCTAGGTTCTTTCCATAGTTTGGCTATTGTGGACATTGCTGCTATAAACATTCGGGTACACGTGCCCCTTTGGATCACTACGTTTGTATCTTTAGGGTAAATACCCAGTAGTACAATTGCTGGGTCATAGGGCAGTTCTATTTTCAACATTTTGAGGAACCTCCATGCTGTTTTCCAGAGTGGCTGCACCAGCTTGCATTCCCACCAACAGTGTAGGAGGGTTCCCCTTTCTCTGCATCCTCGCCAGCATCTGTCATTTCCTGACTTGTTGATTTTAGCCATTCTGACTGGTGTGAGGTGATATCTCATTGTGGTTTTGATTTGTATTTCCCTGATGCCGAGTGATATGGAGCACTTTTTCATGTGTCTGTTGGCCATCTGGATGTCTTCTTTGCAGAAATGTCTGTTCATGTCCTCTGCCCATTTCTTGATTGGATTATTTGTTCTTTGGGTGTTGAGTTTGCTAAGTTCTTTATAGATTTTGGATACTAGTCCTTTATCTGATATGTCGTTTGCAAATATCTTCTCCCATTCTGTCAGTTGTCTTTTGATTTTGTTAACTGTTTCCTTTGCTGTGCAAAAGCTTTTGATCTTGATGAAATCCCAATAGTTCATTTTTGCCCTTGCTTCCCTTGCCTTTGTCGATGTTCCTAGGAAGATGTTGCTGTGGTTGAGGTCGAAGAGGTTGCTGCTTGTGTTCTCCTCAAGGATTTTGATGGATTCCTATTTGACAGACAGAGATCACAAGTAGGCAGAGCAGCAGGCAGAGACAGAGAGAGAAGGGTGGGGAAGCAGGGTCCCTGCTGAGCAGAGACCCTGATGTGGGGCTTGATCCCAGGACCCTGAGATCATGACCAGAGTCAAAGGCAGAGGCTTAAGCCACTGAGCCAGGCCTAACCCAGGCGCCCCCAATCTGAGGGTTTTGAAGGGGCGGGGAGTGGGAGGTTGGGGGAGCCTGGTGGTGGGTATGATGGAGGGCACGAACTTCACGGAGCACTGGGTGTGGTGCATACACAATGAATTCTGTTACACTGAAAAGAAATTAAATTTAAAAGAAAGAAAGAAAGAAAGTCTGCCTGAAGCAGGATGGCGACACGTGAGCTGGGCTTTGCAGGCTTAGGCTGATGGGAGAGACGAGTAAGGCTGGGGAGCATGAGGTGGAGGCAC
The DNA here is from genome assembly GCF_022355385.1 of Mustela nigripes. Taxonomy (NCBI): domain Eukaryota; kingdom Metazoa; phylum Chordata; class Mammalia; order Carnivora; family Mustelidae; genus Mustela; species Mustela nigripes. Next base: position 27,513,630 of record NC_081559.1, on the reverse strand, counting down.
AGGGGATTATCTGGGCGGCCAGTGGGAGAGATGGAACATGTGACACAGGACAGGAAGGTCGGGGCCAGAGTGTGTGGCCTCTGGGGGTCTTGTCAGGGCAGCTGACCCCTTTGAAGATCTGTGGACTGGAATGGCCAACCTCTCTTCTAAGACCCCAGGATGCCACTAAAGGAATGCCAATTTCTTTTTCTTTTTGTTTTTAAGAGGGACAATTCCAGGCACCAGGACAAGCTTTTAGGTGATATTTGGCAGATGTCCAAGTGTTTGTTACCTCTCACCCCAAAGGTGGTCATGGGCTGCCTGATCCCCATTTTGCCATTGTCTCCATAAGTCGTGCTCTGGGAAGCCCGTTCCTTCCCGAGTTCCTTAGTGCGCCTGCCTCTGCTTTCTCAGGATTCCTCAGAGCCTGCCTGCTCCAGGATGCCCTCCTGGGCTAAAGCAATGACACCCAATGGAATTCATCTAATTGGAGTCAAACTAAGCTCTCTTCCTCTTAAGGGAGGAGAGTGCGGTATTGAGGGACCTAAACTCTGGGGCCAAAGGGGTGGGGTAGGCTTCAATCCAAACTGCTACTCAGTAGCTCTGTGAACTTGGGTAAGTGACTGAACTTGGGTGCCTCAGTTTTCATATATGTAAAATGGAGATCATACTTGTGTCTGCCAGCCATACAGATGCCAACAAGCCTTGTGCTCATGCTGCCGCTTCCTGACCACAGAATGGGTTGTATGTCTGCAGTGATCCCAGGAGAGGGAGGACTCTCCCACTGGGGTATTTCTAAGCTTGCCCATGTGATGCAAATCAGAGTGTGCCTGGAAGTGGGGGCTCCTGACTCCAGCCTGGCTTCTGGAACTGGCCATGACTGTGAATTCTTCACTGGCCTGCCTTCTTGCTTTAAACTGCTCCCCTGGCCCAGCCTCTCTGGGGGATCCCTCAGTTCCCCGGGCTGTATGGCTTTTGTAGGGTGCAGCCTCTTTTTCACAGAGATGCAGTGTCTCCTACGCCTTTGGGGAACCAGGAGCCTGGCGTCTGGTGATGTGTGTGTGTGTGTGTGTGTGTGTATGTGTGTGTCCCTCCAGATTCCCCTAGCTCTCCACTTGGAGTGTGTGTGTGACTGCATATTCATCTAGTATTAATGAGGCACCACTGTATGCCTGGTAACGTGCCGGACACTAGGGGTGCAGAGCCAGGTGGTGCCATACCTTTGAGGGGCTTTCATTCAAAAGGTCAGTGGTAAAGTTCTGAGTGACAGGACCTGGCCCAGAGCTTCACTTACTTTCCTGCTTTAAACTCGACCAGGTAGGTGGTGTTGGGCTCTCACCTTCAGAGAAGGGTTTTTGTGGTGGGGAGATGCCTAAACCTACTTAGGGATGGGAATGGGAAGTTTGGGGGCCCTAGGAATGATAGATTGCCCTCCTATCTCCATCTTCCCCATTAGATAAGGGCTTCTTGCCTTCAAGACTTTTTGGTCATTTGAGAGACTCCTCTGGGGCCAGCGAGAGGCCATGTAGACCCCACAGCCACTCTCTCGTGCAGCCTCCAGTGACCTCTACACTTGGTCTGGAGTGGTCAGCCCCCAGATCAAGCCCAGCTCAGAGCTCACAGGGCTAGCTCTGGTGAGTTGTCCAGGTACAGAGGACAAAGACTAGAGACGCCTCCTTATACAGGCCCTAGGGAAAGGAGGCCAGTGCCTGCCTGCCAGTGCCCCATTCCCACGACGGTAACTCAGTGGCTGGATGCCCCATTCGGGAGACAGTCGCAGGGTGGACCAAGCATGGTGCCCGGCTCCACGGGCTGCCTGCACAGAGACAGAGATGCCCTTCTCATTACCTCCTTGTTCAGCCCTTCTGTTTTCACTTGCTCTGCTTCCTGCTAAATTCCCTTCCCAGGCTAAAAGTTTCCATCTCTGGGCTTGGCCCCAAAGTGGAATACTTTTGGAAATTTTCAGCTGAGTTCATTTAGCCATCGTGGGGTGGGAGACGGTGGGTGGGAGAGCCAGACCGGTTCTGTTCATTTCTGATCATTCAAATGCTTGCACAGCAAGACCTGGAACTTTCCCCTTGGATGCTCGGGATCTCAGCTGGGGTGATGGAAGAAAGGAATGTAAAGGAAACAGTTCAGGGCAGGGGACCTGGACCCATTGATTGCACCCCTAGATGAGGGTCTTGCCCTGCCTATCTGCTGGTCTAGGTGCTTTAACTTTTCAAACCGATTTGCTGATTTCTAAGGCTGGGATTTTTTTGCATGAAGGTTCTTTGCACACAGCCATGATGCTAGCTCATGGCTGCTTTACCCTCATGGTGGGATTTTTCTTTGAAATGATTTGGGGCAACCATCAGAAGTTTTTAGCTTCTGCAGATGCCCGTGTAGCTTTGTCATTCTCCAAATCCTAACCAACCATGGATGGACCACAGAAATCTCAGACTTGGCCTGATGGAAATCAGGCAGCTGGCCCGGAAGGAATGAGCCTTCTTCTGCCCACCCTTCCCTCCTGTTTGTTTGGTTTTCCTTGTGTTCTGCGTCAGGGATGAGCTGGTGGAGAGAAGGATATGAAACTTAGATCCTAGATCCGCACATGTTGTTTGGTTTGGGAAATTAAAAACAAAACATTGGGTTGATTTTAGTCCAAGAAAGTAATTTTTTTTTGTTTGTTTTTTTAAAGAAAGACAGGTTGTTGGTCTGGACACAGCTGATTTTTTCTTTTCTTTTTTTACCCTAATGTAAAAAGGTAAAAAAAAAAAAAATCAGCCTTTAAAAAAAAAAGGTTTGAAAAGTGGTCTGTCAGTTAATTTCCTGCTAAGAGGTTCTTCTGTAGGTGGGAATGCTGCGGTACGAATCAGATGATTGGGGAGTGGCTGGAAAGAACTAGGGGGACAGAGGCCAATGTGGGATTTTCAGAGTCCCAGAAAGTTATGTGGCTCTGACAGCATTTCTGGGACATATCTGTAATTTGTCTAAAATGTTCAGGCAGAGAAGAAGGGGTTGCAAAGTCCCTGTTCCCCAGAGACTGTAACAGCAAGACTAAGGTCTCCTGGTATCCCTGGGGTTTCTTAGGAGTCTTGCCTGGAGGTTGGGGTGGTGGATGAAATGCCCTCCGTAGGGCAAATAGGGACAGGAACCCAGCTATCAGGAGGAGCGCGCAGGATTACGGCCCCCCAGCTTGCTGGAGGGGACACTTTCACACATTGTCTCCCTGAGCGGGCTCTCGGCTCTTTCCTTCTCTTTCTGCTCCTGTCCTGGGCTGGGAATCTGTCTAGATTATTCCAGCAACCCTTACTTGTGTTTTTAAAACACAAGCGCTTTTAAAAGCACCTTTAAAACATTGAGATACAGTGGACATGCAACAATGTGTTAGTTTGAGGCGTACAATGTGTTGATTTAATACACCTCATGCTGTGCTTTTCCCGCCTTGTGGGTGCCATGCCCGCCCCACTCCGTCATTGCTTGTTCTTCCCTCTAAGCCCACTCTCTTACTTGGCCCTAGAGATTGTCTACATGTTCACAAACGAGACGACTTTGAATGGCCGATTTGAAGATATGAGAAAGGGGGTGCTGGTGGAGAGATATTTTGGGTAACCTCTCAGTTACCCTGCGGGCACCTGCCCTTATCTTACCGGGAAAACGTCAGCATCCAGGAGCAGCAACCATGTGTGGGGCTTTGCGCTCCTCTCTGAGCAAATGCATAATTTGCATTCGACAGCTTGAGAAACGCAGGTTCTCGCCCACAGTCACACCTTTGGTGAGATGTAAAGTAGGGATTGGCACCTAGATTTGTCCTTGCGAGCCTAGGGTCGTAAGCAGCTGAGGCAGCCATCTCTGGGATCCAGTGGACTTGGCCATCGCCAATAATTCCCAGTAATTGGCGTTGCCCGCTGGGGTCTGCCCGCTGCCAAGTACTTTCTATCCCCACCTTCCATCCTCCGCTGCTCCACTCCCAGTTTCGGCGGAGCTGACTGACGCTGACAGTCTGAGGACTGGGGCCGTGTCTCCCCAAGGGACTGCAGCCCCATCAGGACCTCTTGCTGTTGGCGGACCCAGTCTGATTTCTATGGGTCTGAGGCACCTCGCCCTTGTGGGCCCCTTCATCTCTAGAAAACTGTTCAAAGTCATATGACAGCACTGGTATAAAGACAAACACAAGTCAGGCTAAATTCATGATTACATATTCCTTCTTCTACTTCTTCTTCTTCTTCTTCTTCTTCTTCTTCTTATTCTTTTTTTAAGATTTTATTTATTTATTTGATAGAGAGAACAAGAACATGCAGGGGGAGCTGCAGACAGAGGGAGAGGGAGAAGAGGCTTTCTGCTGAGTAAGGAGCCCGATGCAGGCGGGACTCAATCTCAGGATTCTGGGATCATGACCTGGGTCAAAGGCAGACACTGACTGAGCCACCCAGGTGTCCCATATTCATTTTTCTGTACTGATTTTTGCTTTACAATTTTTAAAGAAGCTAAAACAAAGGCATTTTCAAGGGGTCCTCCAAACCGGCCGTGTGTGCTGTCCGTGACAGGATGGCCATGCCTCCTTGTCTGTCTCTAGGGCTCTGAGGACTCCCCTGGACCCAGCTGCCTCTGCTGCCACCTGACATGGAGCTAAACCCCATGCCCTCAGGCACTGGCCCCAAGGTTCAGGAAAACCAGGACCATCTCTGCTTCTTTCCCTATCTCTTGAAAGTCTTGCAAGCCTTGCAGAGAATCACGCTCCTAAAGAAAGTAACCTCTCTGGGCCTTCCTTCAGTCCCTATAGATATCCTCCCTTCTCCCCACACAAGTTCTTTGATCTAGTCTCCTCTCCACCCCCCTTCCCCTACCTTTGGGAACAGCTACAGTAAGCTCAGTGATGTCGGCAACTCACGGTATCCCTAGGAAGCTCTTCTTCCTTCTGACAGAGGAATGCTGGAAGCTCGAATTCGGGGAAGCCCCTGCTGGGGTGAATCCTGTGGAAAAGGGGTTGCTGCTCTGGGATTTGGGGAATCCAACCCCAGCCCCCACAAGCCCCTTGGCAGGCTTAGTATCCCTGAGCAGCGGCCCCCGAGGCCTTGATGGGGAGAAGTGACTTCCCATCCAGACCCAGCCCTACGATCACTGGGTTCCAGGGTGGGAGGGAGGTCCATCTAGTATATGGCTAAGTTTTCAACAGTTATAAACAGCTCCAGATTGTGTGTTCTTTCCTCCTTCCTTGACCCAAAACTCCTTTTTAACAACCTGGAAGATGGCAGTAAATCACAGCAGGGAGAACTGTCCTTGGTCCCTACCTACCATCCCCACCCCTCGGCTCTCCCTTCCCCCGTCTGTCCCCTGAACCTGGAGATCCTGTGTGCATGCAGGTGGTGACAGCACACCCTGCAGCCCAGCTGGGTCACCCCTCAAGCCAGGTATGTGTGTGCCAGGAGAGGGGGTTGGTCTGGTCTTGGTAGGAGGACCCCCGGGCAGCGGCCCACGCAGGTGCCCACAGCCTGATGTGCAAAGGAGAGCTGAGCTTTGGGCTGGCATATTCCCTTTGCCCCCCAAGTCCTTGCCCTGTGGAGGGCATCGAGGCCAGAGGAAGAGCCGGTTAGGGCCTTTGAGCGGGGTCCATGAGGCCTGGCTCTGGGGGTGGTGCAGTCTTCAGCTTCTGCTGGGACATTCACTGTCTGACTGTGTATTTGGATTTGCTGACTCCACTTGTCAGAAATGTGTTCATGTCCTCAGAGAAGTGGGCTGCTCTTGGGACCTGGGGCAGTGGTGGCCTCTCATCACACAGACCTGATGCCCGCAGGTGGGGATCAGGGAGCGAGCAGATCTCTTTATTGAAACCATTTTTTAGTCAAATGAAGTCTTAAGAAGCAAGTTTGCAAAGAGGCCAACCGTTAGGAGCAAGAAGGTAGCGTTCTCCCTCATACGATTGGCAGTGGGAAAATGTCGGCAATTTCATAATTAAAGCCTTTGTGGGGGCATTTCTTGTGGTGTGCCCACTTCAGTCCAGCTCTACAAGGGTATGAATAACTCCCAGGCTTCACAGCAGCTTGTCTTACTCTCTAAATCAAGAAAGGCCTCGTGAGTGGTGAGTAGTGTACGTTGTCCTGTTTTAATCCATGACTGAATTATTTGAATCAGGGACATTCCTTGGTTTCTCATCCTAACACTGCCATGACCAATCTCAACTGCCTCCTGTATGGACAGGCGTCTTCCCCCCGTATGGATACAAAAGAAGGACTCAAAATGGAGATAATACCAACCTTGTTGCCAGGCCCCTTTCCTCCAGAGGAATAACTCTCCCTTCTCCTTACCCGGTTAGGTCAGCCCTGATTAATGAGAGCCGGCCAGGTGCACAGCCCCTGGTTGGCACTCAGAAAGCAGTGGGAATCATGTAAGTGTCTTCCCAAGCCTCATGATGTTTGCAAAACCTATTTTTTTTTTTAAATGAGTAAGAAAATCCTCTGTCTCCTGACAAATCACTCTACTGCTTTAACTTTAAATACAATGAAGCATCTTTCCTTTTTCTTTTTTTTTAAATTTAAATTTAGTTACCCAAGATATAGTACATCATTATTCTCGATATAATGTTCAATGATTCATTAGTTGAATGCAACACCCAGTGATTGTCACATCAACGAACTTCTTTAAGGGCTGAATTTCCCCTTAGCCACGAGTGGTGGGAAGGTTTCTCAGGGTCTTTGTCTGAAGGAAGGTATGTTCCTAGGACCAAATCCTTCACACCATGGAGAGGCCAAGAGTGTCTGCCACAGTGGGCTTGGCTACCCACTTATTGTGTCAGGTTGGAAAAAGTCATTTGCTTTCTCTGAGACTCCATTTCCTAGGCTGTACTGCAGGGGGAGCTGAGCCCATCTCCCCTTTCCCCTGACATTCCAAGACAAATGTTTTTGAACAGACAATAGACTGTTGTAAGCATGGGCCCTGAGGGATGGCACCGTGTTCCCCCTGGCGCCCACCTTGACCTGCCCCCTACCACAGGTAGCCTGGCCTCTGATCCTGGCCTGCCATCTTCCTTGCCCTGCTCTGGAGAGAGCAGGTGGGGTCAGTCCCAGCTGCTGCGGGCCTCTGCGGCTTCCCAGACCATTGTGGCTGCAGAATGCAGCCCAAGGCATTCGTGACGATCACATGTTCTCACACCTCTTGAGCATCATTTTGCCACAGGGGGTCCATCTATCCTGAACCAGACTAATCTGCTCATTAGGCAAATATTTATTGAGCATCTCTCATGCCAGGCATTGTTTTAGCTGTGTCAGGGAACCAGCCCCTAAGTGCATGGGGCATGCATTCCAATGGAGAAGGAGAAGAGGGACACACACACACACACACACACACACACACACACACACACAGAGGGATGTCAGTGCATGGTAAATACATGAGGAATAGAAAACAATTGAAGGGGGTAGGATGTGAAATGGAAGTGCTATTGTGGCTTGGGTGATGGACTGGGGGACTTTCTGAGAGTGTGACTCAGTGCGGAGACCTGAAAGAAGGGAGGGCATGGGCCATGCTGATATCCAGGGGAATTGGGGTTCATGGAGAGAAACAGCAAAAACAAAGGCCCTGTGGTAAGAGCACGTAGGCTGAGGTCCAGGAACAGCAAAACGGCCGGTGTGGCTGAGACTGGTATGTGAGGGGAGAGCGGAGGGTAGGAAGCTAGAGGTCTAGATGCCAGAGCTTCTAAGAACAGACGAGTATGGCTTTTGTCCAAAGTGTGAGGGGAAGGAAGCCTTGAGGGGCTTGAAGAAGGGGAAAGAAGAAATCAGATCTGATTTGGGTTTTATAAGGGCCGTCTTGCTGCTGCGTGTGGAAGAGCCTGAAGCAAAGGAAGGCTAGAGAAGCAGGCCAACTCATTAGGAGCCGAGCCTGGGAGCCCCAGGGTGGGGAGGACCGGGGCTGGCCAGCGTAGAGGCTGTGAGGAGTGCTTGCATTCAGGGCATGTGAGTGTGAGCACAGACCATGTAGTAGCCCCCGAAATGGTATCCGGTACGAGCGGGTGCCCGGAAAAGGGAAAGGAGACGCGAGAGAACACAGCAGAGCTCCAGAAAGCCTGACTCTGAGTGTCTCTTGCTGTTCCCCGCATGTCTTTGTGTGCCCCTGCTGTGTAAGCCACAGGGATAGCCTTTGTCAGCTCAACCTCTTGTTCAACTTGGCGGCGCCCAGTCCTGAAGCTCCGGTTCTGTCCCCATAGGACCCCTTCCTTTTGGGACAGTGATTCCTTCTTCCAGGCCCTGGTCCCCTCACTCTTATCACAGCAATGTCCGCATCATCTCTGACATGCGCGGCCTTTTCTTTCTCCTGGGTCCTCACCCCTTGCTTAGGGAGATGCATCTGTTGTTGCCATGGCGATGGCTCCTGCCAGGGCTGTCCTCCCCCAGGATGAATCTGGGCCACAGCATGGCTTGCGTTGCCCCCGCCATGGTGGGCCTGACCTGACCTGGTGCACAGAGGCCCTCATTCCTGCCCCCTGCCCCCATCCTGGTTTCTGATGGAGAGGGGGTTCCTTCAAGATGCCAAGTGTTGCCATAACCAAGAAGTATGGGCGGGGGGAGCGTTAATGCCTCGTATGGACAATTTGACCTAGGATAGACGGCAGAGGGGAGGGGTCCAACAGATCAGTTCTTCTCCCTTCCTCTGCCTGATGAGATGGGGTCAGGAGCAGTGACTGCCCACAGGAACGTCAGGGCCGCGGCCTTTCTGGAAGCCGCGACAGGCAATGAGGCTCTGCTTGTATTTGCTGCCCTTTCCTCCTGCCAAACCACCCTTTCCCCTGCTCTCTCTGCCTTGGGACTGAGCCCCCTAACAAGCCTGATAACTGAAGGGGGGCCCCCTTCACGTGATTCTAGTGGGCTCTGCCTGCCAGCTCCCGGCGTCCGGCCAGGGAGGTGGGCACGTGTCTGCAGCTCGTCTTCACCTGCTGGCTTTTTAATCAGAACTGAAGGAACAACAGTTATTTCCTCCTGGCGTTGGACCTGCACGTGTGTCCGGGAGCTGTGGGGGGGCCACTGCCGAGAGAAGTAGACACAAGCAAGCAGAGAATTCCGGGTCCGGCTGCTCCTCACACCCAGCTGCTTCCCTGTCCTGCCCGCAGTCGTCTTCTGCGAGGCAATGCGTCCTTCCTTTTTCCTGCCAGGTTTTAACTGGATCTCTGTCATTCGCAGTATTAGTCAGGGTCCAGACAGAAAACAGAAGCCACGTGGAATATTTTCTGTGCAGAGAGTCGAATACAGAGATGGCAGGGCTGAGACGGCAAATAGGAATTCATCATATCAGGAAGATCCAAACTCCTTTGGGGCTGGAGGGATAAGGGGGGTGGTGTTATTGGTGTCCAGGATGGGGACCACCTGGCGGAGGCTGAGACCACAGGCAGCCTGTGGGGGTAGGGGAGCGGCCACTGCTTGAGATGCTGCTCAAAGCAGAAAGAGAGGGCAGAAAGAGTGTGGTCTTTCTGCTCTTAGCCTCCCGTCGTGTCCCCACGTCAGAGGAAAGGGAGCCTGGGTTGTGTGGTTCTCTGCAGTGCTGCATGGATCCGAGACTGGGGAGAAAACAGGCAGATACATGATGGACACACTGTGGTCCAAGAGTCAGTTTATTCTACTGTCTGACTCTGTGAACCCCAGAACATCCTTGTGTGCTGGTCAAACCCTGTGCCATCCCCCAGAAGCTCCTCACAATGGACTGGGCATGATAGCAATTGGCGGGGAGCATCCCTGAGAGGTCATGCTTCCTTGGAAAAACGGATTGGTTCTCCCCGTACACGTTTGAATGCCTTTACACTCATATGTGGAACCCACGGGAGGCTGAGCCCATGATTTAGGGACTCAGCTGAGCCGCAGAGAGAACTGGATCCAGCCTCAGAATAATCTCCCAGTACGGAGGGCCACAGTCAGGGTCCACTGAGCTCTGGCTTGGAGGCTGACCAGAGCTGTCTGAGCTGGGCCGTGGGTATCGGGAAGTTCTCGCCAGGGTCCAGTCTATATCCCTTCCCCCGAATTGTCAGATCACCCTTGGGAGGCCTGGGACACCATTGCCCCTTGTCATCCACACGATGACATTGAGGACGTTAGAAAAAAGGGAAAAACATTCTTTTTTTAATCTGAACTAAGGACGGACTTAGTGAACTCTGATGATGTGGTGAGGGGTGGGGGCGCTGGGCAGGGATGGGGTCATGTGAGGGATTTTCAGACTCCACAGTGACCGGAATGACTAGCTAGTGCTTGTCCACGCAGTGGGGTTTGAGGTCCAGCTGCGCTCACTGAGAGGCTCCTGGGAAACTAATAGGAACAATTTGGGGTTTTGTAGATCATCTGAATAGAGGTTGTTTCACATGTGTTGGAGGGCACGCAGCTCTCTATATGTCTATATTTTAAAGTAAATAAAAGGCTCTCTGAGCAAACCACACGGTATTGGATGGACTTAGATTCCAGTTCTGAGACCTCTGCCTTCTGGCTTCACAGGAACCTGTGGTGACCGCTCTGGGCTGGGAGTCCTGTTGCTGGGTCAACTTCTGGCTCCTTCCAACGAGTCATGGCAGTTCTGGTGGATGGGCGGCTTGCTGCGCCTCGCCTCGGTTTGCCTTTCTGTGAAACAGGCGGAGGGGCTGGGGCATCGCATGGTGTGAAAACAGATGAAATTTTAGGTCACTTTCATGGGTTGACTTGTGTCTCCCCCAAATTAATATGCTGAAGTCTTTGCCCCTGGAACCTCAGAGTATGACCTCATGTGGAGACAGGGTCTTTTCAGAGGTGAGGAACTTAGGGTGAGGTCATTAGGGTAGGTCCTAAGCCAATATCATTGGTGTCTTTATAAAAATTGGAGCACAGAGGACGAAAGATGACGTGAGGATGACCATCTGTAAGCCAGATTCTTCCCTCACAGCTCTCAGAAGGGACCAACCAAGCCAACTCCTTGATTTTAGATTTGTAGCCTCAGCCCAAGCACACAAATGCCTCTTGTCTCTTCTCAGTGTGGCTGTGTCAGGAGAATCCCTGACCCCCTTGTCCTATGCATCTCTGCCCCCCAACTCACTCCTGTATCACCGTAAGTTCACTTCAAAGCTCTATTTTTTCCATCCAAAAAATTTATCGTCACCCCTATGCCTTCAACTCTGCAAGGGCCTGTCCTCTTCCAATACAAAGGGAAAATATCTCTTTGTTGGAGTCAACAAAGAGGGAGGCAGTTGGGAGGGCCATCTGTCAGGGAGGGAGGTGAGACCATGGGGACAGGTGGGAGGGAGGCCATCACTACTGCCTCCCCAGTGACCTGGATGGGAGGTGGGCCATGCTTTCAGAGACTAGACTAAAAGGCACTTCTTGAAGACCAGAGGTGGCCAGTGAAATGACTCCCAAGGGCCTTGAAGACTCATCCCAAATCTGGGTACGTCAGATTATTTGGAGAGCTTTAAAGTTTTTCACCCCCCCCCTTTGATGTTAATGAAAACGCAAAATACTACCATGAATATCCATGTATTTCCAAGTATTGCTGAGATTAAACTGTACAGATAGAAGAAAAAGCACCTGTGTCTGCTTTTCATTTTTCACTTGGGAACTTCAGAAGTCATACTTCCCAGCCCTACTACAGACACTAAACCAGAGCCATCAGAGGTGGGGTCCAGGACTCCAGTATTTCCCAGGTTCTCCACGTGGTTCTTTGCAGCTGGAGGGATGGGGCATACTTATGGCTGGAGCCAATGAAGCTGCAGGGATTATGCCCAGGAGCCTCCAGATTCTCTTTCCAGGAGCAAGCTCCACACACCTCACTGGCCAGCACACACTGGTGATGGTGAGTGGGGGGTGGGTGGGTCAGGAGACCAGGTGGGGCAGAGGGGGGCAACTGGAGTTAAGGGGCTCAGGAATCAGGGGCTGCAGGTGGCCAGATGTTGGGTGAGCATTTGTGGAGAAGAGAGAAACCAGAGGGACACAGAGGTCAGAGAGAGTATCTCCCAGTAGGAAGAAGATGGAGGACACCCTTGTATCAGGATCTGGGGAAACAAGAACCAGCCCTCTCCCACCTCAGTTTCTAAGATAAGCTTCTCCTCCTGTTGGATGGAAGATGCTAAGGTCTTACTTCTTCTCTCATCTCTTTGATATTCAGCTGTTTTCTTCCTTTTCTAATTACATGATCATGGTCAAATCACCTTGACCCTAATCCATCTCTTGAAAGTGGAGCTAACGCTGTTTTTCTTACTCTATGATATCATGGTTCTTAGACTCAAGTGAACTGATGCTTGCACAAGTACTTGGAAACCATAAAGTGTTCCAGTCTACTCATTCTTTAGTGTCAAGATGGAGAATCATGGCCTCCATCACACACCCTAGACCCCGTCCTTCCCTGCCAGGCCAGACATAATCACTTTCTTTTTCCTTCTTCTCTCCAGGAGCACATCAGTGTCTCCTTTAAATGATAAGGTCTTGCCTCCACATCTGTTTTGCTAAACGCTTCATTCAGGCTTGTGTCTTCAGTGCCTGCCACGAGGTGGGTAATTGGCAAGTGTGCTGTGCATTAATGAATGGAGACTTTAGGCAGTCTGGGGGTACTGAGGAACCCATGGTGGCTCAAGCCGCAGCGCTGGGCCCTGGGTGGGTCCTGGCACCGGTAGAGAAGGGACCAGTGCCAGCTTCTGCATTGTGGCGGAAGCTGCGGGAGCCTGACGTCCGGCTGGGCTTCACCAGGTGCCATGGCTGTCCATGCTTCAGTGAGCTCCGGCCAGAGCCTCCTGCATCCCAGGCTTTGGGGACTCCAGGGCCACGGCTTGACTGGGGGCATCCATTTCGGAAGGCAAACATGCAATTTCAGGTCATGCCCGGTGCCATTTGGAAGGAAGCTCAGGTTTCCCTAACTGGAAACAGCATGTTCTGAAAGCAATTATGGGCTGGGAGGCATGTTCTGGAGTGAGCATTTGTAAGCAAAGGTTACGCTTCCTGCCTGGTGACAGGACAACACGGGGAGGACACACTCCCTGCAGTTAACCCCTGCATTATCCAGGGAGAGCCTGATCATCGCCGGCACGGGGATCTGCTGGGCTGCTGGCCTTTGGTTTTCAATAGCCTCTCGGGGACCACCCTTTTCCACATTAAGACCTTGGAAACCAAATCCGACAGGTCTCTGATTGGGAACAATGGGACCTTGAATAATCACACCCGCCTGGTTTTTGGTGTCCCGAGGAGAGAGCGAGTCTCTGTTTAACAGTAGCTGTCTGGAAGAAAAGCCTGATCTGTAGTGTGAGATCCCTTCTGGGGTGTAAATACTCCTGCCGTGGCAGATTTCAAGTTATGATTTGATGTCTTGACTGCAGACTCGAGGGAGATGCTTGCCGATGCTCGAGAGCTGCCATGAGCTGTGAGGGCCAGCCGGGCACACTGTGGCTTCGGACCCCGGATTTCCCCGTGACCCAGTCGACTGTTCTCCAATATTCATCTGCTATGCATATGAGCAGGTATCCACAGGGCTGGCTGCAGAATTCGCAGACCCCAGTGCAAGATGAGAACATGGGCCCCTTGTTCCAACAGCAAGGGGAAAAGTGCCTTTAGAGCTCCTAAAACATGAAACTTTTTTCTTTTCCTGCCTGGTCTGTCAAGGTGTTTTTAATTTGCTGTTAAATGTAGTTCTAAGTAAGTGGAAATTTAGAAATCAAGCGGTAGGCATGAATTTTATTGTTATTTTATGCAATGCCAGTTTTAGATGAAAAAAATAGAGGAGCATTTAACTAGCAGGACCAATGGGATGACATAATCACATATCATAGTTCACATATGAGAAGTGGGAACTCTCACAAAACAAACTCCACTTTTTTTTTTTAAGTTACAGTTCTAATGAACAACCCCCCTCCCCTTTTTAAAAAAAGATTTTATTTATTTATTTGAGAGAGAGCACAAGCAGCGTGGGGGCAGAGGGAGAAGCAGATTCAGGGAGCCCACCGCAGGACTCAATCCCAGGACCCTGGGACCCTGACCTGAGCTGGCAGGCAGACACTTACCCGACGGAGCCACCCAGGCATCCCAGCTCTACAGTTTCAATTTGTCTCTTGATGAGTGCACATTCTGTAGCTCTTTCTACCTTCCTGACTGGGAATCAAAGACCCGAAAGGGATAAGATCCATGCATTGCTCTCTTTTCCCCTTCCCATGGTTGTGCGTGTTTCCTAGAAGTTCTTTCCTTCTTTCTGAGTTCAAACCACCTTTGGTTTGAATGGGCAATGTAGCTTCTTGAGATGGTCAGCTCCCACGTGGCTTTGACCACAAGCACGACACACTTATCTTGTACTTGCTTTGAGTCGTGTGGAACTGCCACGCACCACGAGCCCATTGGAACTCTGCTCACAGGAATTGCAAATGCTGACTGCAGATGGTGGGCAAGCTGATGCTCGTCTCCGCTCTGCTCACAAGCATGTCCGTGTCCCACTGGGCTTCACCTATAGAACCCAAACATAAAAATACTAAGAACTTCAAGACGGTGACAGCAGAGTCGCAAAGCCACCATGGGGTGCTTCTGAGTTCAGAGACCCCACACATGTGCATCGGTTGCACACACAAGAGCTGGACTTGGAGGCACCATGACTTGTGCTTGCGTCCCAGATTTACGGCTGAGACCATGGGCCTCTCGGAGAACTTGGGCTCAACAAACATTTGTTAAGTAAATGGATAAAAGAACGAAGTCAAGAAAGAAAGAGGATCAGAGAAGCCTAGAGGTGTTCGGGACAGGTGAGGTGTGAGCTTCCCATCTAGTCCTGTGTATCCCAATCCTTCCTACCTTTTGAATGAGTTCCCAGTACTTAATGCCAGGGTTGGGAGTAGAGGGACACCGTTCCTGCTTGTTGAATGGCTGTGGTCCATGAGGGGTTCCCCAGTGAGGTCCATGAGGGGTCCCCCAGAGCCAAAGGACTCGCAGCAAGTTGAGGGCAGAGGGGTGAGATCTCAGAGCTCTCTCCTAGTCACTTGGGCTCTGAAGTCCCCCCATGGGCCCTGAGTGAGACCCCTTCTGCATTCAAATCCAGCCAGGCTCTTTTGGGGAGCTCTCAGGTGTGTGTGTGTGTGTGTGTGTGTGTGTGTGTGTAGGCATGGGAAGTCCAATGCTGAGGACATATTTCGGCTCTGGCTCCCCTTCAAGGTCTCCAGAGAAGTGCTACCAGCTGCCTCCATCACCTGTTCCCACATTTCATCAGGGAAAGTCAGGAGCTAAATCCCCACGGATTTGGCTGTCTGGGGCACAGAAATGCCACCTGGGTCAAATGCCTGCTCCCTGCCCTCCAGCTGGAAGGCTCTCTTCCCTTCTTAGAACTCCCAGCACCTTTTATCTGTGCCTCTGCCTCTAAGACACTTGTTGCAGCCAACCTTGTGACTTGGTTGGTGCGTGATCTCCCCGTGAGTAGGGCCCGAGTGATTTATTCCCGTGCACCTTTCCACACTCCCCGCCCCAAGTACTGATTTAGCACCGAGCTGCCTGGGCCTGGCTTGTGACACAGTAAGTGGGAGGAAGGCCGGAAGGTCTGTGTCCTGAGCTTCTAATACAGGGCAGGTGGGCTGCTGGGCTGGGTTTGGGGGGCTCTGCTCGGGGAGGGTGACAGGCATCAGAGGATAATGGTGCAGCCACAGCGGGGAGGCAGGACGATGCCAAGCAGGTCAGCTGTTCTCTGCATGGTGCTGGAAGAGGCTTGCTGAAAGGCACATCCTGTCCCCAGTGGCTCTCGAGATGGGAAGGGACCCAGTCTCGATAAAGAGTGAAGGACAGACCACAGAATCGGGGCTCATGGTGGAACTGGAGCTGCTGGCTGGGGGTGTCTTACCATGCAGCCCCCTGAGTCTCATTTTGTCATCTGCCAAGTGAGAACAATAATTAGATGACAGAAGGATGTGGAGGATCTGGTAGCCTCCTGTGCCCACTTTTAGCATCTGTGTGCTCTGTCTTGGCTCCCTTTGCCCTGTTTTACCCCCCTCGTCCACAGGGACCCATCCAGCAAACCTCGAGTAGGCCACAGTGTCCCCTTCCTTTCCTCTGTCTCCAAGCAGAATTATAACAATAACACTTCCTGTGTACCCTGCGTTTCACTAAACTCTTTCTGTGCATTAATCCATTTCATCCTCATGGCAACCCAATGAGGTAGGCACTTCCATCATGCCTGTTCTCTGAGGAATTTGAGGCTCAGAGAGGCGAAGTAACCTGCCTGAGGTCGCACAGCTAAGAAATTGGAGAGTTGGGTCTGAAAGTAGGTTTCTCTGACCTACTGGTTGGTGATCTTCTCTACCAGCATCTTGAGTTGCTTCCCCATCTCCAGTGGCAGATCCCTGCAGCTGTATGGCTGGTTGATTGTAAAGCCATTTGGAGATAAGGGGTCGGGAACCTCATGTGCTGTCCTTTGAACTTTTAATGGACCTCTGGGGCTTGTGGTCAAACAGGAATGTCAGGCTGGACCAGAGGTTCCCCGGGCTTATGCTGCAAGACCAGCTCTGCATTCTCCTGCTTTTCTCCTTGGAGAAGCCCTACCCATCCTACTTTCTGCATCTGAGATCCTGGCCCCATGCAGTGGGTCTCGTGGTGGTGGAATGTAGGAGCTATGTGTTCTTCTCTGACCTTGGGTTCCCAGCACAGTTGCTGTCTGAGATCTATTTAAACTGCCTGCTGGCTCTAGGGACAGAGCTGAGTTGGACAAAAGGCATCCGCTTTGGCTTCCAGTCCCATGGATTCTTCCGGCCCCTTCAGTAATCAGATTCATATCCTTTCCCAGCTGATGAATGAGTAAAGGCAGGAGGGTGAGTCTTTGTGGCAGATAGGACTTGGGACACTAGGGCAGTGGGGCTCCCATGGATGACCTCACGGCACAGCTCCTTCTGACCCCAGAGAGCTGGGGAAGGTCACGGTCTCTGAGAGGCCCTGACTGGCGACGGTGCTTCCTTCTCCCCACGTCGGCGGAGACCGCGTGGGTAGTCATGTGGCCTGTGAGCCGTGGCTTCACTGCTGTGTCATATGGAGCACATCTCTTCACGTTCATGCCTGGGGTTTCTCATCTGTGAGGAGGGGATCATGTGTCTGCTCCCCTGACTCCCACGGGGCGCTATGAAAATCCTTGTGAGATAAGAAACACATGTCAATGAGTAAGAACTGTTTTAAATATAAATGAACATAAATGAGGTAGCTGTGGGCTCAGGGGTCATAAATTAGACCCTTCGGTGGTCATTTGAGAATTCCTATCCAGAGTAAAAGGCAGTTTCATAGAAACATATTGAAAAATCTTTATTAGGTTTTTAGTAAACACCAGGAAGACCATGGTGCAGAGTAGTTACAAACAAATGGCCTGCTCATGGATCTTTTGGCCTATACTGCATTTATGGTTCTAGGGTAGAGGGTAAACTCTTTTATTTTAGCTTAAGTCAGGTATTCTGCCTGGATAAAAGGCAAACTTTTATATGGATTATGTAAAATAAAGATCTGAGGCAGCTCTGGTCCCTGGTGGAGATTTGTATCCATTCTCATTTCCCCATGGATATTAACAACATGACCTTGGAGTAAATGTATTGTCAACTCAATCCCTGTGGAGGCACGTGGAGAGGGAATGAATGGACCCTGGGACCACCATGGGGCTGGACCTCTATGGGGGGCCAAGTGTCCCAAATCCTATGGGCAGTGGAGCCCCCTGCCCCTGGCCCCCACCAAGATGCCCAGGTCGGGGACATTTTCCTCTTTGTAACCATTAATTTTCTTTTTAATTTAACAACTATTTATTGGGCACTCATTAACTGCTAGACCCTGTTCTTAAAAACAGATTTATGGAAGTACAACGGACACACCAGAACCACATGTATTCAAGACGTACAATCTGGCAAGTGTCAACGTATGTATATGCCTGTGAAACCACCACCACAATCAAGTTATGAACATGTCCATAATCCCCCAAAGTTTCTTTGTGGCCCTTCAGGGTCGTATTTTGCTTCTCTCCCCATAAGATCACTGATTTGATTCATGTCTCCACAGGTTGGTTTGAATTTCCTAGAATTTTCTACAAATGGAAAATCTGTTTTAGATCAGATCATCTTGTCTGTACTCTTTCACCGGTGTACTTATTTTGGGATTCCTCTGTGTCCTAGTGCATAGCAGTAGTTCACTCCTTGTAACTGTGGTGTAATGGACCACTGTATAGACATACCATGGTTTATTCATTCACTTGTTGAAGGGTTGTTTCAAGTTTCTGGCTGTTTCAAATAAAGCTGCTATGAAAATCCATGTACAGGTCTTTGTATGAACATATGCTTTTATTTCTCTAGGGTAAGTCATACGGTAGAGTAGGTCATACAGTAGGTGTGTATTTAATTTTTTAAGAAATTGCCAAACTGCTTTCCAAAGTGCATGTCCTATTTTAAAATCCTACTGGCAGTTTAGGGAAGTTCCAGTTCCTCCACCTCCTCACCAACACTTGATAGAGTCAATCTCTTAAATTTAGCCATTCTGGCAAAAATTGACAAGACAAGAAAAAACAGATGTTGCAGAGTTTGTGGAGAAAAGGGAACCCTCTTACACTGTTGGTGGGAATGCAAGCTGGTGCAGCCACCTTGTAAAAGCAGTGTGTGGGTTCCTCAATAGATTAAAAATAGAGCTACTCTATGATCCAGCAATTGCACTACTGGGTATTTACCCCAAAGATACAGATGTAGTGAAAAAAGGGCTGTATGCACCCCAGTGTTCATAGCAGCATGTCCACAATAGCCAAACTGTGGAAAGAGCTGAGATGCCCTTCAATAGAATGGATAAAGATGTGGTCCATATATACAATGGAATATTACTCAGCCATCAGAAAGGATGAATACCCAACTTTTGCATCAACATGGATAGGACTGGAGGAGAGTATGCTGAGTGAAATGAGTCAAACAGAGAAAGACAATTATTGTATGGTTTCACTTATTTGTGGAACATAAGGAATAGCATGGAGGACTTTAGGAGAAGGAAAGGAAAAATGAAGGGGGGGGAAATCAGAGGGGTAGATGCAGCATGAGAGATTATAGACTCCAAGAATCAAACTGAAGGTTTTAGAGGGGAGGGGGATGGGGAATGGTTTAGCCCAGTAATGGGTATCAAGGAGGGCACATATTGCATGGAGCACTGGTGTTATATGCAAACTGAATCATGGAACATTGCATCAAAAACTAATGATGGACTGTATGGTGACTAACATAACATAATACAAAATTATATAAAAATGTTAGTCATTCTAATAGTTGTTTAGGGTGTTAAAAAATACACTGGGGCACATTACAAACTTTAAGAGTTTGTCTGAGCAAACACTGATTTGAGCCTGGGTAGCACCAAGCTGGAAGTGGTTAGGAGGGCTCCGGGAGCAGGAGGAGCTCAGGGAGAGATTTTATAGAGAAAATGCAGAAGCAAAGTAGGGAGATTATTGATTGACCAATCAATTGACTGAAAGGCTAGTTGGCTGTTGGTGATTGGCTGTCCTTGGGGTTTTTGATTTTGTAACCTGGAGGCATTTACAGGCCTCCTGTAAGTTTGATTTGTTTATATAGACACCAGAGCATTAGAGCCACCTCAGTCTAATGGCCTCCTTGTTTAATTAGCTTCACAAGTGGTATGTGCTTAGGGTTTTAATTTGCACTCCCCTAGTGAGTAAGGATGCTGACCTTCTTTTTCATGTGCTTATTTGTCACCTGTGTCTCTTCTCCTGGGGAAGTGTCCATTATTCAAGTCTTTTGGTTGTCTTATTTACTGGTTGCTCATTTTCTTATTATTGAGTTTTGAGAGTTCTCTACATAAATCTGTATTGAAATCCTTTTTATCAGCCTTATGACTCATAAATATTTAGTGTGTGGCTGACCTTTTCATTCTCGTTTTGAAGAGCAGATGTTTTTAATTTTGACAAAGACCAGTTAAACAATTTGTTCTTTTATCACCTGTACTTTTGGTACTGTATTTACGAAATCATAAAACTTTTCCTTGATATTCTCTCTATACATGATTTTACAGTTTTACATTTAGGTCTCTGATTTGTTTTGAGTTAATTTATTTTATTTTTTTATTTTTGAAAAACATTTTATTTATTTATTTGAGAGGGAGGGAGAAGGAGAGAGAGAGGGAGAGAGAGAGAGAGAGAGAGAGAGAGAGCATGAGTGGGAAGGGAGGGGCAGAGGGAGAAGGAAAGAGAGAATCAACAAGCAGATTCCCCACTGAGCAGGGAGCCTGACTCGGGTCTCAATCCCAGGACCCTGGGATCATGACCTGAGCCAAAGTAGACATGTAACTGACTGAGCAACCCAGGTACCCTCAGTTTTTTTTTTTTTTTTAATATGCTGCAAAGTACTATTTCTGGTGCTTTTCATTCCCTTATGAGATTCATTTTCCATCTGGCTTCATTTTCCTCCTATCTGATGGACTTTAACATTTCTTTTAGTCTGAGTCTGCTGCTGATGGATTATTCCAGTTTCTCATGTCTGAAAACATCTTTATTTCACCTTTTTAAAAGAAAGATTTTCACTGGGTGTAGAATTCCAGTTTCTTCTTTCCCTCCTTTAAAGATGTGGTTCTAGTGCCCTTCTCAGATGAACTGTTTGGGATGAGACATCTACTCAGATATTGATCTTTGTTCCCTTGTAATCTATCTTTTTCCTCTGACTACTTTTAAGAGGATCTCTTTACTTATCACTGGTTTTGAGCAATTTAATTATACGGTGTGATTTTCTTCATATTTCTCTTGCCTGGCATTCATTCCTTTGTTGATATATGGTTTTCATTAAACTGGGAGAATTTTTTGTCAGTATTTCTTAAATATTTCTTCTGTCTTCTCTGTCTCCTCATTCAATTACTCCAATTATACATGTATTAGACAGCTCAAAGTCATCCCCTAGATCCCTGATGCTCTGGGTTCCTCCCCCCTCCCCCAAATTATCTTTTCTCTCTCTGTGTCCTGGATAGTTCCTATTGCTATGCCTTCAACTTTACTAATCTTTCCTTCTGCAAAGCCTGATTTCCCATTCATTCTAACACGTGTATTTTTCATCTTAGACATTTTAGTTTTCATTTTTAGAAGTTTGATTTGCGTCTTTTAAGATATGCTGCATATTTCTGCTAAACTTTTTGGGTATGTAGGACACAGCTCTTATAACTGTTTCAATTTCCTTGGCTGTAAATTCTACCACGTGTCAATTCCAGGTTGGTTTTCACATAATGGTTGATCTTTTCATTATGGGTCCTATTTTCCTGCTTTTTTGAGTGCATGGTGATTTGGGGTTGGATACCATCTTAGTTGAATAGAGAAGTCATTCTCAATCATTTCCTAACTGGAGTCTTTGAACCAGAAGATCACATATCGGCATCTGGTTGCCAGAATGTTGAATACAGTCTGTGTATTTGTTTTGTTTGTGAGCAGGGCTTTAAACATGCTCTCAGATGTTTCTCACACTTAAAAATCAAGAGATCTCATGAAAACCATGAATTCCTTTAAGAATTAAAAAAAAAAAAATCAGGGTATGTTGCTGCATGGCTTCCATTCCCTCTAGGAACAAACATCTGGAAAGTGGCCATTCTCTTTAGATGGACGGGAAATTTCTATGGCTTTTCTTGCCTACACACCCCAACTGAAAGCATTTTTGTTGGAGTACCTGTTGTCTAAGATCAGCTTTCCAGAAGCAGACCAGAGCTGAGGATTAGTGTATAGGTGATTTGTTAATGAAGGACTTCTGGGAGAACCTTGAGAGGGGGTGGGACGTGCAGGACAGCGGAGGGGAGGGGGTCAAACAAACTCTTTCAGGCAAAGACACATGGAGGAGACTTTAGTTTAATCCCGCCAAGGGATGAGAAAGTGAGAGTTACATCTCGACTAGAGTAGGGGACCCAAACTCTCATACTTCCTCACCATTTAGTGCGATTTGTGCCCTATACCTGGCAAGGTGGGCAAAATGGGGAGGGTAATATGGCTAGCATCCACATTTCTGGTTCTATGTCCTTCCAGTGGTGCTGAGGAGTCTGTGTAAGGGCCACAAGGTGGGTCTCCAGGGATCCTGGTGGGATGGGGACCAGAGAGGGTGCTGGGCGCATGGCGTCAAAACCATGAAAGAATCTGCAACTCCTTTCTCCAGATGCTTCAGCTTCCTCGTCCCCAACCTTATTGGTGGGAAGATCAGTTGAGACTCTCACAGGAGGCTCATTTCATAGCCAAGGAATCTGGAGTGCAGCCACGGGAGGGTACTGACCCAAGGGTTGCTGTCTCCTTTTGTTGGAAAGCCTTGCTGATGTTGCCTTGCACATCTGTGCTTGGAGGAGAGATCTAGATTTAGCATTATTGAAATCTCCTGGCATCCCTGGGGAGGAGAATCTAGTAGTCTGTTCATTCATTCATTCATTCACTGAGTTATAAACATTTATGGAACCAAGCAAAATGTTCTGAAGAACTGTTTGGTTGGGGGTACTTTGAGCCCTTTATAAAACAGAATCTTCCTGCTCTTCCCCAAACCTTTTCTCCCAGATTTCAGGAGGAAATCAGGTGGTCTGCTGTCATTGCTTCAAAATTCTTCAAATCTCTCTTCAACCTGTGCCTAGGGAGAAGTTTTGTGCCTTAAGTTATGGACCCAAGAGCCTGGGGTTCAGGCAATGTGGCCCTACCTCTGTCCTGCTGGGGCTCTCTGTGTCCTCTCCCTGTTTCTGGATCTTCACTTCCCCTCATGTGAGTGAAAGCCACTGAAGCCAAAATCAAGGAGCTGGGCACGGCTATCTCAGGCACCTAGGAGGGGGTGAACAGATGGAAATAGGGAAACAAGACCGCCCCTTTGCTAGGGGCGAGAGGCCACCCTGGTCTCTCCAAAGCCCTGGAGATAAATATAAAGAACAAATCCCCCCTGGGCACCCATAGCTTGGAAGGAATGGGCTGGATGAGGACCTGGGGGGAGAGACTGGGAGCGGGAGCCAGGCCGTTGAGGGCCTGATTCTCAGGCCACTCTCCAGCTTTAAGTGTGCTGTTGTGAGCTAAGGATGGGTGGAGAGGACAGAGGGGGAGAAGAGAGAGGGACAAACTGAGCAAAGGGGTAGAGGAGAGACACAGAGAAGGAAAGTGGGAGAAAGAACAAGACAGAGAAAGAGAAAGAGAAAGCGGGACTAGGGGATGGGGGATGGGGGAGGAGGCAGCCAGGGCAGGGGTGGTGTCCTGGTTTGGAAATTCTAGGGGTGTTGCCGATGGAGGGTGTGGTGAAATCGCCTCAGGGTCCCCAGAAGCTTCCAGTGGGCCTGTGCCAGGCCATAATAACAGCCTCTCGGTGGCTCCAACCCGCTTTGGCCTCGCAGCTCCCAGGAACACTCAATTCACACAGGCGCAAAATGCAGTCTTCTTGAGCTCACGCTGCCTAGTAGCTACTGCGGTGTTTGCACTGTGCCCGCAAGCATCACGGGCAATTAAGAAAGTCGTCCGTTGCAATCGTGGGCTGCCATTTAAGGGCTGGAGCCTGGAGCCCTCTGATGAGACACAAATGAGCAGGGGAGGAGTGTTGTTTCCCAGGAGAGGGACCCCTGCCATTAGCTGGCAGATCCCAAAGGGAGGTGAACAAAAGTTGTTGCAGGCTCATGGGAAGGAAGGAGGAGATGGGGCGGGCACGGGGCCTCACGTGTGCGAAGGACACGTGCACATACAGACACACCTCTCAGACGCCGGCGTCCACTGGCAGGTACAGGCACCTCAAACTCAGTCCTGAAGACATGTTGGGGTGAAGTATGTGCGGAGAACACACACGCTTGCACACGTACACACACATGCACAATTTCATGCACGTACCGGCCAACAAGTGCACAAATGCATGGGCTTACACAGACATCTGCACTGACTTTCAGCGTTATTTATGTAAACCCTCACTCATGGGCAGCAGCTCTCACAAAAACAAGTGTGTATCTGTATGCGCATGGATAAAAAAACAGGTAAACTGAGGCACACAGACACATTCACACTCACATATTCTAACCTTTTAATCTAAAATCCACAAGCAAGTCCGCTCCAAGACTTTTAAAATATGCATGCTCTAGACTTCAGACTGTTTTCACGGCCATGAGGAAGAATGGATTTGGGAACAGGTGCATTTGTCTGACGGAAGAGAGCAAGAGTTGCAAGAGAGCTGCCGTTTCTTTGTTCTGCTCTGAGCCACTTTCCGTGTCCTTTCGGAGGCTGAAGAACAACTGCTGGTGGCCGCCATCTTCCTAGGAGCTTGCCACCAGCCACTTGCTGCTGTTGTCATCGATGCTACGCTGATGAGATTTAGGATCTCAGGGAAGGATATTTCAAAAAAAAATTTTTTTTTTTAAATTGAAGTGTAATTAATACACAATGTTCTGTTAAGTTCAGGTATCCAACATAGTGGATCAACAATTTTATATGTCACTCCATGCTCCCTGTGGTAAGCACAGTCACCCCACAAGGTCATTACGATAGCATTGACTTTGTTCCCTGTGCTGTACCTCTCTCTGCCTCCAGGACTGATTCATTTCATGTGCCATGAAAGTAGGGTTCACCTGCCTTACTTCCCCAAATCTTTGTGTCCTCACTCGTAGCCTGGCCAGAGCAGGGGACTGGATTGAATGAGTAGAGGGCTGTGTACTGTGACTTTCTAATTTTCAAAATAGAGTTTAGGAGTGTTTTCATTCTTTTCTGAGGTTTGGGGTTTCTCTCTCTCTTTCTCTGCTTCCCTCACCCCTATTTCCCGCACTGTTATTAGGGAAAGAAAATTGGAGACCACGTCCATTTTGAGAACGTCTCCCAGAATAATTGTGCCGTGACACATGGGGAGTGCAAATGGAAAACAGGAAGCCAAGCTGCAAGGGCTCGTTTGGAACTGGCCAACTTTGCAGTGAAGTTTTCAGCCAGAGGATCCACAGATGGCCGCTGTTTCCCACAATGCCACTTCCCTCTGTGTCTGGTTAAGAATGGGGGCTGCCGTTGGCTGGATCTGTCTCCTGTGGTGGGGATGGTGACCTTCCCCATTAGACCCCAAGACCAAGTTCAGTGCATTTGTTGTTGGCTCCACGTGGCAAATTCTGGAAGCCAGCAGCCTCTGACCACCTCCCCACTATTGCGGCCCAGGGAGCCAAGGCTCCACTGGAAACCTACCAAGGACATTGGTTTGGAGGGCTTTTGGCAGTTTAGATTTGGGTCAGAAGTGGCTTCAAGAAGCCTAATTGACTTAAGTATTTTCATTGAACTTTTAGCGCCTTCTTTGCCTCAATCTTTCAGTTTTTTCTTAATTGATCATAGAATATACAAGAAAGACTAGAATATTTGAGCACTGGGGCTTTTGGGGTTCCTGAGTGGACAGGACACTACTGATGGATGCAGACATGGAGGGTAAAGGAGACTCTGTTGCAGCTCCAGGGGCTGGTGTTGGGGGTGGGGGGAGGGGGAAGATGCCTGGGCTGTGCTTTCCCTCTAAGGCAGGGTTTGGAGGGTGGCACCGCCCCCCAAAGCCATTTTGGAGTGTAGAGTCAATGAGAATCAGCTATTTCAATCTTTAAAGCCCTGTCTACCACCCCTCCGCCCCAGACAAGGAATCGATTTTTTGGTATGGTTCCGGGGGGTTATTAGGGGTACATCAGCTTACATTTTCCGCATAGCAAAGCATCCCAAATCTTAGTGACTTAGAAAACAACCATTTCTTCAGCTCATAATTCAGAGGGCATGCAATTTGGGCTGGGCTCAGAAGGGCAGTTCTGCCGATCGGGGCCAGTTGGGCGGACCTCAGCCGGGGCTCACTGGTGCATCTGTGGTCGGCTGGCAGACCGGCTGAGGCCTGGCTGCTCTTGGGGCGTTCAAGCTGGTATGACTCAGCTTTTGTGTCTGTTTTTGTTCGTCCTCATCCAGGCGACCCTGATCTTGTTCTCATGGCAGTGACGGGGTTCCAAGAGCGTGAAAAGATGCAAGAAGCTTGAAGCCTAGACTCCAAAATGGCACGATACTACCTTGGTTGCTTTCTGTTGGTCAAAGCAAGTCATAGATCTGTCCTGTAAAGTCACATGCAAACAGTGTGGGAATGAGGAGGAGTGGAATGAATGGTGGTCCATTTTCCAGTCTACCACGGGGGTGGGGCAGGGAAGGCAGATTTTTTGGCTTGATATTCAAAAACACTTCCTGATGAGTTGGAGCTGCTTAGAAGTGGGGCGGACCGACTAGCCTGCCACGGGCTAGAGGAAGGTCCACCTCCCCAGTGATCAGAATGGGACCCTGTAGCCTCCAGAAGCCCTTTCAGTTCCAAATATTTATTTATTAGGAACTTATTTTTAACCACCCAGAATTGAAGATTTTCTTAATCTGAGAATCAGAAGGACTGGACTAATAATTTCCCAGATCCTTGAAAGACCTGATCCACGTGCTGGGACCCTGTTTAGTTAGAGATAGGGAGCAGAAGAGAAAAGATAAAGCATGCCCCAAAGGCAAAGGTTGCCAGGCCCCATGTTTATGGTATTGTCTCAAAAAAAAAAAAAAAAAAAAGATGTCCCCTTTTTTGTGGGGGTATTTGTCTTCTAAGTGAGAGTTGTGAAAGTGCCTCTACTCCTCTCCTAAAGGACCAAAGAAACAATACATGTGTATTTTTCGAAGAAATGCACATGTGCAGAGAGTGGAAAATAAGAAAAACCCACGATCCAACCTGATATCAGCTCTAAAGGAGATGTAAAGTCGAGCCCCAGAATCTGAGCCAGGACAGGAAGTGGGCTTGGCCTGCACGAGGGATATGCTTGCTGCCTAGAAAGCCACCCTGTGCCTGGGCTCCCTGTCTTCTTAATTCCCTTCAGCCTCTAGCCCCTCCTGACCCTGGGAACAATGCAGCTCTGTCCTGAAGGCTTTCCAGCCTGAACAGCCGAGACTGTGCCTTTTGTGATATCCTGGAGAGGAAGAATGGAGAAGCTGGTTTGGGCGTCTGCGGGTGTGAATCACTGCTGTCACATGGCGGGGCCGGCTGCAGCGGCTGCCCGGGTCTGCACAGGGGGACACAGGAGCGTGGCCCGAGCCCACGCCTGGAGGCTGGTCAGCCAGCTGCAGAGGGCTGGGCTCTGAACTATACCAGCTGAGAAAGGACAGCAAATGGGGTGGGGGTGGGGGAAGGTCTGGCCCAGACAGGGCCACTGAAGAAGGACATTCTCATGGGCCCAGGGGGCAGGCTCTGGGCTCCGGATGCCACCTTCCAAATCGAGGAGCAGTTGTGGTTTCTGTGCCGGAGGTTCTTTGAGTCACAGAATTTCTGGTTCGTTCTCAAAAACTGCAGGGCCTTGGCTTGTCCCTTTATTTAGGCAAGTCACGATTCCCTCGGCTCAGGGGGTTTTCCCCAAGGACAGGAAGATGCCCAGAATATGGAGAAACCACCCTGTTCTGGGGCAAAGAGGATACAGTGAGTGGGGTGGAAGCTGGGGCTGCTACTCTGTTTCCAGAACCATTGAAGTCCCAACTTGAGCGAGAGAGATGCTAAGGCTGCCTGCAGGCTCCTCAGAAGGCAGGTTGGAGAGTGGGGAGCATCAAGACAGGAGGAAGATTTGGGCTAGGCAGAACAGATTTGCTGAGAGTGAGGACTGTCCCCCAGCCTCGTTTCAGCTTGCAGAGGGATTGATTGCTCTGCTCTCAGGCAGAGGAATGGATCCAATGACCCTGGGGGTTCTGACTTTGCCAGACCAGGCCCCGCGGGGTGCCTTCTCCTTGCTGACCTGAAGAGGGCAGTGTGGTACTGTGGGCAGGATTCTGCTGTCTCATCAAATTTTCTTCTCGCTCTACTGGCCTCCTAATCTTTTCCAACCAAAGCTGCTTAGACACACACAACCTGAGTCCTACTCTAATGACATGGATTTAGGCTTGTGCTCTGGGACCCCTTTGCTGAGAGAGCCCCTGGCCGTAGATCTGCTCAGACAGCATAGCTCACCCTTGTCTCTGTCTGTTTCCTGGTCCAAAACCCAAATCCTAAAGGTGGCTGTGTAGACAAGCAGAAGTCACTTGTGCCCATATAGACCTTTATGGTTTTTGAGACACACGTCTCATCTACCTCTCATAGCAGGTATGAGCCGTGCATAGGGGGCTTCATTTTATAAATGAGAACTGAGTGCCAAGAAGAGGTGGAGGGACAGGGCAAGGTGGCTCACCTGGTAAGAGACAGAGGCAAGTGGGGACATGGGTCTTCTAACCACTGGTCCAGTGCTCATTCTATTCTTCTATAGGATCCCTGAGATTCAGTCCTCCACCCTCCACCTCCCAGGGGCCATCCCCTTTTTTGTGGGGGTATTTGTCTTCCAAGTGAGAGGTGTGAAAGTGCCTCTGCTCCTCTCCTAAAGTCTTGTGTGACTCTGGTCAACTCCACTGTCTTGGCAAAGTCACTTCCAGCCTCAAGGTTTGTCTTGCCCACCAGGGAAATGAGGGCATTGGATCAAATCTTCTCTATGATGGGTTGGAAGCTCAGTCTTTTGAGAGTCTTGAGATGACGGGTCTGATCCTGTCAGAGGTCAGAGACTTGTCAAGGCTCCACAGCTGGTTGGTCATTAACCTGGAATAAGAACCCTGTTCTCCTGACTCGTGATGGTGGTGTCTTGTTGAACCCAATGAGGGAAGAGAGTGCTGGGTTGGCCAATGGGACTGGAAGTCTGGCTTCCCATCCATAAGGGTCTTGGTTCCTGGGAGTCACCATGAAAATCTGTGCCCAGAGATCCCATTGTGCCCCTGCTGGGGACAGCCCAGGCAACACAGGCATGGGATCTTAGTTCTGATGCTGGTTTGGGTGGGAGGTCTTGCAGAATTCATCCTGCCCTTCGGGCCTGATATGGGGAAGTCTGGGCTTTCTCATGAACCGTATCAAGGCTGAGAATCAAGCGGGAGTGTTGAGCTGGTGCTTCAAACCACGGCTGAACCCCAAGCCATTGCAGCAGCCTGGTTGTCCCGGGGCAGCTGAAGACAGGGCGTGGCACGGGAGGGGGGCTTTCTGGGGAAGGCTCAGGTTACATTTGCTTGAGATTTCATACCATATAGGCATAGAGATCTTATATTCCTGAGAAATGATTCCACCTGGTCTGTGTGGCTTAAGGGAAGTCTTTTCTGGAGGCAGGAGCCTAGACATAATGATTTTCCGAGATTTTTCTTCTATTTACATATTTTTTCTTCCTCTGCCTACTTTTGCTTTTCTGCTTAAAAACTGCCATAGTCAAATGCCTATAAAAGTTCACTTATTTGCCTTGACAACAGGCTACCTTCTTTGCTTATCCCTGCTACTCCCTTCCTTAAGCCTCGATCTTCCTCTTAGTTCTATTTTTCTAGCCCCACTAAACAACAGTGTGACCTGGCGGAGGTCTCTCATGTGGCAGGCTGTTGTTAGAGCATGCGTTGTCCTTTCAATGGATCGGAGTTCGAATCTCAGTAGACAGGCTCCAGCCAGTTGTGTGAATCTGAGCAAATCACTCCATCTTTCTGAACCCTGGTCCCTCCCCCTGTAAAATGAGGATCATGCTATCTAACTCATCTAGTTGTTTTGGGGATCTGAGGGGGACCTATGAGTTCTTAACAACCAGAAGCTCTCGGTGTCTGCTGGAATGAGGCAGTCCGGCGAGCGAGGAAGAGAGAATGCACTGAAGGCATGGAAAGCAAGTTTTCTGAGGTTGATTTCAGTCACAAGGTAATTGCGTTCCTGCAATGTGACGTGTGAATGTGTGGATTAGCAGATGTGCTTTGGGGCATTTGTGGTCAACGCCTGCCCTGGAATGCAAGCCTGAGTGCAAGGTGATGATGGCCACTAGTGTGGGTGTGTGGGACAAAAGAAGCTTCCCTGGAGTCAGGGATTTGGTATGATTCAAGCATCTTAGGAAATAGGACGCTGGAGGACTCTGCTACGTGGGATGGTCTGAGAAAGGACTGGAAAGCTGGAGAATGGAGTTGTATGGCATTTGTCTTTAGAGGGGGTCCAAAGGGGTAGATTTAGGGTCCTTTAAAAGACATTGAAGAAAGTGGGAGAGGCCAGGAGAGACCAGGAGATGGAGTGCTTTGAAGCTCCATCAGTAGAAGATCTAATTTAGGTGAAAAGTTTTGGATTCTCTGCAGAGAATCCAGCAAAGTATGGGGGTTGGTGACAGGGGGAGGGATGACAGAATTCTACCAGCCTTTGCTTATAAGAGGTCCCCCAACCTTGGAGGATATCTTAAAGTAGCTTATTTGTTTAATATTTTCATTGCTTTGATGTTCCTGACAGCAACCCTCAAACCAGCCTACCAGACTCAACTTGGTCTTGACAAATACTTAACACCAGATGATCTGGTCTCCCTGTGGTGCCTCGTCTGAGCCCTGGTGCCCAGGCAGATGAGCATTTGGAAAGGCTGGAGAAGCTTCTCCAATGTAAGCCCCATGATGATGGTTGGAGGGAGCCCCATGGTTGTGGCAGGATGGGGGGGTAGGCTTCTGGCAAAGCCCAGGCGCCAACTTTTGTTCCCTCAGCAACATCTGGTGGCCATGATCTTCTCCGCCTCCTGGAGGAAAGCTGCCACGGAGAGGAGGAAGACACATGATTGGTGTCTTGCATTCATATCCTGTGTCCCTGCGTGATCCCTGTGATTTCTAAGCAGCTCAGACTAAGCCACATGGGTCTGGTAGGAGCTTTTCCAGGGAGAAACAGAATAGGTGTCATTCATTTACATGTAGCTTGTCTAAAAGGGGTTGATTTCTTAACACCTCTCAGTCCTGAAGGCACTGGAGTCCACTCCTCTATGAAGAGTGATACCTTGCCCTGTGTCCAGAACTTGAAAGGGACTTTGGGCATTGTTGCCTGACTACTGTTTCCTTTCTTATCTGGTGCAACAACAAGAGGTTTGACTATCTTTGGGCTCTCATCTGAGGCTCCCCTCAAACTGAACTAGAAGTGGGGAGCATTCCTGCAAGCCCTACCAGGCCATGGGAGTGGAAAGGGCCTAAGCTGGAAATTAGAGCATCTGGACTCAAGTTCTGGCTTTGTTGCCATGGTTTGTGCTTCAACTTGTCCTTTCCACCTCCACAGAGAGAGGGAAAAACCATGACATGTACCTCAAATTGAGAGAATTAAAGAGATGATGTGTGTGGAACATAAAGGAAAGGAAGTCATAAGCACAGGAGAAGCACTTGGAAAATGTCATCATTTCTCTCACTTGTGTTCCAACGAGTCTCTGGTATTTTGGGGTTAGGGGTTGGTAGTGGTGCTGTTGACAGGGTTGCTAATGAACAGAATGGCTTGGGGAGTCCATACTGGGAGGCAACCCAGCCAGTTCCATTCCTCTGAGAATGCCTCACTTTTTTGTTGTGCAGTGGTCTTCTGCAGACCAAGCAAATGCAACTCTGCTCAAATGTGCACTATCTGTGAGTTGGATACACACTCACTTGAATCAACTTAAAAATGGTTGTGAAGAAACTAAACGGTGGCACAAGGTGTCCTACCATTTTGAATGGCACCGAGAGAGTTCTCTGTCTCAGGTGCCAACTGGTGCCAACTGGCAAAGACCCAGGAAATTGTCTGCATCAAGTCCCTTCCACTGCCTCCTTCCTGGGAAGATTTTTGGTCTTTCCATGTTACATCCAGTTCTTGCTCTTTTACCTGATTGGACTTTCCTTTGTCTCCTCCGTACTCTTTCTCTCTCTCTCTCTTTTTCCCCCTATTAATAGACAATGACCAAGGTTGATCTGATCTCACAAATGTA
The DNA here is from genome assembly GCF_022355385.1 of Mustela nigripes. Classification (NCBI taxonomy): domain Eukaryota; kingdom Metazoa; phylum Chordata; class Mammalia; order Carnivora; family Mustelidae; genus Mustela; species Mustela nigripes. The sequence continues at coordinate 27,482,017 of NC_081559.1, read as the reverse complement.
ATCAAAAGAAAAGACAAAATATTCATGATATGCTCATCAAAGCAAATGAAAGCAGTTATCAAGTAAACTTGGACATGGCTAAGAAATAAAGAAAAGAATGACAATACTCATAATAGTGACAGTGTGTGTGTGGAGGGGGTGAGCACTCATGACTCATGACTCAATGCGAATATAACTGGATTCAACCGTGCTGGAAGACAATTTGGCATATGTATCAAAAATAAACAAAATATTACATGGTAATGTAACATCTAGGAATATATTAAACAACCAGGCAAATTCATATAGCTATATATGCAAGATGGGGGGTTTAATTATAACGTTTATTAACAAAAAATTGGAAAGACTGTAAATATTCAATAATAAGGATTTGTTGAGTAGACTATGGAATATGAGGCTATGATACAGAGCTATTTAAAATGGTGACCTGGGGCGCCTGTGTGTCTCAGTTTGTTAAGCATCTGCCTTCGGCTCAGGTCCTGTCCTAGGGTCCTGGGATTGAGCTCCACATCTGGGTCCCTGTTCGGTGGGGAGTCTGCTTCTCCTGCCTCTCCCTCTGCCTCTCCTCCCGGCTTGTGCTTTCTCTTTCACTCACTCACTCTCTCTCTCACAAATAAATACATTAAAAAGAATGGTAACCTGGGTTAGAGGTTACATATTGATAAAATTGAGAGGATAAAGAATTACAAAATATGTGTGTTTCCACTTTTATAAAAACAAAACCTTAATAAGAGCATAGAAAAAATCTGGCACTTATGTACATCATATGGGATGGAAAAGAAATGAAGGGGGACTTAAAAAAGCTTTTCTAGTTAACTGAATTTTGATTTTTTGCTCCAACAAACTGAGATTGCTTCTTTAATAAAGAAATCACAATAATTTAAATGGAATTGAGACAATGAACACAGACATAAATAGAGGTCAGCTGACACTTCCATCAGAATCTCGAAGTCCCTATCTTTCCTCCTCTTTAGACTAGATTAGCTTCCCAGGATTCTAGAGATGCAAAACAGAAACAATTAGTTCTTAAGCAATTTTTCCAATTAATCTTATGCTGAAGTACTAATTCACCAGGATGTTATTCTCTCCTATTTTTCACTGACCGCATTTTTACTTCGTTTGTGTTGAAAGGAAGCTGAAAAGGGATTTGTAGTCCTGTTTTCATTTGTGCACAACTGTCCTTTCCAGCTGCAGTTTTGGAGAGGAAACACACTGAAACCCCACCAGGGAGACAGCTGTATGCGTCCCAATCAGTCTGGCTGGAAGGAACCGCTCTTGGAAACTGACCGTGGGGCAGAAGCTCATTTCCCGTCCTCTGGCGCCTTCCCAGCCCTGCCACCCGCCTCCACTTCTTCTGGCTCTGTCTGAGCAGCCCCCTCCTGGAGGGCTTTTGGAACAGGGTTTGGGGCACCTGTAGCTTAGTTCTGTATCCCAAAAGAGGTTTAACTTGTCCATGAGAAATGAGTCAGCATGCAGAGCCAGGAGCCGTGAGATACTTCTGTTCTGAGATCTGGAATCTCCTGGACAGTTTAGAAAGACATGTTTTTGGCGGGTGAAATCTCAAGGCCTAGAATGGGGCATTTTTGGTTTCTGGCTTGGTTAAGCATATTCTCCAGAGCAGGCAGAGGTATCATACTGAAAACAGGAATGCTGGTGTGGGGTTTCCGGGTTGGTGAGAATAGATCTTGCCCCTCCAGCAGTCCTGGTCCCACACTGTTGCGTAATGAGTGGACATAAAGACAGAGTGGGGAGATCGGAAAGGCTGAGGTGGCTGACTTGGGAGAAGCAGTCCATTTTGCTGAGCTAGCTTGCATGGCTGGGATGGCATTTGGGGCCAGGATCCGGTCACAATTCTGTCTCCCACCCAGATTCCTGCAGCAGGGACAAAGTGACCTGGGTCTTGTCTCTCCAAGTGGTTTCTGTCAAGTTTTGTAATGTGAGAGCTTCCCTTGGGGGCTGAGGCCTTCATGCTTAGCTGTAAGCTGCTGAGACGCTGTTTCCAATCTTTTTAGCAAGTGGATTGGCTTCCAGTTCCACAGCCTTGGAAACCAGACCCCTCTGTTTGTTCCCCAAAATAGGTATCACCTGCAAGGAGGCAGAACACGCTGTCCAAGGCCAACTCTGGATTTTCCATGGTTTGGTGTGGGCGTGGGAGGGTGAGGGAGCATTTGGAGAGCCCAGAGAAATGATGTCTAGAACCCCAAATTGACAATGACTAAAAAAAAGTCAGCCATCTAAATTAACTCCCCCTTTCAGAAGATGTTTCTAAAGCTAAGTAGCTGAAAAGTGACATTTGAACGATTTCATTTCCAGCTCCTCCATCACTCTAAGATTTCCCTCCAAGGCTTGAGTTGATGAAAAACAAAGAACCTGTTTATGCCCCTATTCAGGCCACAAGTAACGGAGACGGGAGAGCCTATGCTCATGAACCTGCTCCTTCCCCTCCTTCCCATTCATACATCGGAGGACCTGCTGAGAATAGGTACTAGAATTTCGAAATAATTGTCTTAAGAAGAAAGACAACAATAACAAGAGTATCTATGGTTTAATAAGTGCCTACTATGTGCCAGATGCTGTATATGTGTAATCTCAAATCCGCAAAAATAATCTTGCAAGAGCAGTGTTGTCACCCCCATTTTATAGGCTCAGAATCTGAACAGGGAGTCTAGGAGAAGTTGTCACTTGCCCAAATTTGCATGACTCAGAAATTCCGGGATCTACATGGTGCGCTCTCCCTCCAAGTCAAGTGTTCTCTCCCCGTGGTGCTCTGTGCAGACTCCCGCTCTCCCATCCTCCCCTAGATCCAGGATAGGTCAGGACTGGGGAAGAGGGGTGACCACTGCCCACCCAGCTCTTGGCTCCTTCATTGCACAGTTCTTGGCTGGAACCCATTGTCCTGGTTTACTACATGGCTGGGAGAGGGAAGGGATTAATTTTCCTCCCCAACCTAAGAGAGGTAGGTTGGTTGGGATGAGGGGTGACATACACAGGAGGAACCTGGGTGGAGATGGGAGGTGAGAAGTCAGCTGAGTTGGTTTTGGAGATGACAATGGCCTGGTTAGGGAAATCCCTTTAAAAACAAAGTTCACAGGTATTACAAGTTTCTGATTTCTCTGGCCAAGACTGATTGTCAGGGTCCATTCAGATCCACCCACTACCTTGGTTATAGAAGAAAAACATTTCAGAGCTGTTTGGCCACCCTTCTGCTTAATACTTGTGGTCCTGCGGTCCTTTCAAGTAATTTGGGGGTAATTCTGCTCCTGTAGGCCCAGTATGGCTGGGAGGAGTCAAGAGCCTTGGGAGACACAGAAATGCAAGCCATTAAACAGAAAGATATCACAAGCCAAGAGCTCATAGACAGTGATAGAAAATGGTTCCAAACCCAGAAACAGGGGAGCTTTACCACAAGGAGGCAGCTCCTCAGTGCTTGCAGATGGGTCACTTCTGAGTCACCTCAGTCACTACCCATCCAGCCCTTCCTGCCATCTCCACATTCCACTCTGTAGCTAGTACTATGTCCCGGCCCCAGGTTTCCCACTACATTAACTTGAGATGACCACAGTGCCCTTAGGTAATGGTGATGGAGAGAGTAGATTCAGTGACAGTAAATACGAGAATCATGTTTCCCAGAAGGTGACTCTACCAGATAATATGCAAGGTGCTTTGCCTACATTAACTAATCATCTGAAGAATATGTTCATTTTACCAAGACTCAAAGAGGTTAAGCGACTGGCTCAGGATCACACAGCTTGTCACACAGTCAGGATCCAGATTCAGGCTTGTTGGACTCCAAAACTCACAGTAAAGAGGACGGAGTAAAAGCAGTATTTCTAGTCATAAATACTAACACCATTTCTCAGCCATTCCTATTCTCAGTGTGCTCCACAGAATTCTCAGCACTAGGTGCTGTCAGGCAGAGATGGGGAAGCTAAAGCATACAGAGGCTGAATGAGGTATCTACAGTCTCAAACAGGTCAGCAGATGAACCCGAAACAGAAGGTGGATGGTCCATTAATTTATTACCTCTTTTGCAAAAACTGCCAAGAGATCCAACTGATTGCATAAAAGATATCAACTCAGGGAAATACATCAGTCAAACTGATAAAGATGTCAAACATCAAAATGCATGTTTGCCTGTGAGCCAAGTGGTAAGAAATGGTGAGTGGTGTCTGAGAACGCTTGCCAGGGTGACAGTCATTTCATGGTCTCACAGAAAGCAGAGTGGGGAGGGTGCTGGAAGGTGAGGTCATCTAGCCCTCCTCTGCATCCATGACAAGTGGTTACCTAGCCCCTGAAGGATACCCACATTGTCACAAAAGTCCCTTTCCCAGAAACTGCAAATTCTGTTTCTTCCACTTCTTCAGGACATGTCTGACTTCCTAGATATTGAACCAGCAGACATAGAATATCAGTATTTTCAGCCTGAGATTTGATGAGTTTAAATAAGGTCCTGCCCAATAAGAGTTAGAGACAGTGGGGATGCCAAAGTGTCCAGCAATTTTGGAAAATAGTTTGATGGTTTCTTAAGAAGTTAAACATATAGTTAGTGTTGGGTCCAGCGATTCACTCTTAGCTATTTACCCAATGACAACATATGTCCACACTAAAAGCTGGATGCAAATGCTTCATTTGTAGTCATCAAAAACTAGAAACAACTGAAACATCACCAACAGTCTGTCAACTGGTAGATGATAAACCATGGTGTACCTGTACCTGGAGCTCTACTACTAGGAAACCAGGACCCAGGGCTGAAATGTGCAACATCATGGACCATGGATCAATTTCAATGCCTTATCTACAGAAACCAGACTCATAAGGCTGTGTAAGTTTAC
>NC_081559.1:27437199-27477175 GCF_022355385.1 Mustela nigripes | reverse complement strand
AGTTCCTCTTATATGACATTCTGGAAGAAGCAACAAATAATATATTTGAGTGGATCCATGTAACTGAAGATTTTTTCCCCCCAGTAAATGCAGTGTGTTAGTGTCAATATTTTTTTTTTCTTACGATTTTATTTTTCTTTTTAAAAAATCTTTTATTTTATTATTTATTTGACAGAGAGAGAGAGAGCAAGAGAGCACAAGCAGAGGGAGCAACAGAAGAAAAAGGAGAAGCAGTCTCGCCAGTAAGCAGGGAGCCCGATGTGGGACTCCATCCCAAGACCCTGGGATTATGAGCTAAAGGCAGATGCTTAACCAATGGAGCCACCTAGGCACCCCATAATCCTCTTCTCTTCTCTTCTCTTCTCTGCATTTACTGGGGGGAAAAAATCTTCAGTTACATGGATCCACTCAAATATATTATTTGTTGCTTCTTCCAGAATGTCATATAAGAGGAACTTCTTAAGAGAGAGAGGGAGGGGGAGAGAGAGAGAATCTTAAGGAGGCTCCACACCCAGGATGGAGCCCATACAGGCCTCATCCCATGACCCTGAGATCATGACCTGAGCCAAAATTAGGAGTGGGTTGCTTAACTGATTGAGCCACCTAGGCACCTCTAGAAATCTAATGATTTTCTTTTTTTTTTTAAATTTAATTTTATTTTTTCAGTGTTTCAAGATTCATTGTTTACATATCACACCCTGTGCTCCATGCAATACATGCTCTCCTTAATACCCACCACCCAGTTCATCTATCTCCCCACTCCCCTCCCTTCCCAAACCCTCAGCTTGTTTCTTGGAGTCCATAGTCTCTCTTTGTTTGTCTTCCCCTCCAATTTCCCCCAATTCACTTTTCCTCTCCTTCTCCTAGTGTCCTCCATGTTATTCCTTATGCTCCACAAGTAAGTGAAACCATATGATAATTGGCTCTCTCTGCTTGACTTATTTCACTCAGCATAATCTCCTCCAGTCCTGTCCCTGTTTATACAAAAGTTGGGTATTCATCCTTTCTGATGAAGGTTATAATATTCCATTGTATATATGGACTATATCTTCTTTATCCATTCATCTGTTGAAGGACATCTTGGCTCTTTACATTGTTTGATGATTGTGGCCATTGCTGCTATGAACACTGGGCAGAGATGGCTCTTCTTTTCACTACATCTGTATCTTTGGGTTAAATACCCAGTAGTGCAATTGCAAGGTCATAGGGTAGCTCTATTTTTAATTTCTTGAAGAATCTCCACACTGTTTTCCAAAGTGGCTGCACCAACTTGCATTTCCACCAACAGTGTAAGAGGGTTCCCCCTTCTCCACACCTCTCCAACACTTGTTTCTTGTTTTGTTAATTTTGGCCATTCTAACTGGTATAAGGTGGTATCTCAATGTGGTTTTTTTAAAAAATATTTTTTATTTTTTATAAACATATATTTTTATCCCCAGGGGTACAGGTCTGTGAATTGCCAGGTTTACACACTTCACAGCACTCACCAAAGCACATACCCTCCTCAATGTCCATAACCCCACCCCCCTTCTCCCAACCCCCCTCCCCCCAGCAACCCTCAGTTTGTTTGGTTTTAATTTGAATCTCCCTGATGGCTAATGGTGATGAATATTTTTTTCATGTGTCTGTTAGTCATTTGTTTGTCTTCATTGGAGAAGTGTCTTTTCATATCTTCTGCCCATTTTTTGACATGATTATCCATTTTTGAGTGTTGAGTTTGAGGATTTCTTTATAGATCTTGGATATCAGCCCTTTTCCTAATACCATTTTCTTTTCCCTAAATTCTTTTATTGTAAGAATGCAGTATGTAGTACATAAACATAAAAAATTTGTGTTAATCAAACATTTATGTTATTGCTAAGGTTCCCAGTCAACAGCAGGCTACTAGTAGCTAAGTTTTGGGCAAAGTTATATATGGATTTTTGACTGTGTGGGAGTCAGGGTCCTTAACCCTCTCATTGGTCAAGGGTCAGTTGTATATATTAAAAACAAAACCAAATGAAAGAACAAAACAGGTTGATGGCTGCTAGAAGCTGGCGTATGACTATAAAAAGGTATTGACTACAAAAAGTCATGAGGGCACATTTTGGGGTGATGGAAATGTTCTGTATCTTGATTGTGGGAGTGATTTTACATTGTATGCACTTGTGAAAATTTATTAAATTATACACTTAAAAGGGTAGATTTTACTTTAAGCAAATTATATATATAACTCTGACCTTATAGAAATATAAAAGAAGGTGAGAAATCCCAGATGTTCATTGACAGATGAATGGATAAAGAAGATGCAGTGTGTATATACATAGGGGAATATTACTTGGCCATCAAAAAGAATGAACTCTTGCCATTTGCAATAATGTGGATAGAACTAGAGGGCATTATGCTAAGCAAAACAAGTCAATCAGAGAAAGACAAATACCATATGATTTCACTCATATACGGAATTTAAGAAACAAAACAGAAGAACATAGGTGAAGGGAAGGAAAAATAAAACAAGATGAAAACAGAGAGGGAGGTAAACCGTAAGATACCCTTAACTATAAGAAACAAACTGAGAGTTGCTGGAGGGGAGGTGGGTGGGGGAATGGGGTAACTGTGTGATGGGAAGTAAGGAGGGCACTTGATGTAATGAGCACTGGGTGTTATATGCCCTGATGAATCACTAAATTCTACCCCTGAAACTAATAATACACTATATGTTAAGTAAATTGAATTAAAAAAAAAAGAATGCAGACATAAAATTCAATAGTTGGATGTTCTCCATCTATGTAGCTGCAAAGTTTTGGTCCTTGTGTAATGACGGTCATGAGAAGAACCATCCTGTCTCTGGCAGTCTACACGAGCTGCCTTACATGGGTGTCTGAATCCTTCTAGCTGCCTTGGAGACCTGGGCCATTACTCTCTCTGGGCCAATAATTCTGATGTTCCTACAGCTCTGTCCCAGCCTCTGTCCCAGTTTCTGTCTCTGAGGCTGCACTTGGTCTGTAGCCTGTGGTAAGGCCTTTCCGGACTTTTCCCCAGGCTACTGACTGATACCTTACTGTTCCAAGCTACCTAAGAGTTTTTTCTTTGCCAAGACAGAAATGGTTTCCTTGTCTTGGTTGTCTACTTTGTGGTTCCCTCTGAAAAATTGCTTGAGTCCTTAGATACCATGGTTATCTTGATGCACATGTCACCATGGTGCCTGGGGCTGGCACGATTAAAGCAAGGCTGCCGTCTGACTCTTCCCGAAGTCCCCACTATCACTCCTGAAGTTCAGACCCCACACTTTGATGTTTTTCTGCCTCCTCCTTGCAGATTCTGCTTTGTTTCTCCCTTTGAAGTCTGGCTTCTCTTATCAAGTTTTGCTCACGCACCCCAAATTCACCATGTCCCTTTCTATGTCTGAAACCCCAGTTTGGCCATGGTTCAAGTTCAAGTTATTTCCCCAGGACATCCTCACACCACATGCTAGTCAGTGCTACAAATAAATTGGGTATTGGGGAATCTGGGGGAGTTTGTAACTTCAGATGTTTGAAATAGCTCAATTCTATGTTGGTCTAAAGCCCCCTTTTCCATAATGAAGATGTGTTTGCCTTCTAGTGGCTTCTACTATCTCCATTCCTCTCTGTCACCAAGCTGGGTAAATATAATGCCTCTTCTATGTGACATGCCTTTAACTATTTGAGGACAGTGATCATGTCTTTCTGAAATCTTCTCTCCAAGCTGCCTTAATAAGAACATCATGTCTGCTGGGAGACTGCATCTGGAATCCTGATTTGAGATGTGATTTCTGCACATAAGAAGAACCTAGATAAAAGAGGGAACTCAGAGGTGAATAAGCAGAAATTCCCACACCAGGCTGCAGGGGCTCTCGGGCCCTATTTCATGCTCTATACTTGCCTTTCTTTCCATCACAGAAATGTCTGGAGAACAACCTGTCATTGCTATGCCATGAGTGAGCAAAATAACTCCTTCCTGTCTGGAAATCTGGAGCAAAATGATACCACCTGTAAAAGTTCTTTGTAGAGTTATTGGCATGTTTTTTTGAATAAATTATCCCTATTTTTTGACTCCAAAAGTGGATTTAGCATCCCTTGGGAGTATTGGCTTGAGCCAGAGTTTGTGTGGAAGCTCAGAGGGAGGAAAAGTCCTGGTTTTAATGGAAGAAACACTGCAGACACATGGGGAAAGGACCCAAAAACAAAACCAGAGAAGCGTAATGTACCCAGCCCTCCTCAAAGCACATGGGAGTTGGCACTGTGTGCATTCATAGTGTTCAAGCAAGGTTGAAACATAACCCAAACATTGGCGAGTATGTGGGTCAACTCCCTACATTTCTGGAAAGGTCTTCCTGAGAATTAGAAATAATGTTTTATCAACCAGAATTCGCTTAAGTTTTTCCCACACAGGCTGCCTCTTCTGCCTTGTACTGGACAAGACCCACCCTAGTCTGAGCATGGCTATGTTTTCTGAGCATAGATGGAGACCCCCTTTGAAGGGGCCTGTATTTTTTGGAAGAAATATTTTGAGTCACTATGGGTGGAGGGTGACACCCAAGGCTGTGTTCAAGTAGCAAAAGATGACTTTGGAACCACATGCGTAGGGCAAGGAAGAAAATTTGTATTGTTGTTGAGAGGGGGGTGAGGATAGAATAAAGGAAAAAGGGGGAAGGGGGAAGCCAGGGGATGGGAGAGACTGTGGGAGTGAAGGGAAGGAAGTGATCCTGATTCCCTTTGAAGGTTTATTGCAAATTATTAAAATCATCAAAATGGCAGGTGGGAATGAACTTGGGGGCGGGACCCTGGGTATTGTGCCTAAATTTGAGTGAAAGAAACTAGAGACTGTCAGGATTGCGGGGGTGGAAGGTCTGAACCTGAGTTACATTTGTTGTCTTTCCGTTCTCCCATTTGACTTGAATTCCTTCCTCTGGGGGCTGCATCTTTGTATTTTCAGTGCCTGGTGCACAGCCCAAAACATAGAAGGCGCCCAAGAAATGTTCCTTAAAGGAAATAAATATGGAAATAGAGGCAGTGGTATCTCCTCATTTTACAAGTAATAAAACCTAAGAGATAAATGAGAATGTCCCAGAAATGTCAAAGTCCCAATATTGATTTTTTGGGTAAAGACTTCTGATTCATTCAAAGGAAAATGGAATCAGTTAATTTTTTTCTCTAAACATTGGATCCCTTATCTTGACACTATATCTTCTTTAGGTCTGGCCCAGATGCACCTGCTCCTTGAAACCTCTTTTATTCCTTTAACTGGGCATCACGGTACATGACCCAGAATCATGGAAAATTGGAATTAAGAAGGGATGTGAGAGGTCAGTTACTGATAGTCTCGTTCTTTCGTTCTTTCTTTCTTTCTTATGTCACTTAATATTTTCTATCTTTATTTGTTTTAGAAAATGTCTTTTACTTTAAAATGAGTTGTCTCCGCGCCTGTCAATATAATATGTGTTCTACATGAATAAACGCAAGTCAAAATTGTGAAACAGGATTGGCAAAATGTCAGTGCTGGAAAGTGCTTTGCAAATGTTTTACAAGAAATAGATATTACTCTTTCAAACCATAATGGCTTCCTGGTAACTGAAAGACCTTTTTGTTCAGTTGAGCCCCTTGAGTTAGGATATGCAAAGTACACTTGGAGCTCAGTTTTAGAGTATGAGTCGGGGGAAGCCAAATTGGTGTTCTAGTGGTAGGGGTCAAGGGCAATCTGGGAGGCAGGAGAGGAGGTGAATGGGAGTAGATAATACAAAAATGGTCTAGTGAGACAGCGAGGGGTGGGGGTGAAGGGTGACGTGCAGGGAAAGCATGCTGGCAATATCTGAGAGTAATGAATGTGGAAGCCCATGTTCTTATGATGTGACCCTGCCTCCACCTCCATTTCCTGCAAACCTGGAGCTGAATTTTTGAAGAAAGTTTCCTCAGAAATTCACAGAGATATTGGGGAGGGCATTGGATCTTCAACAGTTTGCAGAATGGAGATTTGGGGAATCCTATTTAGAGCTTAAGAGCAGGGAAAGCCCAGCTCACATCTGGGTTATACAAGACTATTTATTACCATGGAAACCTGTGTACATGAAAATGTGTTTTTGTTCCCTACAGCATCACCTTGACATTATCATGTTTGATAACAGGAGATAGTGGTAGAGATGAAAGTCATGCATGAACAGTCAGATCTCAGCTGTAAAGTACAAAACATCCATCGAATGTCTTTCATGTAATTTTTGTTGTTCTCTAGTGTGGATTTTGATGCTGTGATCATAGCACAAGAGATCTGAAGAGATCACCAGTGTGAAATTGGGAGACATGGGGAAAAGGATGTCTTAGTGATATATTATCCTAACAGCTTCCACAGTAAAGTCTGATGAAAAGTTTTCAAACGTGATTATACATCCGAAGAAGAATGGCAAGTGGCCTATCCTCAGACCAACCCTGTGCCAGGAACACAGTGAAATTCAGAACTATAGTACTTTTAAGGCCATAGGAAAGGAATAATGCTATGACAAATCAGGAAGCAATCCCTGCCTTGATGGCTTTATTTCTGGAAAGATCTTTCTAGAAGATGAAATTACTCTGGATCTTCTTCATGATCAGATGTACTCTGTGCTGGACCTTAATAATGCCAATGAGAGCAGCTGTGTAGCCTGTTCATGCCAGGTATTTTCTCTGATACCTCTCCCATTCTTGTGCATAGTTGTCTTCCCAGTCATTCATGCTGTCCTTTCTCATTGTCCCAGAGTTAATGAGAGTACTGGGTCTAAATCTCCCCCTGCATACATAGTGACATGAACTACCAAAGCTCCAGAGCCTTGCATGAGGCCAGTGTGTGGGCAGCAGTATATGGCAGCTGGCTTGTTCACCAGCCCCTCCATTTGCCTATGGTGAGGCTTCTGGTTCATAATATCATTTTCAGCTTTTTCGTAAGATAAAGTGATGAGGGAATTATGTCTTTGTCCAAATTGATGGACAAGATAGTAATGATGCTGGTGGGCAGGGAAAACTCAGCAGTAATATAAATTAAAAAGGGCAGATGAAATCAGAGATGGAGACAAACTATAAGAGACTTAACTATAGGAAACAGGGTTGCTGGAGGGCAGGGGGATGGGGTCACTGGGTGATGGGCATTAAAAAGGGCACTTGATGTAATGAGCACTGGGTGTTATATGTAACTGATGAATCACTGAATTCTACTTCCCAAACTGATAATACACTTTATGTTAATTAATTAAAGTTAAATTAAAAATGGGGGCAAAGTTCAGCAGTGTTCTAGGCCAGGGTAAAAGCAATGATCTTCAGGTTATCAAAGATTAGGCAGCCTTCCTCCACTCTGTGACTAGGGGAGGAGATGTCATTGTCATTCAGTAAGATGGTGTGACCTATTTTTTGGCAGCATCAGAACCTGCCACCTCCATGACAATCCCAATATCTGCCTTCTTTAGACTGGAAAATCATTCACCACCTCATTGGTCATGGCAACAACTGTGTCTGATCTCTCAAAGCCTAACACAATGGTCAGTGTTTGCAAAGATGATCCCCAAAGTGGTTGGTTAAGAACTCATACAGGTGCTCATGATTTATGTCCTTTGGTTCCATACTGGCCACTACAGTGGCCTTAGCAGCCTATTCGCTAACTTGCTCCCCATGAGCAATGGGCATTTTTTGATATCTTCTACCATCCTACTGTTGGCTGAAATGGCACCTACACACCCTTGGGAGTGTTTTGGCTATGAAGGACAGTTACCTGTAGTTATAATGATCTTGATACCAGCACTTTGGCATTCACTGAGTGCATCAGGCACAGTGCACAGACTGAAGGGGATGTATTTTTTGTTGACAAGAGTGTACAAAGCAGAAGTTGGAGGTGGGAAAGATCATGGTATCTGTCAACTGAGTAGGTTTCTGATAACTTGTTTGCTGGAAGGTAGAGGAGGTAGAAGACAAAGATGTGTCTCTCCTAGGCCATCTATCTCCGTATACACTGTGAGGAAGACCTCAGCTGTGCCTTTGTCCAGGGGTGAATCTAGGACATTGATAGTGATGATGCTATGCTCTCTGAGGCCTTCGTAGAGAGAAGGTTTCACCATCGCAGGGGGGCATTTATCACTGGAGCCATCACTCTCATATATGAGGAGCTGAAATTTGTTGGTAGAATCAAAAGAGATTACAGGCTTTTTGCAGTTTTATTTCCTAATTTCTACCCAAGGACCCCACAGTGACCTCTGAGAACGTCCAAGGGCAATTTCTGAGGCATCTCCAAGCAAAACTTTCTTGATGATGGGAATATTTTCCTATCCTTGCTGAACCCAACTTGCTTATCCAGTGTTATTATCTTAAATAAGGAGGCCCAGATTCCAGAGCTTCAGCCAGAGAGTTGGTTTGTCTCTTCTTCATGTGTGTCAGCCATGTAGATCTGAGTGTCAAACTGCATGTGGGGCCCATTGTGAGTCTCAGTGTCAGTTTTGTTAGAGCAAATGATAGAAGTGGAATGAGGGTCTCCACCTCATCCAGGTTCTTCACTGGGAAGTTCTTCTTGGCCATCCACTTTTCTGTCATTAGCAAGGTGGCAGTAACAATGACCAGGAGGCCATCAGGTTCATGGGCCACAATGATGTCAATGAAGAAGATGGTGGAGTCCAGGCTGTAGTTCACAGACACGTCATAATGAAGAAAAAGATGCTGGTCAAGTGACTTCTCCTGCCACAATACAAGTGAAGTGCTCATCTCAGTAGCTATGGATGTCTTCTGATTTCCAATTCCTGAAGTCATGAGGCAGTCTGTCCAACGACTTTCTTTGGATGCTTTCTCTCTGTCTTTAGTTCCATTAAGAGGCATAAAGTAGATTTTTGGCATTGTCTTGCCCATGATGCTGATGACATGGGTGCTGGTGGAGTGAGGTTGATCATAGGGTAGGGTTCTGAGACATAGGAAGGCACAGTTCCAAGGTGTGAGCCATACTAAGGGCCTGGAGCACAAGAGTCCAGTTGTGGGAGCTCGAAGTAGGGGAGCTGAAGGGCCAGGTTCAGACTGGTTTCTAGGCTGGTGCCAGGAAGTCCAGTCAGTTCAAGGCCTGCTCTTGCTTTTCTATCTTTTATCTACTTTCCCAGATTGAAAGCCTCCTGAAGACAGAGACTGTGTTTGTTTTATCACTGAATTCTCATCACATGGAAATTTAGAATAGGTATTCCTTGAATGACTAAATAACCTCATAATTTGGAACCTGTGGGTTTGTGACCACCACTTGGAAGAGCACTGTAGCCACTGACTGGCAGTGATAAAGCCTGAATGAATGGGCTTCATCAAGTGAGAAGCCTGAACCAGGTCAGCAGATCTCAGCTGGAACCCCTGGAAATCCTTTCAGGGAATCAAGTACATAAGTCAATCTTAGCCTCTGGTGTTGCTTCTACAAAGTCACGTTGAAAATAGGGGAACGATAGTGTTTACCTCTTGGTAACACTGTTAGGATTCAATGATATAATTACAGAAAACATTTAGAACTTTCCTGGGACTAAGCAAGCATTCAAATGTCATTATTAATATTAATGTTACATTAGTAATCACCAAAAAAGGGGAATGCCTTCTTTGCTGTAGAGATTGCAGCTCTATTTCATTCTGTTTGTTAACTATTAATCGTCTATGACACATGAGGCCTTGTGGAAAAGAAAAAAGCATTAGCATGACTAATACAGCCTCAGAGACAGAAACTGGGACAGAGGCTGGGACAGAGCTGTAGGAACATCAGAATTATTGGCCCAAAGAAAGTAATGACCCAGGTCTCTAAGGCAGCTGGAAGGATTCAGATACCCATGTGTGGTGGGTGGCTGGCAGGCAGCAGCATCACTGTCCCTGTAGATGGGGTGCTCATTATAGTTCATGATGACGTTTTTGGTAGTTTTTGTAGCTTTGGAAGTTTCATGTAGAGGTATTTCAGCTACCTTCTCAAGAGAAATAAATGTATTTATTATTCTATAAATAAAAGTAAATAAATATATCACAGTTTATGGAGATCCCTGAAAGATGGGAACATGTCCTATTTATCTCATTACCCACATATCTAGCACAGCTAATGACATGCAGGCACTGCTAAATACAATTTATGAATGAATGAATGAATGAAACCTATTCATGGAAGGCATTGATATTGAACATTTGTCCAAAATAATCCAAAGTCAGTGGTGGTTTCATAGTGATGGATTTGGATCTAAGAGCTTTTGTAGACATCTATGCATACCCAGAAGTTTCCATTATGTTATGGTGCATCCTACAATCAAAAATATTGTCCCTACTGAAACCCACCCCAGATCTGGATCTAGCAGCTGCCTCCATAGTGAGGGAAGAGTTAACCACCAGACTTGTCCTAATTAACCACCAGACACCATTCAATCTGGGCTTTGGAGGGATACAGTCTGATGTAATCTTCGTGAACTCCATCAACAATACCATGAACAATTTTAAGAGTTGAGTTAATGTGGCTTATCAAGGGACCTTAGCGGCTATGATACCATGGCCTGGCTTGATGCCCTTGGCCAAAGTCAAGTGTTGGGTGGGTAGCTTGGCTCTCTCAATGACCTGCCTGGCCTACTCTGGTAGTATGTGTCAGGACAGCAAGAATGCATTGCCTAAGCTAGGAATGTGTACCCTCTCTGAGGGCTGAAGGAGCAGACGAATGTAGGGAGGGAGCTCTGATTCTGATAGTGGGTTAAGAGAACAGGTTGTCCAGAAGGATATGTAAATAGTTCTTGGCTCCAGTGTCCTTGTTATTATCCACAGTTACTCAGTCTATCATGGGTATTGTTCTGGGGCATGGAAAGGGTGGAACCAGCCCAGGAGAAGATGTCAGGTCACATTCCAGATCTAGTGTGCATTAGCAACCTTGGAATAAAGTGGGTGTGGCTGGGAAATGTCATGCCCATAAGGGAAGTCCCTACTCTTAATCCTTAGAAAGAGGTCTGCTCATCCCAGTGATACCTTCAGAGCCCAACTTCTCAAAGAGATAATCCTGATGTGATGGTTGGAAGGACACCAGAAGTCTTATCTTCTGCCCATCCTCTTCTTTCCCCATCAAGGAAAAAAGGGACCACTAACAATCTCATTCCTCTTTCTTTACTAGTTATTAATTGATTTTAGCATATGGAACATTTTAAATAAGACAAGTTTCACTTCACTGCATTGGAATTTGAGCTTGTAAGCCAGGGCCTTAGGACTTTGAAATGTTTTGTAGAAAAGGCAATGCTGTATGGGGCTCCTCTATTACTGAGGGCCTTTCCCACTGGAGGGAACTAAACCACCTCTTTGTGTGACTCATCTCACAGGTGATAAAGTGGCTGCAGTCTGAGCCTCTGGGCTTTAATAGTGGGGTTTAATAGTGGGGTTAATAGCATGAAGAATATGTTCTTTTTCTTCTCTGTTGCCATCCCAATCTTCTGACATTCCTAGAATATACCCAGCTTTCTCCTGCCTCAAGATCTCACTTCCCTGGTCTTTGCATGACTGGCCGTTTTTGATTCTTCTGATCCTTGCTCAAGGTCAGCTTCTCAGAGTGACCTTCTCTACCACTTGGTGTCTAAAGTAGGTGTTCTAGTTCAAGCTCCTCCAATATGGCCTAGGACAACCTTCTAGTTATTTCCTTTATGGCTGTATTCACAACTCTAACTGCATTTATACATTATCTACTTTTTGGTAATTTTTGGCATGTGAGCACTGTGAAGGCAGGCTTGTCTTGTTATTGCTGTATTGGGGGGCACAGGACAAACCTAGCATACTTAAAACATGTGAGTTTCTAGCATGTGTACTTTAGTATTTGGGGGGAATTTGGGGGGTTGGGAGTTGGACATGTCTCTCAAGTTTAAGTTCCAGTTGGGAAGATAGGAAATTTATCAGTTGGCCCTCACGGTAAGTTCTTGGAGAGAGGGAGTAGAGGGCATAGCTGGGGAAACACCCAAACAAATCTGCAGAAGTTGGGGGGTTTCCTCCTAGAAAATAGAAGAACTGAGACCCAAAGAAAAGTGGCAAGTAGCTAAAGAAAGAGGAAAAGGGTTCTGAGTAGAGGGTGTAGCATGTGCAAGGGTCTGGAGATGGGAAAGATGGCATTTCTGAGGACCTGAGAGCTTTTAGTAGTAAAAGATGTGAGCAGCAAGTGATGGGGATGGAGACATAGCAAAGGCTAGAGTACAACATGATGGAGCCATACTAAATTTGCATTTTATTCTATAGGAAATGAAGAGCTGCTGAAGAATTTTAAGTAAAGAGAATGATCCAATGTTCACTTTTTAAAATTTTTTTATTTTTAAAAATATTTTATTTATTTATTTGGCAGACAGAGATCACAAGTAGGCACAGAGGAAGGCAGAGAGAGAGGGGGAAGCAGGCTCCCCGCTGAGCAAAGAGCCCAACACGGGGCTCGATCCCAGGACCCCAAGATCATGACCTGAGCTGAAAGTAGAGGCTTAACCCACTGAGCCACCCAGGCGCCCCCAATGTTCACTTTTGAGGGATCACTCTGCTTTGTGGGGAGCAAAGAGTTGGAGAGGCAAGATTAAAGAAAGGGTGAGCATATAAGGGGTATACCGGTGGCTCAAGGGAACAAAAATGGCGGCCTAGACTAGAAAGGCAGCTGTGGGGCTTGACAACAGGGGAACATTTCTCAGTATTTAGTCTCTAAAGGTAGATGCTTGACTGTGGGGGAAAGGAGTGGAGGCTGGAGTGCTTGGGTGGAGACAAGACCAAGGCCCACGTGATCTGGGCACCTATGGAGACGGTGATGGCATTCATGAAGGCAGGAAACCAGGGGCAGGAGAGGAACCATACACATCTCCACTTTTGGGCCATCCCTCCTTTTCTCTTCCCCTTGAGACATTCCAGCTGTCCTAGAGGCCCAGTACAAGTGTCATCTCCTCCTCAGAGTTTCTTCTGAATCCTCTTCTGAGCCATAGCACCAGCAACTGGCCCACACTCTCTGCCACTTGTGTATATTGTTCTGCCTTATTTCCTCCAAGTTTGTCTTATCTTTCCAACTAGGTTGCATACTCCTTGGTAGCAGAACCCTATGTTTCAGAGATGGCCATGGGGCTCAGTACATGCAGATGCTCAGTCCTTGGCAGCTGTGTCAGTACGGGTTCTTCAGAGAAACAGAACCAATCAGATGAGCCTGTATATACAGAGAGATTTATTATAAGGTATTGGCTCATGCAATTATGGAGGCTGGCAAGTTCAAAGTCTGCAGTGTTGGCTGGCTGGAGATCGAGAAAGAGCTGATGGTGCAGATGAAGTCTGAAGGCAGTCTGCTGGAGATTTCTGTATCACTCCGAGACAGCTCTTTTCATTCTATTCAGGTTCAACTGTTGGGATGAGGCCCATTCATATTACAGAGGAGGAGCTTCTAACTCAAAGTGTACTGATTTAAAAGCAAATCTCATAAAAAATGCAATTTATTTATTTATTTATTATTATGTTATGTTAGTCATCATACAGTAATTCGTGCCCTCCTTAATACCCACCATGGGGCTAACCCATTCCCCCACCCTCCTTCCCTCTGCAACCATGTTTGTTTCTTGGAGTCCATAGTTTCTCATGGCTCATCTCCCCCTCTGATTTCTCCTCCTTCATTTTTCCCTTCCTTCTCCTAATGCCTTCCGTTCTATTCCTTATGTTCCAGAGATGAATGGATAAAGAAGATGTGGTCCATATATATAATGAGATATTACTCAGCCATTAGAAAGGATGAATTTGCATCAACATGGATGGAACTGGAGGGGATTATGCTATATAATCAATAAGTCAGGGGGTGCCTGGGTGGCTCAGTGGGTTAAGCCGCTGCCTTCGGCTCAGGTCATGATCTCAGGGTCCTGGGATCGAGCCCCACATCGGGCTCTCTGCTCAGCAGGGAGCCTGCTTCCCTCTCTCTCTCTTTCTCTGCCTGCCTCTCTGCCTACTTGTGATCTCTGTCTGTCAAATAAATAAATAAAATCTTTAAAAAAAAATAAGTCAAGCAGAGAAAGACAATTATCACATGGTTTCACTTATATGTGGAACAAAAATGCCCTTTAAATTGACACCTAAATTCACCTTCACAGGGGTTACCTGAATAACCAAATTATAGTCATGATTTTAAGCCAGGTGGGTGGTTAGGTTGGCAAGGCTGTGACTTCTTAGATCTCACAGGAACATATAGAAGCTAAAGAGAATACTTGAGCTCAGAGAGGTCAAGGGATTTTCCCAAGGTCACCAAATAGGTTAGTGCCAGAACCTGGAGTGAAACCCAGGTTTCTGAACATCTACAAGAGGCCAGGATACCTTATTGGAAATGTGACTTCTAGTTTTTAATTTGGAGGTTAGAAAACAAAGAGAAAGGAGATAACTTTCTCCAGCTGTGTATTCTTTGTTAGTGAGCTTCTAAAAACAAAATTTGGACTGGAATTCAGGAAAGGTATGACACAACTTAGCCCTTCATAAAAATATCTAGTTCCAGGTCACTGAACCAAGGCCAGCTCACTTCTGGGAGCCCCGGGCAGTTTGGGTTTTTATAGTGAGTCTTGAGGGCAAGGTAGAAACCTGTCAAGTTGGAAGAGACACTTAAGATTTAGGATCCAAACTAGAAGGTGGGGGTGACTCAAGATCAGAGGTGCCCACAGGTCACCAAGCCTCACACAGGCCCAGAATCCAGAGTTCCAACTTGGAATGAGTTTGGGAATTCTGGATAAGCAGAGAGAAATTAAATAGACCATGGAATTTAGACCAGAATTCTTGAGATACTTTCTGGATCAGGGAATGGCCTGTTAAACTCTGTTCTAGGGTAACTAGGGTGTGACAATTGAGCCTGGGGTCTGAGTGGCTTGGGTTCAATCACTCTGTGTCTCTTTTTCTCCATATATCTTTCTGTCTTTCTCTTCCAGCTGGAAGGTGCCAGCTAGCATGTGCTATGCCACTGCGGGCACTGGAGGTCTTCATGTGACAGTTGGCTTCGGGGGACCCTTACTGCTCTCTTCTAACTCTCCAGGCAGGAACAAGAATTCTAAGCAGGTGGCCTCTTCTTTTGCAAAATCTTTGATGCAGCAAAATTCAGCATGATATAAATGGACAGCCCTTTGAGGCTGTTGTAATAAAATTTGGTCTGCATAGTTTCAGTATTTGTCAAGGCAGTAGAATCAGATACCAGTTATGTCCACATGATGCCAACTACCCAGATGGAAAAGAACAATTAGTTTGTCACTTTGGCCCACTGACATTCCAGAGAGCAGAAATTTCCCAACTTTCAGAATCTGTGACATTGTAGTGACTGGATTCATTGTGCTTCTTTCTCCCAAAACTACTCTATGGCTGGATTTCTTTTTGTTAGCTCAAGGGATTCAGATTTAGCTTAGTATAAAAGAACTAGGAGCCCCCTGGGTGTCACATGAGGGAGCCAGGTACTTAGTGAAGTTGAACTACTTTTTCACAGACCTCCAGACCCACAGGACTCACCTTGAGTGCCATATTTTAGAGAACACCTAATGGATCAATACATTTAGCACCAAGACCCTGGAAGGGAGGCATCATTGATTTTCAAGAGCATGGTGAATATTTGGAGCTCTAATCAAACTTAATCACTTCTATATGCACCAGAGCACTTGTCAAACTGGTATGACAATGGGCAAAGTGCAAAGGTCTGGCTGGTAGAAAAGAAAGAGCAAAACATGAAAACCTTAATGGGTGGATGAAGGATGGGTTTGTCTTCTTTTCCATTTTTTTCCATCCACAGAATTACTCAATAACTGGATAAAAGGAGTTCTTTAGATGTTATGGATTTAGAATTTTAGGAAAAAATGTGATATGACTCCTTGTAAATTTCAATTTAAGTTGTGTGCAGATTATTTTGGGAGGTGCTGTGGCCAGTTCTCTGCTCAAATGAGGGTCAGAGGGAGGGGTGGTAGCTGCCACGATGTTGGTTGCCAATATTGGTGTGTGTTGTGGGATGGACTGGCTGGATATTTACAGCCTGAACAAGCTTCACCCTTGCCCAACCTCTTCTCCAAGCCATGTGTGGATTCTGGAATAGGAGCTTCTGGTGGACAATAGGAAAGATTCCAGAATGGAACTTTCTAGATTTAAAGATCCTTTCTTCTAGGGAAGAGACAAGGGGCGTAAAGTCCAGCCTGGAAACACACAAACTAATACATCTGGAGACAGGAATCCCAGATACAAATATTGAGCATTAAGGAAAAAGCTGGAAAAAATTAGCACTAAGAAAGATCTGGGGCAGGAAGGAGAACTGCAAATTTGTTTTGTACTTGCCCTTGACTTACCACTGGCTGACCCAGGGCTGAAGGATGAGGAGTGGTGGGTGGGAGGTGGGGCAGGGAGGCAGTTGTTTAGAAGGAGAAGCCAGTACTATTTAAGGCTGCAAACAAATACAGCTGTAGGTCATGGGGAAGGGCAGTCAGTGACCTTGTGGATGGTGATGAACCATAGCTATAAAGAACTTAGAGACAAGAGTGTGTGTCCTTGGATTGACAGATTCTGAAAGAGGTTCAAAGAGGAGAGGATCTGAAAGCCCAACTTGAGGTTAACATCACTACTGAGCAGTTTCTGCTTTGCTAAGGGATAGAATTTTAGCATTTTTTTGGTGGTCTGTACAGTGTATAAAGGGAACTGCAGAAAAAAGCAAGGCAGAGAACAAGAGATGAATGTTGCCAGAGCAGAAGATAAAGAAGTGAGAGCTGGAAGGATTCCAGAATCCCTCGCATCTTTGAATGTCCAGAAATAGGGGAATATAAAGGGTGCAAGGAGGAGGTAATTTGGCCTCTGGGCTTTTCTCGAGTTTTCTGATGCAAAATGAAGTGAGATGAGGCTTATATTAGGTTAATGATTGTCCTCACTGCTTATGGCACTAGCTTGAGCAACATCTTTTTGGGGGATGGAGAAAAAGTGAAAAACTACAGCCTTGGTAAATGTTGAATTGGAGCAAGCAGCAGAAAAGGTCATTTCAGAAATGTTTGGGGGGGTAGGTCTCTGGAGCAATTCTGAGTGATCTTTCAGGATTTCATTTTTTCCCTCATGTCCACAGGAAACCTGCAGATAGATGGACAATTTGAGAAGGGTGATGTAGGGGATGAGATTGACACTGTTGAAAGAAGCAGAGCGAGCTGATCTCCACCATGATCTTTCAGGGTCTTCACTCAAGAAATTCCTTCTCTGAGGTCTCTACCATGCCCCAGGGATGCAGGATTTCCCTCATCTCACTCTCACAGGTCCTGGGGAGTACGGACTTCAGAGAGATCTGGGTGTCAGCAGAGGCTGTTCCATCTGGAAGACTCTGTTAATAATTGCAGCTACATTTGCTAGACTGTTGAGTCCTGCCCTGCTGAGGTGACTGATAAAGATCACTGAGGAATGTGGTTAAAAGCAAGGAGTCTAAGACTCCCTCCCCAAGATCCAGATTCAGAAATTCAGGGGTGGCGCCTGCAATCAATATTAAAAAAAGTTTTTTTTCCTTATGAATCTAATGTGTAGTTGGATTTGGAAACCTCTGTGTTTGGAGTCATTGCTCAGAGTTGGGTTTTTACCTTGTAGACTAAGTTTTTGATGTAAAACAGCATCAACCTAACATCTGCAGTGCTCACAGACCGTTATAAATAATGGCAGTAAATGTTGAACAAATATGTAAGATTTATGTATACATTACATAGAACTCTAAGATAAATATATTTGTGTTACTGGAATGTCACAATCAATCTAGACGATGGCAAAACATGTAGGCATTTAACTGGAACACTCCTTTTAATCTACACAAGGTGACCTTCCTCCCTACCGCCATCTTTCTGACTTGCTCAATTTTCAAAACAGCTTATTTCAAAGAGGTTTCTAGGGCGTGGAAGCATAAGCCTTGTGCAGTGCATAAGGGCTGCTTTGGGAGAAGCAAGGCTTCAGAATCCTGTGAGAAATGAGATTTTTCAGGTTGTATTTGTGTGTGTGTATGTGTTTGTGCACATGCACATGAATGCATGCTTTTGCAACATTTGGTGGGTTTCTAGATATTTAAAAGAAATGCCTTTTACTCAGCATGTAATCTAAGAAGTGCAAGTCAAATGGATGGGGCTGCCATCAACATGTAGCTAAAACTTTCATGATCTAGCAATGGAATTAAGTTGACAACGTGGCCATGACAGCCAGGAGGCCAACACAAAAACTGGGAAGGGGGTCTCATCAGTCTCAGCCTTCACCTGGGGAGGGGATGGATTGATTATCCAAGAAGGTGCAGAGTAAGGAGCCTGGAGGACCCTGTATGGCTTCTGAGGATTTCAACAGAGAAAATTGATTTTGTCAGCTCCTCAAACAGGTTAGCTAGCCAACAGAGCAGCTTCCCCGAAGCTGGAGATAGTCTTTGCTGCAATCCAGTTGTTTGCTTGATAAACAGAGCAAACCCCTGGAGTGTGTTGAAAGAGAGGGGTGCGGCCAATGCCTTTGGCTGACAGCACATTCAGAAGAGCTAAGAAAACAAGGGCATAAACTCGAAAAATCTTTTAGGTTTTGTTTACTCAGGCAAAAGGGAGTCCAGACTACAGCAATTAAGTGAGTTTGATGAATAGGGATGGCTAACCTGGCAGAATCAGGCCTGTAACCCTTTTCTCTTTGGCAGTAGACTATGTGTCTTTACCTTCCTTCTCCTCCCCTCTACCCCCTCAACACATGCACACACACATTCTTTTTTGCCTGTGAAACTCAGTTTCACTCATCTGATTTGTCTTCCAGTGGAGGGAACTATATAAATCGAATTTCCTTGTTCTTCAATTATTTTAGGCAGGAAAATCTTATTTTTCTGGAGAACTGGTGCTGTACATTATGCTGCTACTTTCCTCCCCTTCCCCCTCTATTTTTTCCTTCCTTCTCCCCCTTCCTCCCTCCCTGTCTCCCTTCCTTGCCCAAGGTCTGCCTAGTTAATGCTGGGTCTAGGTTGAGACTTCATTTATTGTTTTATTTATTCACTTAACTATCTCTATTAAGCACCTGATATGTGCCAGTCTCTAAGCTAAGATCTGCAGATACAGACATAAAAGCTCACAGTCTCATTCTTCAGACTCTTCATACTCCAGCAGGGAAGATCTTAGATGCTAGGCGATCAAATGACATATACATGATCTGTTGAATGTAATGATATCCTTATTGTTGACATATACAATCTTGGAAATGGGTAAGTTGGAAAAATACTTGAAAACAGATTTTAAAGATTTTATTTATTTATTTGACACAGAGAGAGATCACAAGTAGGTAGAGAGGCAGGCAGAGAGAGAGGGGAAGCAGGCTCCCGGCTGAGCAGAAAGCCTGATGCGGGGCTTGATCCCAAGACCCCAGGATCATGACCTGAGCGGAAGAAAAAGGCTTAACCCACTGAGCCACTCAGGTGCCCCTGAAAACAGATTTTAAAACTACCCAAAGGACCATGATGATGGAGCCCATCAAACATGGTACAGGGAGCTCCCACGTCCCTATTCCACTCTCCACAGCACCTATCAGTGACCAGCCTCTGAGAAGGCCTGGTTTTTAAAGAGGGTGGGAGAGGGCTTCTTCCCTCTCATGGTAGCTTAGGAGACAGAAACCAAGGGTGCAGGTGGGTGAAGCCCACTCACCACACAGTTCTAGCCATGTGTGACTCTTACTCTGTGAAACTCTTCTCCAGCTATCCTAGGGCTGGGCATACCCTCCAAAGTCCAAAGAACTTTCTCTAGACTACCTAGTTTCTCTGGCTCTTGAGATTCATTTTCTCCTTCATGGCTTGCAAAGAGGTAGAGTATGGGTGTGCCGAGGGGAGGAAACAGGAGAAATAAAAGAGAATACCCATTTAACAATTTGTCCATGTTAAGAGTGAACAAAATCAGCAGGGGAAATGGACACGATTCAGAGGAGGGTTTGGGGGTTGCGAAAGGGAGACTTTCCCACTGAGCGAAGTCTGTGCTTACTGTAGGGAAACTCAGATGAGCATCGGTGTGCGGGAAAGATCACTTTGGAGTAAACTATTTAATTTGATCTGGGGATGGAATGTACCTAGCACACCTCCTTTTTCAAGGAACTGAGTTATTTCCAACTTATAATTCAGTTCACTTAAGATGAGGACAAAACAGATTTTGGCATTTCCAGGAAGTCTAGGATGGAAAAATTTCTTGTGTGCCTGCACAGTCTTCAGCCACGTGGTGAAGCACCAAGCTCCAGCAATTTAGATTCCCATATGGCCATTTGGTTGTTACTGCATGAAAGATATTGGCTGTGGAATGAAGTTAACTGGTTGAATTCTTATCTGAAAAATTGGGAAATATTTCAAATGCACAGTGCTCACACTTGGTGTGTGGTAAGTCCTGTCCTTTCTTGATAAGAATGTGTGCCTTATAGAACTGGCTTGTATAGACCCTTCTATTGGTAGAGGAACCTCTGTGTTCATTACCAACAATAGTGGATTTGAGGTTTTGAGACCTCAGGAATATATCAAATGTGGCTATGACTATAAAAAGGGATTTGGAAGACTTCTTTCTCAAAATATGGGAAAATAAGTAAGTTTACAAGATTAGGCCTACAGACATCTTACAAGTTACAGGCAATATAGTCTGAGGAATTCTGTATCTCTTTCCAGGCTATGAATTGTTTTGATGTTAAGAATGTGTGGTGTGCCTGGGTGGCTCTGTCAGCTAAGCATCCGACTTTTGATTTTAGCTCCAGTCATGATCTCAAGGTTTTGAGATTGAGCTCTGAATTGGGCTCTGTGCTGGGCATGGAGCCTGCTTGGAATTTTCTGTCTCCCTCTCCCTTTGTCCCTCACCACCACCCATCTCTAAAGGAAAAAAATAAATACAATAAAAAAAAAAAGAATTTGGGTGGGGTCTTCTCTGTGCTAGGGAGCCCTCTTTCTTCCCTTAAAAGAAGAAAGTAGGCTCATAAAATAGCCAGAAGGTTCAAATTAGAAACAAGGGAAAATGCCCAAACTCTGTTCTTAAGAAAGGGACAAAGCACTAGGTGACTCTGTTAGAAATCTATTCTTAGCCTGGCTGTCTTTGTGTCTATCCGTGCAGGTTGAATTTGACTATGTCCTAATGTCTTCTGAAATTCTGTTGCATTGATGTGCACAAATAATTGTGCCAGGCACTGGAAATAGGGAGAGAAAGACTTCAGGTCTCCTTAAGTGAGTCGTCAGATGGGTAATCTGCCGATAGCGGGCCCTGAGTCTCCAAGTGTGGAACTGCCCTGCTCTTTGTCCCAACCAAGAAGGCAGTGAGCTTGACCCAAGGCAAGGCAGGAATGTTTCCAAGGATGAAAGGGTGCCTCAAGGGTGGTTCTCCTGAAATGCTGGTTTCAACTGATCATACACATCATCACGATCCCAGTCACAATGACTGGGCTGCATTTGAACTTCCACTGCAACCCTCAAGATGGTGGCATATTTTCTATAAGAAGGACAGATCAGGAGATTGCACCATTTCCAGGGATTCAACTGAACAAGTCAGTCTTGCCATTTTTCATCAGGTGATATGGTTTAGGACGTCATCTGGGCAGGCTTGTCAGGAATAAGATTCTTTAAGACATATATATCACTTCACCATGAAATAATTAAAGTAAGGCAAGGAAAACAAAGGGAAAAATATCAACTTCTTCCCCAACTTCTGTCAACAGTGGTGTCAACAGTGTCAACAGTGTGTGTGTGTGTGTGTGTGTGTGTGTGTGTATGTGTAAGAGAAAGAGCGAATATTAGTGCCATATTTGTCTCTTAAAGATAAGTCTCCTTACTGTGAATACCAAGAGATCAGAGTTGGAGCTTATCTGCCAAATATTCTGTTTCTCTTTGACTGTGGACTTGCCATTCCAGAGTTAGCTTATGACAGTGAGAGGAAATATGCTTTATACTACTGGTTTTCTGGACTTGGAGGGCAGTGCTCCCTTTGGCTTTTCTTAACTCTCTCTTTTTTTCCACAGCATGAGTGAGTGCCCTCGGTGGACAAGTCTCCAGGTCCCCAGCCGAGATGAAAAGGTGATGATGGGAACTGGGGATGAGATTGGGTGGGAGAAGTGTTAGAAGAGACCTCAGCAGTGCTTCTAAGGCCATCTCCTACTCAGGTCTGGTGGGGTTTGCAGTTGGAGAGGAGACTCACGAGCCCCCGCTTCCCCAGTTCCATACCACTGAGCGCACTGTGGCCTCAGCCACTCACCCTGAGAAGCACAAGTGGATATGAGGAAAAGTGGGAGAAGTTTCACCGGTAAGCAATTTTTGGTGACCATAGCGGGCTCCCTATTCTCTAAGTAAGGCTTAATGAACCAGAAATAGCCATCCAGTATTCCAGGGACCTTAGGGGTCATGGCTGTAGGATCTAGTGACTAGTGACCAGTGACAATGTGTAGACTGAGGCCAAGGGAATGGAATTGGATCACCCAAGGTCATTCTGGTTGTTATTGGCTAAAGCAAGACCTCTTGCATCCCAGCCCAGGCCTTCTCCTCTTGTACCATGAGGCTGTAAGCTTGTGAGTGTCCTCAGGAGATTTTGGGGGTGGGATCATTCTGCTTCCCGGTCTCAGTCGTGACCTACAGGACTTCCACTTTGTTCTTCTCAGCCAGATCCTTTATTCCTCTCTTCCTGTGCTCTAGCCATCTGCTTAAGCACCTGAAATTCAGAAAAAAAGAAGAAATCTGAGTGACCCATGGAAAATTTTATTGCCGACCAAACCAGTCCCAACCCCTCCCTGCTTTGTTCCATCTTGAAATCAATTTACTTTGGCCTGTCATCTGTCAGATTTGCACAACTCTGGAGGTGCCCTGACTCTCAGCAGTCCTGCTGGGTCACCATACTTCAGTCAGAATTGGAAATTTGCTACTGTGCCTTAAAATCATTTCTCAAGGAGTTTGCAATATCAGCTTGTCTTATCTTGCACTCAATTAGTTTTTGGCTCCAATTTATTTATTTATTTTTTCATATTAGAGTTTGAATTGGCTACCAGACCTGTTGGTTTCATCCATCACTAAGTTGATACAAATTGGTTTTGGGTCTTAAGCAGGGCCTGGCCCCAGGTAAAATTGTGAAATCGTTGAAATGTGTTCCTGGCACCCACCCATCTTCCTTTCCAGCCTCCTCCTATCTCCTGTCCTTTCCTTCCCTGCATTTGCCTGGCGGTAGCTGTTTCTCTGGAAAGTATTTGATGACTATAGCAATTTTGTCTGCTTAACCAACTACATTTGTATAATAACACCATTCTAAGAAAAGTAGGCATCCTCCCAACCCCACCTTTCTTTGGTTGTGCCAGAGGTCAGTGGTCTCTACACTTAGCTGATCATAGAATATCCGGAGATTTTTGTTCCAAATACAGGTTCCCAGGCCTCACCCAGTGGAAAAAGAAGGGAATATTGGGCTGACTCCTGGGAATTTGTATTTTTACCTGAGATATCTAGGCCACTTGGATAATTAAACACTGATCTCCAGTAGGAAGTTTCCTTCAACCCTGAGATTTTGTGTCCTTACAACTTTATTTTTATCACAGTCCTGGGAGGAATTAACACCACCACCACCACTACCACCACCACCACCATCACCATCATCACAATAACAGCTTGTTTATTAAGCACTTACTAGATGTCAAGTTCAGAGCTAAGCATTGTGTATGAATGAGGCCATTTTAATTTTTCTTCAACAGTGGAGAAATTTAGGGCTCTTGAGAACCAGTAGGGAGCTGACTAGGACATCTTAAAATTTCTGAAACTACCAGTGGAATGGAAAATCTCCCAAATTCTCCACTCTGGGTTCTAGGGTTCTTTGTAGGGCTTGGGGTCAGTGGAGGTAGTCTCAGACCATTTGAGCCGCAGCCCAGCTGTGAAGGCCTTCAGGACAGGGAAAGTGTTTCTCAGACTTTCCCATTCCCCCTCCCTTACCCCAGCACAACCAAGCACCCTGCCTGGCAAAGAGAAGGCCTTCAGTGGAAGTTTGCTGGATTGGAACTGTCTGTAACCCGGATCTTCTGACTTCAGGCTCAGGGCATTTTTACTGTCTGGCACTTAATGAAAGCCAGGACCCCAAGGTATAAATTGAGAACAGAACTCAATTTGGTGTTTCACAGAAAGATATTTGGGATTTTAAGGACTTGGATCATGCAAATTACAAAGATAATTATCTCTAACGATGAAGTTTCAGGTGCCTGGGCAGGCAGACCAGTTTGGAAAGCTGTAGATTCTAGACCCACGTGTACAGAGTCACTTGTTTTTCAACAAAGGCACCAAAGCAGCTCAGTGGGAAAGGGAAGGTCTTCTTTTCGGTGAGTGATAATGGAACAACTGAATAAAAACATATGGGATTTAAAAAAGAGACTACTTCATACCAAAAACAAAAACTAACTTGAAATGGGTATATATTTAAATGCGGAAGCTAAAACAATAAGTTTCTAGCAGGCAACATAGGAGAATACCTTTGTTACCGTGGGGTAAGCTAAGATTTCTTAAGCAGACCACAAAGTTAATAACAACAAAAAAATGGATAAATTTAACTCATCAAAATTAAAAAACAAATTTCTGTTCATCGCAAGATACTATTAAGAAAGTAAGAAGGCAGATTATATTATGGGAGAAAATGTTTGCCAAGAGACTAGTACCCAAAACACTCAAAGAGCTCCCAGAACTCAGTTATAACAAGACAAACAACTTATTTTAAAAAAGTGCGTCCAGGGGCGCCTAGGTGGCTCCGTTGGTGAAATATCTGACTCTTAGTTTTGGCTCAGGTCAGGATCTCAGGGGGTGAGACTGAGCCCTGAGTTGGGCTCTGTGCTGGGTGTGGAGCCTGCATGGGATTCTCTCTTTCCCCTCTCCCCCTGCCCCTCCCTCCAAATGTTCAGACCGTGGAAACCTACAAACGCTGCAGAGCAGGGTTTCACTGGTGGCATTGGCAGGATAATGAGAAAGACAGACTTTTCCAGAACACTGCTGCTTTATTGCTCCAGAACTAGACCCTAAATGTCTACAGTTAGTTACATCTGTTAACTGTTTGACTTTGTATTTCAGAAATGCCCTTTATCCAGTGAAATTCTTCTACCTAAATTGAATTTGCTTACATTTTAATTCTCTAACAAACTTTTTTTTTTAAATGTGGGGTTTGATTGGATTTTTACCCTTTACTTTCTTATTCCTTCTGCTTTTTGTCATTTTAATTGCAGTTGGAATTGATTTGGTGTAGCTTTGAGTTGCTACACTTTCCTCTTGACCTTGTTCCTGGACCCCCTTGGGGACTGCTGCCCTATCCCAACACACCAGACTTGTGGCCACACAGGGCCATCTGCTCTGAGACCTCAGTCTCTGTTACTACCATCCAGGGATCCATCTTTCATGTCTTTTTCTTTCTTGGCATTCCCGGGCTGCTGGAATTAGTTAGTTTTTACTAACAGGTGTTGATGTGTTGATCTCTTGAAAACAGTCTTTTCTGGTTTGTCAGCTCCCGATGTGTCTCAGCATTGTCACCAGCCACCCTGAAATATGATGGCTTGAGCTGGAGATGATAGAGTGTCAGCTCTCTGGAAAGTGTCTGGGGCTCCATCAGTCAGCAGTGGGCTGGGAGTGCTGCGGCATCCTGCTGGCCTGAGTTTACAGAGCAAGGCTGCTGACCTGGCTGCTGGGGTTGGGAGGCACCCAGGGTGATTTCTTTCAGGGCTGCCTCTATCTTTCGCTTTGGCTCTCCCTGTACTTAGAGATAACTGAGACAGCTATTGAGGTGTGAGCAAACCAGCCATCCACGGACCAGCCCATGATCCTGGCAACCTGATCTTACCGTTCATCACATTTATGGTGTGCTTGCTGAATACTGGGGGCTCTGCCAAGTGCTTCAACAGCATTGCCTCATTTAATTCTGACAACAACTCAGACGAGGAAGCTAAGCCTTAGAGATTAAGTAACTTTTTCACGGTCACATAGCAATGAAATGTGTGAGTCAGATTTGAACTCTGAATTGCGTGATTCCAAGCAACATAATCTCCTAACCTCTCTGCTCTGTTCTCTGGAAGACAGAGCAATGTAACCATCCATGAATAATGCCCATCTATGTCCCGTACTTGGGGCTGGGAGTGTGGGGGGTGCATGAGACACAGTCCTTGCCTCTGAGAAATTCTCAGTCTAGTGGAGGAGACACAGGTTGAACACAAAGAATTGCAATCAGAGAATTACTAGGAGTTCAGGTAGGTGATGTGGAATCGAGAAAAGCATGCATCCCTGTGTCTGGGGATGGAGTGAATCTGGGGATGCTTCCTGAAAGGGGATGGGAGGTGAGCGGTGTGTGGTGTTTGGTCAGGATGTGAATGTACAGGACCTGCCTCCTTACAGAGAGTGTGGTCACTGTCTTCATGGAGACAGAGAAAGCTGGTAAGGCATCCTTAACCTCAAAGTTCTCTTCCCATGCGCCTTCTCAGACATTGATGCCAACGATGGGCCTCCCTGGAGCCTGTGGTTCACACCTGCTTCTAGGCCATGTTTCTGGCACCTGAGACTGTGTAATTTTCTGCTCAAAAAGCCCTGAGCTTTCCCTGGGTCTGTCTTCCCTGGGTAGATGGCATAGCTGGTGTGCACAGTCCTAGGCCCTGGAGGTGGCAAAGGAGAGGCTATTTGCAGGATCAGGGGGCCAGGGCCGGAGCTTGGGCAAACAACCTAGAGCATCCACTTGTGTCTGCTAGTATGGGAAGGAGATGAAGGAGGGAAGACGAGAGAGGTGAGCCATTGACCAGAGTCCAGAGATTAGGACCCAGGGACTTACTGCCACTTCTAAATTCAAACCTGGCCTTTGAAATAATGATGAAGGTTTGTTTGTTTGTTTTTGTTGTTGTTGTTGTTTTTTATAAGAGTTTTACTGGAATTACAAAAAGTAATACAAAAAGGTCTTGGAGATCTCTGACTCAGCTTCCTTTAATATTAATATCTTACACAACCCCAGAGCCGCTATCAAAATAAATCAACATTGACATAATACTATTAAATAATGACAGGATTGAAAACTAGTTAACCACACACACACATACAAGCTCTCATCTTTTTCTTCTTAATTCCCCTCTCTTCGCCTTGCTCTCTGCCTGCTGCCAAGGAGTCAGCATTGGAGGAGTCAGGAGCGCTTGGTTCTCCCTCTGAGCTCCGTGGCCTTGGGCAAACATTTCGCCCCTGAGAGGAAACCGAGCGGGGCCATCTCTGAGTCTTTCCTTTCTGACTTTGGCATTCTCTGTTCTCCGGCTGGGATTTTCCCCCTCCTCCCCTCCCCTCGCCCACATCGTTCTCGTTCTCCTCTGTCCTTCCCTAACTCATTTTTCTGCTTTCCTTGTACTCTCTCCTTCTCCTCATTCAGTGCCTCCATTTCCCCCTTATTCCATACCGCCACTTCTCCTTGGCTCCTTTCATTCCTTTCTTCTTCACCTCCCTTGGACACCACCCTCCCTCTCTTCCTGCTCTCCCTGGGCACATTCCTTCCGTCCATGTGGGTCTGAGGTGGGGTTATGCACAGGGACTTCATGGCCCACCAATCCCTCATGATAATTGTTTCAAATGAGGGGAAAAAAAAGAGGGAATTAAATCATAGTATTGGCAGCTAGCAATTTGCTTCAATTGTGGAAAAATGTCCCCGGCTTCCTCAAATATTGAAGCCCTGATGAAGAACAGATTTTCTCTGGCAGTATGAATTCCCCTCCATGGACGTTTTGGCAAAGGGACCGCCTTGCATGATATTATTACAGGCGTTTCGATGCGTTCCCCGTTTAGCGAAGTTGGGACGCGATTCAACCAACCCCTGTATTGATGTAACACTGTTTTTATTGGTAATGAGGGTGTATTAAAATATATATACATTTCCACTGATTTCTGACTCTGGGGAAGCTGGGATCTGATGATGTCCAGGCTGGAAGGCCTGGGTTTTTCCACCCTCTCTCCGTGGGCAGAATGCTGGAATTCAGGCGCTCCCCCGTCTCCACCCCCTTGTTAGGTCTCACTGATTTTAATAAACATTTTCCTTTCTTCAGTTTCCTCAGTGATATAGAATCAGATATGTTAGCTGGAGGGGTCTTCCAGAGGTCATTTTCTCCATCCCCTGCTCTCCCCAACAGTGCATGCATCGGCCAGGGTCCAAGTGAGCAGCAGCGACAAGATGGAGACAAAGTACTGGGAGAAAATGTACCCCCACAGATATGAAAGTATTTCGCTCTGATTCTGTCACGTGTGGGGAGACCCAGGGGAGGAAGGATGATGAGGGGAAGGGCCACAGAAGCCATCCCTCAAGGCTAGCAGAAGAGGCTGGGAGGGAGGGCACGCCAGTTTGGTAGCGAGGGCTACTGGGATTCTGGGAAGGCCAGAAGCAATGGCTACTGACAGGGAGCTTCTCTTTTTTGGCAGAACGTTGAGTGCCTTCTGTCAGAGTAAGCCCAGCCTTTATTGGCATGTAACCTCCCCACCCAGACACACCTGGATGCAAGATCTTGGGTTTGGGCCATGGCCGTCACCGTCATTGAATTCCAGCACTGGCTGGGCTGTCAGAAAAGACAACCCCATCCAGGGATCTCAACCTGGAGCTTTTGAAAGTTCTGGTTCAGTTGTTCTATCTTTCTTTGTCCCTTCTTACCAGGGCCCATCAGCTCCAGCTCCTCTGAACAGTTCTCTTCAAGGAATACAGCACACAATTCCATGCCTTGGGTGCAAGCTTATTTCTTTCAGCTGAAATACGCTTCCTCTGGAAAGGCCTTCTTATTTTTTAAGACTTTCCCCCAGAGTCACCCCACCATGAAGACTTTTCTGAAAATTGTGAAGGCTCTTCTGCCTCTCTAGGCAGGGTTGGACCTCTCTCTTTCCTGTGATAGAGCTTATCTTGGGGTTTGGCAAGTACTGGTGGAGATGCCGATGTCCTATCTGGATGGTGGGCTCCTAGAGGATAGAACTGTCTGGAACATTCTTTCTGGGGACTATTCTGTTCTCCCCTCAAAGGACTAGGGAGGACTGCTGGTGGCCTCTGGTGAGCAGAGTTCAGAGATGCTGCCAAGTGGCTGTAGTGGCTGGGACAGCCCCCTACAACAAAGAACACTGGGCCAACAATATTGGTAGTGCTGCTGTTGAGAAACCTGCCACAGGGAATCAGTACCCTGTGGCCGAATCCCTGGAATGGAACACGAATGTGTGAAGGGTTAACACGGTCTGAGAACAGCATCCACTGTTTCCATCTCCTGGTGGACAAGACAAAGGTGTGGCCTCCGACAATAAAATTATAAGGAAAGTTTTAAGTGCTTGGTTTGTATTCTAAGAACTTTAGGTGACTCTCTGAGTCCTTGGATAAGATGTCACTGAAGGTCCCTTCCAGCCCTGCTAGTCTAGATATTAGGCACATCAAATGTCACAAACAGGTAGGGATAAAGGCCACTGGCTCTTTGAATGGGAGATCTCATTTAGGAAGAGTACATCTTTTTGAAACCCCGCTCATGCTTTCAAAGGCACTAAATTTCTTTAAATGAGAATCTCCCCCCTCCCCCATTTAAGAATCTATTGCAAGATAAGAGACAGAGCACAAATAGATTTTTAGGTACATTCTACCTAATCAGTCATATTCTTGAGTGTTTATCTTGGAGCAAATACATGGGTGAACTCCCCTGAAATAGCAAATAAACTAAGACATTTTCTGTAGCTCCCCACAGGTCATTGTTGGCAAAGCATGCTGGTTAGGAAGGCCAAGCCAGAGACTGCATTGATGTGGGGATCCATTCAGAAGGGAGCTGGGGCTGTGATGTGCAAGTTCATGGCATGGAAGGGAAGCAGAAGGTGGGAGTGACAGAAGTACGTTTAGAGGACCAGGCAGACGGGGGAAAGACAAGGGACAGGAGACTGGAGCATGGGTGCTATAGCACAATGGGGGATTTATCAACATGGTCTTGAATGAGTTGAGCCATCTGGGGAAGAGTCCAAGGCCAGAGGAAATGCTTTCTATATCTCCAAGAGCAGTGGTGCCTACACCCAACCACTCCTCACAATCACCTGAGCCCCTTTAAAACTATGTGGATTCCAAGGCCCCATTTCTGAAAGTTCCAATTCTGTAGGTCTCAGTGAGTCCCCAGTGATTCTGATACTCCTCCAGGTTAGAGAAAACGGAGGGGGTGCTGATGGTTGAGAAGCTTCGAGAGTACTAGTCATTTGGTTGAAACAATTGAACAGATTTGGGAACACCCTAATGCTGGGATGCAAGATGCAGCGTTCTCTGTCCTTGAGGAGCACATAAAGGGCACATAAAGGACATCAGAAAGGCAGTGGACACAAACTGAAGGAGAATAGACCATGTAAAGGATGCATGAAGGTCTTTGAAGTGGCAACAAGGGATCACAGTGGCTGGGGTGTGTGGCCAGACAGGGAGGTGTCAGTGAGGGAGATAGGAACCCTTCTGGAATGATAGGTATGATTTCAATGGGGAGGGTGGACTCAGCTAAAGATTTCAGACTTAGAAAGCAACAGGCTTCTGCAAGGAGCCATGTCTCCTTAATATCTCCAGTGGTGGGGGTCTCACCACCTCACAAAGGAGTCCATTATACTTTTCAGAGCACTAAAGGAACTTCTCATATTGAGATCTGCTTCCCCTTATTCTGGAGTAATAGAATATGTAGTTTCTTTCTGACATGAATACTTTTCAAATATTTGAAGATAGGGATCATATCCCTAGGAGACCTTTTTTTCCCCCTCCAGCTGAATGCTTTCAGTTCCTTCCAGCATTATTCTTGTGGTTTGGTTTATAAATGCTTTTTTTGAACTTGTCTTTCCCTGGCTCTGGTCTGTACCTTCCCTACAAAAAAAGTCCCAGATGTTCTAGTTCTGGTCTGACTAATACATTTAGTAGACCAGAAATATCACCACCAATGTTTTGAACATCAGGTATTTATTGATGTATCCAGGTTGCTTTAATTTTCTTAATAATATTTATTATTTTATATTGAAGTTGCAGTCAACTCTCACCATGCCATGCTTCTGCACTTAATTTTTAAATTTTAAATTTAGAATCGTCTATTAATTCCTATAGATATATATTTTGGATCCATAATTCAACCTTGGATCCATATTTCAATTCTGTCATCTCATATGGAGGGGAACCAAGTAGCAGAGTCCCTTCGGTTGAAATCTCTGTCCACTGCTGTTCTGTTGGTGGAGGAAGGAGAGCAGCAGAGCACTGGAGTTATCTTAGGGAGTGGGAAATCGTGGGCTTTGTGGGGGTAGGATTAAGATTCAGGCCAATACAAGGACAGTGAATCACCAAGATAGAGAAAGAACACTCTGCCATTTTTCCTTTATGTTTTCATTTGTCTCAGGGCCCTGTGAACAAGGAAGCATGCAGGGGCGAGAATCACTGAAGTCTGGGTAGAAAGATTTGGTGCAAGTCCCTTGCTGTTCAAAGCTTTTCAACGTACCCTTTATGCTTCCTTTCGGTCTAATTTCTTTCAGAGCCTTGGGCCTGGGAGCAGTGGAAGATGTGGTCCTTCCCCTCATGGAGAAGCCTATGACTGGTTTGGGGAAAAAGACTTGCATGTGTGAAACCACAGCATACTGGCTAGGAATGCAGACAAATCTGTGCTAAGTAGCATGGAGTTGACCACAGCCCACATGGGGGTCTCCAGCGGTGGAGGAGGTAGGAGAGGAAGGGATCCACCAGGGAGTGGCCCGAGGAAGTGGGAATGGAGTGGAGTCCTGCAGGATTGGAAGGAGAAAAAAGAAGGAACAGCTTTACAGGGTAGGGAAGGGCGTGGACAAAGTGGGTAGTGGTGGAGGATTCTGCAGAGACGCGGGGATGGAAAACAGACTGGTTCTTCTCCAGGCAATGGAAAAACTCGCCCATGAGAAGTACTTTGTGGCAAGGACCTTTCAAAGACCTAGTCCTTGGGTCTGGCTCAGCTTTGCTATTTCTTTTACCACCAGCCCCATTGGGCCATTTTCCTCCTACTCTCAGACTCTTCACACCCTCTCTGATGATCTCCTTGCTTCTGTCTTCCTAAACTCTTATTGGAGAGGTGTATTAAACTCCACCGTTCTCCCTACCCCTGACACTGGGGATGAGCAAGATGCAAAGAGGCACATGAATGTGGTCCTAATTTCAAATATTTTGTCCCATTGTCCCTGTTTGTTGACCCCTCCCTGATAGCTTTGATTCTCAGTCTTTCACTTGGAATGTATAATAGTAATGTTATTTGTAATGAATAAGAGCTGCTGGCATCCGGAGCGGACAGAAGTGCTAGGTTTTATGTATTCTCTGAGTTAAATCATCCAGTCAGGTAGGTACTATTATCATCCTCATTTTGTGGTTGAGGAAACCGAGGTACACAGAGGTTAAATAAATTGCCCCCAAACACACAGAGAATAAGTGGCGGGGCTGGGACAAACACAGGCCGTCTGACTCCAGGTTCTGCTCTGCTCACATAGAAAACACAGGCTCATAGCCTCCCAGGAGTAGGAGTTGAGAAACCAAGTTTTTATCCACCCTGAGTACGGGCCACCTCTTATGCGAAAGCATTGCACGCATGTCATCTCAGTGAGTCCGTACCCCACCCCGAGGACAGAGATTATCACTCCCCTTTTATAGATGAAGGAGTCGAATGCCAAATGAAGGAGCTGGTTGTGGGCACACAGCTGGCACAATGGGTAGTCAGATTCCAGGCGAGGTCTGTCTTTCCCCCAGAGCCTGAGTGTTTCCATTGCCAATGTGAATGAGTTCCTGAGCAGCTGGCATACGGAGGGTCAGAATGGGCCACATGTGAGCAGAGAGAGTGGAAGAAAACTTTCCTGATGATGAAAAAGCACAGTGTTTCAGTCCATGTGACACAGCTGGGCACCGCTGGAAGAAAGCAGTTAGACAGTATCTGCAGCCAACGTGCTGTGGATTCATGCATTTGAGAACAAAGCGTCTGGACTGCGTTTACGTGCAAAGAATCTGAGAGAGTAACAGGCATGTTGAGCACCAGCTCCTGACGGCAGCAGAAAGCTTCTGTCCCCTTTGCACAGTACAGCAAAGGGCTGTCCTCTCATAGGGACCTCTTTAACCCAAGCCACCACCCAAGTGGTAAAAGTCCCCTACAAAGTCATCTTAGGATGACCAAGTGGGGCAGGAACCCAGTTTTCATGACTGTGGACAATCTGGATGGTCTGTCTCCTCATCTCCTCCCCTCGCGATAGGATAGGGGATAGGGAGAACAGAGAGAGAGAGAAAGAGCGAGAGAGAGAAGAGGAAGACTCCTGTCACTGGCTCCCAAGGGTCACAGCAGTGTGCTTCCATGTTTCCTGTGTGTCAGAGGTGACTGTCTCTGAGGTGACTGCCAGGATGGAGGTATTAAACTAGGTTGCTGAGATAACCTTTTGATAACAATGAAGATTGCAGGACCCGCTTCTGGAGTTTCTGAGTCACTAGGTCTGCAGTAGGGCCCCCAAAATTTGCAATAGTAACAAGTCCCCAGGTGGCCCCGGGGACCACACACGACCTCTTCAGAGTTGACAGTTCCCTTCTTTTCCTTTTCACCCTCCACACTTGCCTTGAACATACCAGATGCAGGAATCAGGGTCCTGGCAAGAAACAGCGTTCGGCTTGGGTGGTTCAAAAAAGACTTCAGTGAGGGGGTGGCTTACAAAGTGTGGGGGTATGTTAAGGGGCACACAAGCACCCAGAGACCAGCAACAGCAGGAAGCGGTGACCATTCTAAGGTATGAACAGAAGGAAGCAGTATTTCCAGTCTTGGAGAGGGTTGGACTCATGGAGGCTGGGCTCTCTGGGGGATTGGGGGTGGGGCGGGGAATGATTGGAGTAGTGGAGGAATATGTCAAAATTTAGATCCAGAAGGGACCACTGCTCTTCCACTATCCAGGAGCCTCCTGGAGTACTGCTTGGTTGAACCCATCTGGGTGCTGGAAGACAATGGATACAGTGTTTCCAGGGGTTCCAGGGCCCAAGACTGAAAGGAGAGTGGACCTGTTGTGGGGTGGCATGAGAGCATGCAAATGGAGAATGACTAGAGCATATAGCGGGCAGGACCCTGCTCCTCTTCCTCCCTCTGCCCCATCTCTCGATATCTACCTTTGCTTCTTCCAAGAGCTTACTAGAAACCAGTGACCCAAGAGAGGAGAGGGACTGTCTAAGGCCTGTAGTCATCCTTAGCCCGGGACCCTGCCCCTGTCTCATCCATGCGTGGAGACATCAGGACTTCCAGATAGACTGTTAACAGAGCTCTCTCCCCTTCTCGGGCTCCTCTTCCTTACCAGCCTGCACTCCTGTCTCAGATAGGGTGGCAGTGTTTCCACTGGCCTTCCCTGGCTTCTACATGGTTGGGGAAGGTTGGAGAAAGGCTTGCTTCTTTTGGAGCAGCTTCACCAGATTCTGATAGGAGGGCTCCGAGGGACTGGGGGTAGGTACGGTGTGGGATGGTTGGCGGGTAAGGGACAGAGAGTTTCAAGTTATTTCCAAACCAAACCATAAGGAACACACAGTGCTTGGCATTGGCTCAGAAAGACCTCCCATTCCTTCTATGGAACAATGAAAATGAAATCTCTTAATCCTTAGGAAAGAAAACAAAAAGAGAAGGGGGGAGGAAACAAGAGGAAGAGCAGAGGTGTTTACATTTGCGAACTGTCCTAGAACTGCCAGGCAAAAGGCCATGTTGCTACTGGCCCCGGCTGGCGTGAATTTGGCGTCTCGATTTACCTTTTTGTGGCTGTTAGGATATTTTCCTGAGCAACGCAGCAAGATCTCTGTGTCAGATAAAACCCTCCATGGTAAGATAATCTTTGAACATGTTTAGGGAAACTGTGGGTTGGCCAGCGGTTTTATAACCTGACATGGAAGCCAGTGGACAGCAGACAAACTTGCAGGCTCTGACACCCTCAGAACCAGGAGGATCATCTTCCTCTCTGGGCTCGGAGGCTCCTCTTGGTTGTCAGGCTTCAGGAATGTCTCCTAGGCAAAGGGAAGTCTGGTGAAGTGGTCTAAGCCTTCCCTAGGTGGGTTCAGAGAATCTTTTCCCAGATAAACTTCTGGTTCCTTTTCTTCTTGAGATAAAAACAAACAAACAAAAAAAGAAACTGAAGCCAGAGTGAGCATATAGTCAAAGAACTCTTATAAGTTAGTCATACGGCTCTGGCTGAAGACAGAGAAACAGACTCCTTATAGTTTGGTGGCTTCTCCTCCATGGTTCTGCATTTTCCTAGAGCCTTGGATAGAGACCTTGGCCTTACCCATATTACGACAAGAGTCCAACTCTATCCTTGAATTCACCCCTCTGCCATTTTGAGCCCTACGGCCCTAGCACACCGAATATTCTTTGTCTCCTTTGGCTGAGATGAGAAACAATTAAGCAAAATATGAGCTTAGGCTGTGCATTTATGATGTCAGTGTCCTGGAAGGGGACAGAAATCATTTCTGCCTGGGTCACATGGAAGAGGAGGTGTTGATGTGGAAGAAAGCCTGACAGTAATAGGAAGAGGCAGGCACAGACTTCTTAGATAGGGGCGAGTGCTTGTCCTTTCTCGTGGTTTCCTATAACAGTGCCTTCTGCTGCCTCCATGGCACCCCCAAGCTGGAAGGACACCTAAATACATCACTTGAACTGGGATACATGGGGAAGTGGTAAGAAGGTTGGATGGCAGTTTGGGGGTCTCAATGTTGAGTTAACCGTCTGTCGTTGGCCAAGTGGAGAAAGACTTGGTACAGGTGGTTTTCCAGAGGTGTAATAAGGGGGTCTGGTTAGATGAACTCTGAGGTTTTGTCCAGCCATGATATTCTGTGATTCTATAGCTTGGTGGTTGCCTCTGTTGTGTTTCTTGTATTCAGAGATCTTTCTAGGATTCACAGTCAGGCTTAAAGAGGAAAACAGAGAGGCATGTGGGTGGCTCAGTAGTTTAAGAGTTTAACTCTTAGTTTCAGCTCAGTCATGATCTCAGGGTTCTGGGATCGAGCCCTACATTGGGCTCTTGTGCTCAGTGCAGAGTCTGTCCCTCTCCCTCCCTCTCTGCTCCTCCCTACAACTTTGCTTGTATGTGCTCACTCTCTCTCTCAAATAAATGAAATATAAAATAATATATATATAAAATAATAAATAATAAAATAAAAAGGAAAACAGATTTGAGAATTCACCACATTTGAGAAATCCATCTTCCTGACACCACTTTGGTAATTACAGAAGCTGGGCCTTGAGTGCTGCACATTGTGATTTCTAGAAAAGCTTAGCTAAGGCGAGTAAGAACCCTTTCCTGCCCTTGAGCCTTGTGTGCCATGGATAATAATTGTATTCAGATATTCATCTTCTCCTAGAAGCTTCTACTTCCACAGGGTCATGCATGAGTCTGACCCAGACCTAGGGGTTATCTGCTGCCTTCCAACTTGGCTACATGATGCGGTTTTCTCTCTGTGTTCAGATCTAGGTCAGGTGCTTGAAGCAACAGCAGTGCTAATGGGATATGGGGGCATGCAAGTGGGTCAGGGTTAGTAACAGAGACTCAGAGCTGATGGAAGGGCCATGAAGATCCCATTCTTGGAGTCTGACAGATCCAGGGCTCAACCTGATGAGTGGCTCTTAACAGTTTAGTGATCCAGGGCCACTCAATTCATTTCTCCAGCCTCAGTTTCCTTATCTGAGAAAGGTTATCCTCTTTTCATGATAAATTTACATTCACCTTTGCAGCTAGCTAGGAGGGTAAAATGAAAATATGGATGGAAAGTATTTCCCTCATTGCCTCTTTTGTGTTATATATTCAATTCATGAATTTCCTTTCCTCTCCCTTCTTTCAAATTTCTGAGGGAAGAGAAAGGGGGGAAAGAGCCATTCTGGAGAAAAGAATGTCAAAGGATGATTTGGAAATGACCTTGACATATACTGGAAGGTGATTCCCATGTGCATACACTGTAGCTTGCAGAAAGGAGAGCAGCTAAATTCATCAGAGGAAGCATATACTTTCAGGTGGACACAAACACACAGAGTGAAGGAATCGAGGTAAGCAGCAAAGGTAACCTGTTCTATGGAGTTGTTTTCAGCCTATAGATTCTAATTTCGGACGGGCACCTTGGAGTTCCTTTATGCTGTCTCCTCACCTTTCCTCTTCCCCAATTAGTTCTGGGTCTTCTCTCTGCCTCTCTCCCCACCTGTCTTGGTCACTGCCAGCCAGAGGAACCCTTTGGTCTTCTGTAGAAGCAGGTTATGTTAGGTCAGATTTCTCACTGTGGAATACTGATCACACACAGACATTTCCTTTGTTAATACTGGTGCTGAGAATTGCTCAGAGAATTATTATGCCAAGGGAATTTTCCTCCAGACAAGTAAGGAGGGAGAATCAGGGGGTGAAGAACCATTGATCCCATTATATACATTAAAGGATGCCCCACTAGCGTTTTTGAGTCTCTGCAGACTCAGCATTGAGTAGCTGGAGGAATTTAGATTAGATATCATGACAAATAGTTTAACAGCGATATTTCAGGCCCTTGATCAGGGGCACAACACAAATTTTGCACTCCCTGTGACTCCCTGTCTTCTGCCCAAACAGAAAGAGAACCTGTTTTAAGAGAATGGCTTTCCAGGATCAGGGGAAGAGGAGAGAGACAACCTCAAGGCATTTTGTCCCTTTCTGGTTCCATGAATTAGTTCAGATATGGCTAAATCTTGTGGAAGCCCAGTGACAGGGCAGCCCGAGCATTCAGGTGGGGGTTTAGCTCCTTTTGAGCCCTATCCTCATGCTTCCCAAGTCCTCATGCCCTCAGCTCCCTTGTTCATGGGCCCAGACCCAGATTCCCAGCATGGGCTCTCCCTCACTTGTGTTCTGCAAAGACCTGCCTTTGTTCTTTTGCCCACTCCCAGCTTTCTCTGCAACAAAGAGGAAGTCCAAGTTACAAATGTCCTCTTGCAAAGTAATTAAGCTCACTGCATGGGGGCCAGTGCTCCTCAGGGCTGGTCAGCAGGGGAGGGTTAGAGTCCACAATAGGTCTGCCAGGAGGGACCTGATAGTTCTCATGTCCTTCCATCCCCTGCTGAGGTGATGCTCCCATACGTGGCTGTCCAAGTGGGGACATGGTGGGCATAGGGGCCTTGGGATATGTCTTGGGAGGTGCTGGCACTAGGCACAGAGTCTCTGCTTCCTGTATGCTTTGGCCCTTGGGAGGCTGTGGGCTCACCCACATGTGGCACTAAGGGGGCTTAAGGAAAGCCTTTGTTCACTCAGAACCTCTGAATAAGCTCATAAAAGAGAAGACTGGGTTGCCAGAGTCATGTGGTGGGGGAGGAGGAAAAGAGAGGAATTGGTTACTTTGTGTAGTGTAGGGACCAAAAGTACTCTTTCTTCACTGAGGGAAGTAACAGAGATTGCAATGAAAAGGATTTGAATTAGAACTGAGCACCAGGACAAACAGAGAAATGGGCTGGGTTGCTTTCCTGTGGATGTTCTCCAGAAAGGAATAGGGTGTACATTTGAGAATCCTAGCTGGAGACAAGGAAATGAACTCCCTGTCTGTGTATCATACTTATCGGAAGTGACAGATTGGAGATGGCCCAGGGCACTGTATCTTGGCATCTTCTAGAATCTCTGCTAGGAGTTAGGAATATTTCAGAGGTGTCTTTTCCAGTGGGTACAACTAGAACCCACAGAGAGGTTTTTCAGGAGAAAGACTTTGGCCAACCAGAAGGAAAACCATTCTAAGGACCAAATCTGTAGAACAGTGGAAGGGACTGTTTGGTTAGGGCAGTGAACTTGAGCTTAGCATTAGTTTTTTGTGGAAAGTTTGTTTCCTCAGCCAGTGTTTGTTCACTCATTTATTTACTCATCTTTGGAATACTTACTCTTTCCTAGGCCTGCAGACACAAAAATGAACAAGGCATAGATATTTTGTATTTGGGGAGTTCATAGTATATCGGGAAGGCAGGTACAGAGGCAGAGCAAATGCAATTTTACATGGCAAGGGCTACACAGAAGTATCACATAAGAGCTGTGGAAATGCAGAGGGGGCAATAAAAACCAGATCTTCCCAGGGTAATAGGAGAAGCCTTCTCAGAAGAGGCAACCTTTCAGCTGGCAGCTGGCTCCCAATCCAATTCCATTCTGGTCCAGTCCCCCTAGGCTCACTGAATGTCTGTCATGTGTAAGGCAAAGGGAATAGATGCAAATATAAATCCTCTGAAGGGATAATCAGATGCAAGTCCATATTTGTATCCTCTGAGCTATGTGCCTCAGAATGGAGAACACACAGATGAGCAAAGCCTGGTCTTTAAGAAGCTTCCCTTCTTCTAACAGCCCCTCTCTCCAAGATTTGTGCCTTTGTTCTGGTGTAGAAGCTGGATCAGAGAGAGTAGGTGAATAGAGTGGCCACTTGGAAGGGGTGTAAGAGAACAGCAGTAGGGAATTCACTTCTGTGGCTTACCCAAACTTTCTTGGAGTGGAGGTGGTGTCTAGTATGTGGCT
This sequence comes from Mustela nigripes, assembly GCF_022355385.1. NCBI lineage: Eukaryota > Metazoa > Chordata > Mammalia > Carnivora > Mustelidae > Mustela > Mustela nigripes. The sequence continues at coordinate 27,437,803 of NC_081559.1, read as the reverse complement.
GGTCAAACTATGACATCGTGATACAGGAGACAAAACATGGGGTCCTCCTATCTCCAGTTCATAGTTCTGGGTAAGAGGTCTACTGAATGCCAGCAGGAAGCAGGGGCATGTTTGCTTCTTATCTGGGTGTAACAAGAGGTAGGGAGGGCAAGGGTGTTGGGTGGAGGAAGACAAAAGTCATCTTTTTTGCTCTTTCTGCATTGTTGGTGCCACTGATAACTGGAAACCAAGCATCTCCAAGAGGGTATTGGAGTAAATCAGGCCCAGTCATGAGTCAAAACAACTGGTCTGATTTTTCCAGAGGTAAATTAAAAAAAAAAAAAAAGATTTTATTTATTTGAGAGCGAGAGAAAGCGCAAGAAGGGGGAGAGTTTGAGTGAGAAGCAGACTCCCCTCTGAGCAGGAATCCTGATGTGGGACTTGATCCTAGGACTCCAGGATCTTGACCTGAGCTGAAGGCAGCTACTTAACCAACTGAGCCACCCAGGTGTCCACTACCAGAGGTAATTTTTTTTTTAATTTTTTATTTTTTATAAACATATATTTTTATCCCCAGGGGTACAGGTCTGTGAATCACCAGGTTTACACACTTCACAGCACTCAC
>NC_081559.1:27395320-27436799 GCF_022355385.1 Mustela nigripes | reverse complement strand
GGAGAAAGGGGAACCCTCCTACACTGTTGGTGGGAATGCAAGCTGGTGCAGCCACTCTGGAAAACAGCATGGAGGTTCCTCAAAATGTTGAAAATAGAACTGCCCTATGACCCAGCAATTGCACTATTGGTTATTTACCCTAAAGATACAAATGTAGTGATCCAAAGGGACACATGCACCCGAATGTTTATACCAGAGGTAATTTAATCCAAACAATTGTTAGGCTCACTTGAGCCATTGAGGAGATGCCATACTAAGATATTTGCCAAAAGAAGTCAGGTTGGATTCTGAGTTAGTTAATGTAACACCAGATACTGAAACAAACACAAACTCAAAAGTGTTTTTTAGCTTAAATACAATATAATTTTTTTTCTAGCTCTCATAAGTCCAATACAGGTATTTCTGATCCCTGGGTGATTCTCTTCCTGGTCCCTGAGTGATTCAGGGACCAAAGTGTCTTCCTTTACATGGCATCAAGTTTGCATACTCATCTGTATCCAGCCAGCAAGAGAAGAAAGACCACGGAGTATGTGAGGTTCTCATACACCCAGCCTGGAAGTGACACCTGGGCCCCCAGTCCACTGGTTAGAACACAGGGGGCACATCTACCTGCCAGTGAAAAGTTAGGGGATTATAGTCTAGTTGTGTGCCCAGGAGGAAGGGAGAAAGAAGAACTAAATAGCCAGTTCCAGCCACAGTCCTAGATTGGTTAGACTTTCAGCAGTCTTCCTAAAGAATACTGGCAGAGCTTAGCTCACACGATAGGTTGTGAAGGGAAGAGGAATCAGAGAAGGTGGGGAAGACACATGGCGGGGAAGGAGGGAATGCCCTAAGAAATCATAATTATTTTTTATTTCAGTGAAACAGAGTCCTGTGTTCCCATGGTGAATTTGCTTTCAGGGAGGTTATTCATTTATTTCAATCCCATTCCTGGGAAGAAGAGGATGGTAGAGAAGATTCTTTCCACCTCTTTTTCCTTTTTTGTTTTCAGTTAGTGAAGTAATCCAGGCTCACTGACAAGAAGAAAAAACGACAACAAAATTCAAAGAATATGTATGTTGGAAATATGTTTCTCTCATTTTTTGCTTGTCTTTTGACTTTGTTTATAGTGTTTTTGCAACAAATGTTTTATATTTTAATATTGTAAACTTTATTAATTTTTGTTGTTTATTTTCCCTTCCCTACTTCCAAGTCATAAACACATCCTCCTGTATTTTCTTCTAGTACTCTCATGTGCATATTGTTAAGGTTTGTAATACATCTGGATTTTATTCTTGTGAATGACATGTCATAGAAATCATATTTTATTTATTTTTTTGACCAGATGATGAGCTAATTATCTCTCCTCTTCCAGCTATTTGAAATGATGCTTTTATCATGTCTTACTTTCTTCATATACATGATGTATTAGTTTCCTCTTGCTGTTGTGACAAATTACACAATCTTCGTGGCTTAACACAATACACATTTAGTATCTCCTGATTCTAGAGATCAGTATCTATAATGCTTTCTTGGGGCTAAAGTCAAGGTATTGGCAGGGCAGCATTCCATCTGGAGGTTCTAGGGAGAAGTTGTTCCCATACCCTTTCCAGCTGGTCACATTCCTTGATCAGTGGCTCCTACCGTTATCAAGTCAACAATGGCCAGTAAAGTCTTTCTCTTACTGGATACCATGAAACTGACTCTCATGACACTCTTTCACTTTTAGGCACTCTTGTAATTACAGTGGGCCTAACCAGATAATCCAGGATAATCTCCTCACTTCTTTCAGGGTCAGCTGATTTATCTCATTTGCAACACAAATGTCCCTCTTCCATGTGTTGGGGGCTGAATCTTATCTCCCCATAATTTATATGTTGATGCTCCAACCTTCAATACTTCAGAACATGATTGTATCTGGAGATGGAGTCTTTAGAGAGTAATTAAGGTTAAATGAGGTTGCTGGGGTGGGCCCTAATATAATCTGCCTGGTGTCTATAGGGGGCCACTTGGACATGCAAAGAGACATGAAGGACACATGAATATGGAAGAAAAAACAATGTAAAAAGCAGTAGTGGTGTGGCCATCTGTAGACCAAAGAGAGAGACCTCAGGGCAGATCAACTTTGCTGGCATTTGACCTTGAACTTTCAGCCTCCAGAACTGTGAGGACATAAGTTTCTGTTGTTTAAGCCACCTAGTCTGTGATGCTTCGTCATGGCAGCTCTAGCAAATGAATATACCAATTAATACAACATAGTCACGTGCTCTGGGGATAAAGACATGGTGTGGGAGGGAGAGGTATCTTTGGAAGTCCATTCTTCTTTCTACCATACAGTTGATTTGTAGGTTTTCTCTTCTGTTGTACTGCTCTATTCATTTATTCCTGAGCCAATACTGCATTTTAAAAATGACAAGGGCTATCCTTATTTTATCCAGTGGGGAGAATTTCCTCTTGTGTGATTTGCTTTCATTTACTCAATATTTTCTCTGTTGTTCTTATGCACTTGTCCTTCCATATCAACTTTAGAATCACCTTGCCAAGTTTCCTGAAAGTGGTGATTGCATTAAATTTGCAGATCAAGGTGAGACAATGGATATCTTCCCACAAACACAGTGTTTTCCATTTAATTTGATCTTCTGTATGCCTTTCTACATATGTTCTTTCTCATTTCCTGGAAGAAGGTTTTTCAGAGGTGTTTTATAATTTTCATTGATAGTGGGAATAAGTCAGTTCTTCCTCCTTTACCCTAGGAAAGCAGGCCTAGAGAGGGACAGGACTTATCTGAGGCCTCATGGAATCACGAAACAGGCCCTAATGGAATACAGACTTATGCTTCCTAACCTTTCCCACCATGCCCTATCCTTGGCCCCATGGAGCCTCTAGGCCAGCTTCCATTAGATCCAGGGTGTAGTTTTCTGTTTTTGGTCAGTGTTCATGTGTCTGTTAGGGAAGAGCTGGACTGTGCCTGGGAACAGGCTGCCTTTGAGTTCAGGATGATTGAGAGGTCATGTGAGAGTCCTTCTTATTTCACAGATGGAAGCATTATAGGGCAGAGGGTGGGTGAGGAGAAGTTTGAAGAGCAAGCAAAGGAGCATCTGTAGAATCACTTACTTCTTAACCCTTGTCCATTAAGCAACTATCATCTGGGAAGGAGTGTGTGCTCATAAAATGTAATAACAAATAGAGCTCTTACCCACAATTCACAAGAAATAAAAATCCAGTTCCTGCTCACTAGGGAGCAGTAATAGGCCCCAGAGGTCTTCATTAGAATGACTAAAGAGATTAAAAATGACAAAAAAGAAATGTTAGGTTAATTTGACCTTGGACGAGAATGTGTGCTATGTCCCAGAGATACCAAGGGTCAAGGAAGGCAAGGGGAAGTGATGAAAGACTGGGTCTCTCTGGTTGCTGAGATCGCTTCCATTCATGGCCTCAGCCGCAGGAGCAGTAGTAGGTAGCAGAGGTGATCTTGACCTTGACTACCTACCTGGACACCCTTGGGAACCCTTTTAGTAGTTGCATGGTTTGCATTTCCTCATCCTCTCATGTAACCTTCAGCAGGGGTCATGATCTGTAGGCTACACTCAAGAACACTGCATTTGCAAATACTTTGGGGGATTTTCTAAGTATCTTTCAGTAGCTGCATTCCCGAAATGTCTGATGTCTGAGAAATTGGGGAATATTGCATATTCCCAAACAAAGAGGGGCTTTTGAGTTCCCAAATCTAATCTGTATCTAAAGGCCTCAATTTCACAAACCAGGAAATGGAGATGTTAGAAGGAAGTTACTTCAGTCAACATTGTCCATAATTCTAGAAGTCTTAGAACCTGGGGCTTCAGAATAGTCCACATCTTAAGATGTGGCCCATCCTCTGACCCCTCTAGGCTGGTGGGTTGGATTATGAGCCATAAAAACAATAGAGACTTATATGTCAATAGTGATAAGGGTGTATTGCTTTGGGGAAGGGATATGCAGGAAAAAGGGATAAGCTTATTTGTTTGTCCCCGACGCAGAAGACTGTTGCTTCCCCACTGATGCAGAGAAAGTGTTCTAATTGGAAACTGAGTATTAAATCCATTTGTCCCTTCATCCATCCTTCCATCCATCCATCCATCCATCCATCCATTCATCCATCCATCCATCTATTCAGTATATGTATGCATGAGTAGTGTTTGGATGGTATGGAGTTGTGAAATGCCTTGCAGATAAATTTGGAGTTAATTCTAGAGTCAGTGAGGAACAACTGAAGATTCTGGGTTGAGGGAGTGGCTGGATGCAGGAACTGGCTCAGGAGGAGTAGGGCAGCATCAAGAGAGATCTAAGAGGCAAAGGCTACATGTGGCCCTCTCTCAGGTCTCCCAGGTGAATGTGAATGTATGTCTTTTCTGATTGGGCTGGTGAGCCACATTCGGGTCCTGACTGAGGAGATACCAGACAAAAATTAGAAAGGTGTAAAAATTGGCCGGATGCCTGAGAGAACAAGTTATTTGATGTGATATGTTCAGCGGACTTGTTTGGGGGAATATTCAGCTCAACACATAATTGCTGGGTATGCTCTCCTTGATCCTTCCAGTAATTTTTCTTCCACCTTTCAGGCTAAAGAACCCTGTGCTCTCTGGCAGGAGTGCTGGGAAGGACAAGGCTGAGTATTTGTTGCAATTTCAAGTCTCTCCAGCAAATTCAGCAATCTGTTCTTTAAAGCTGGTTTGGGAGTTGAGGTTACATTGTCTATGCAGAGAAGAGGGAATGGTGCAGCTGGGGGTCTGCTGGGCACCAAGAACCAACATGAGGGGCGGTGGGAAAGGAGACCGCCTCCTCATTCTTCAATGAAGCAGTCGCCTGCCCACACTTCTGTGTTCAGATCCCTGCTTCCAGAGGATTATGGCGAGGGGTGGAGGAAGGAGCAAGAGATTTAGAGTCACACAGATCTGCTTACCAGCTGTGTGACCTGAACTGGGCTTGTCTCGAGCTCTCTGAGCCTCAGTTTCTTAGCTGGAAAACAAGGATCAGAATATCACCTGACTCCTGGGATTATTTTAAGAACTAAATACAAATAAAATGATACTGACTTTGTAGAATGTCAGTCACTGTTTAAAGATTGAGCCTGATGGTGAATATTAAGGAGGGCACGTATTGCATGGAGCACTGGTGTTATACGTAAACAAGAATCTTGGAGCACTACATCAAAAACTAATGATGTACTGTATGGTGACTAACATACACAATAAAAAATAAAGATTGAATATGAATAAGAACAAGAATTCTCCAATGTAATTGCCATTGTTCTTGAATGCAAGCACATTCACCCTCTTCTGAAAGTCTTGCATCGTGATGTATCCGAAGGGTCTAATGTCCCTTAGGTAAAGGATGACCCAGGCTCCTCTGTACTTCCCAGTGAGGGCTGTGTTAGCCACAGTGCAACCTGTGAGTGTGGGGATGAGGTGCTCTGTCTTTTTGGGAATGAACACAGGTTTGTTTTTTGTTGTTGTTGTTGACATCTCATGACCTTGCATTGGTTTTTAAAATATGATTTATGGTGCTATTACATCTGGTTGAACTTCTCATGTTTGTTTGTTTGTTTATATGTGTGGTTTCATTTTATTTTGTTTTGCGAATCAAATCTTGAGAAGTAAAACACCACTTCAAACAGTTGGAGTAAGAGGAAGTGGAGGAGGGAACATGGCCCCAAGTTGAACCTAATGTGATTAGGGGCAGAAGCCCACAACTTTCTGGAAATGTGGCCAGCTTCCACTTTACCCTTGTCTGGAAGGGAAGCCTTGTTGCTTGTCCATTGCTGGTACTGGCCTTCTTCTTTGCACCCCAGGAGACAAACTGTCATTTGCTAGTCATCAATCCAGAGTTGCAGGGCTAGTGCTGGGAATAAGTCCCGTTGTCCAGGGATGGGAACACTGGAGGGTAAGCAGACAGAAGTATTTTTCCTGGCACCAGGTCCTGCTCCTGGGGGAATGGAGGTTGTGAAAATTGTCTGTTTAGTTATAGCTTTTCCTTTTTAGTCACTGATAATCTCCCTTTCTGTCGAAGGCATGGATTCAGTCAATGCTGAGGCTTTTTGCCTGTTAAATTGTTAAAATGCAAAACGACAACCCCTTCACTGGTTAAGAATATTTATTTCAAGTCTTAAATCCATTTCAGTCTTCCTCTCTCTCTCACCACTTTTCTCCTCCTAGTGCACTCCTCCCCTGTGGAACCTGGGAAAATCCAATTTCCTTCCTGCCTTAATCTCTCTCCAACATTTGCACTGGCTCAGCCCTGCCCGCACCTGCTCCTTCCAGCTGTGAGATTCCTTTTGGTAAAATACTTTGTGTCCTGCCAAGTTGTCGATAGACAAGACCCCCACGGCTGCTTCCTGGCTCTCTTAATGAACACAGTTGTTCTGTTCCCCCAAGTCCCCAGGAGCTCCCTGCTTCAATCTATTAGCCTGTGGTGATTTCCACATTTAGAGTGAGACCCCCGTCCTGGGCCCCCAAGAGCCTGCTCTTGACGGAGGCCAGAATTTGAAATCTAGCACTCCCTGTGCTGGTACTAAGTAAGTGCTCTGAGCTTTACAGCCCTAACTCCTGTATCACAGGAATGTCAGGCTAAGTGGAGAGACTCCAGAGCTGCCGTCTCCCCAGCCTTGGGGCTATCCTATGATTATTAATGACAGCAATCACCACCCAGAACTCAGGTCATAAATAATAAGTGTCTTTCAGCAGTCACAAGAATTGGCTACAAACATTCATCATCTACACACCTCTCAAAATAGCCATGGGAACGAACAGCAGAAGTATTATGGCCAATTTCTATCTCCACGTCAATGCTAACAACTTAGTTTTATTTAAAAAGAAAAATCCAAAGCAGCATGAACTTTGGATGACAGTAATACACACTCTCCAAAAAAGGATTCTACAGGTTAATATGTTTGGAAAACTCTTTGTTATTAAAAAAAAAAGTTGAAGAGATTTCTTTAGAGAAACACTGTAATGTTCTAATGTGCACACAAATCTCCAAGAGAGGCAGGACGTGTTTCGCCTAAACTCTTTGACTTGAACTTTTTTTCTTTCTTGGCGTGCAATGTTATCTTGCAGAACACTCTTGGCCAGTGTGCTGGAAATATTTAACAATAGGCTCTCCGGGAATGATGGGGAAAGCCCTAATTAGTAATATTTGGTGATTTCTGTGGGACAAATATTCCCACCATAGCTGATTTCAAGCTACCAACATGAAACGTGAGTAGGAAGAGTTGCCCACAATCAGCATTCTGAGCTGGTGTGAGTTGGTGCAACATGGATGGAGTAATTCCCCTTTTGTTGATGACAGTGGGGGGCGTGTGCAAAAATTTGTGGATGTGGTGTTGGTCTTTTTAGCCAGCAGGAAGAGAATGTAAAAGGAAAGTCCCTGGCCACTGAATTTTTGTTCATTTCTCTAATTACTGATCTGAGTGGACTTTCTCTGCTTGAGACCAGCTGATGATGGATGTTGGGTTCCTGGATGGCACTTCCTGGCCCTCTTAACTGACACTGAGAGCCACTCTAGGGCAGATCTGTCTTTGCTAAAACTTGACTGGTCTCTTGTCTACCTGAGGATAAATGCATCTGTGCTGTCCACTCTCTGGACAGCTCTGTGACTTCCTATTCAGCTGGAGTCAGAAAAACCTTCCTGACCAACTTCCCTGCCAACACTGGGAGAACTTCCTTTGACCCTGACCAGGAGGTCAGACGATATTGTTGGACAGTAGTCCCATAGGTCATCTGATAACAGAAAGGCAGTAAATTAGATTTATATCTCAGTAGCATTAGGCATAGTGGAGCACTTTCTTCTTTCTTAATCATTTTCTTCTCCTAGATTCAAAGATGGCATGCTCTTTCCTGGTTCTTCTCCTGTCTTCTCAGCCACTTCTGCTTTATTGGCTTCTTCACTTGACATCTAAGATTTACTTATTTATTTATCTGACAGAGAGAGAGAGCGAGAGCACAAACATGGGGAGGGGAAGAGGGAAAGGGAGAAGAAAGCTCCCCACTGAGCAGGGAGCCGGATAAGGGGCTTGATCCCAGAACCCCAGTATTATGACCTGATCCAAAGGCAGACTCTTAACTGAACCGCCCCCGTGCCCTTCACTTGACATCTAAATGCTTCGGTTCTTTCATTCTAGTTTCTCCTCCCCTCCATCCCCTCTTTTGTCCTTTCTCAGATGATCTAATCCATTCTCATGATTTAATTGCCATCATTATACTGATAACTCCCAAACTTATAATCTGACACTAGACTTTTTCTCTGAGCTCCGGATTTATATAACTGACAGCCTACTTGGCATCTCTATCTGAATGTCTTATAAATTTTTCAACTTTAACTTGTAGAGAAAGGAACTCTGTGTCCTCTCCACCTTGTTTCTTCCTCAGCCTTCTTGATCTCAGTAAATAGCATTTCCCTCAATCTTGTTGCCTGAGCCTAAAATCTAAGAATCACCCTTATTCAACTTTTGTTCTTATTTCCTATATCCAGTCTAATGGTCTTGAAGGAATGAATTTCCCTCTACTTTTTCCTTTTATTCCGAGGGTCATTGTCTTATATTACATACACTAGAGCCCTGAAACCTATTACTGGGTCCATGTTCTACTGCTTTGACATCTTGGAGAGTTGTGTTTTGGCTTAATTAGTTTTAATTAGATCTTCTTTGGATGCTTCTCTAGACAAGTATGCCACCAACTTTCCTGTCATAGATCCCAAATGGGTATCTCTTCATTCAATGGATCCAAGTAAGCCTGGATTCCCTTCACATTTTCCTTGTATTCAGTTATTCTCCTGTGGCCTTTGCCATCCCATGTCAAGCGTTACTCCCAAACATAGATGGGAAGTCCAATGGGACAAAGCACCTTGAAAAAATTCAGATAAATGAAGTATACCCTTGGAGAAACACTGGTTCATTCTTTCTTTCAGGACCATTTCTAGGGTACTTTTGGTTTTATGGTGATTTCTTGTAGATCTGAGTCTCACTTTGGGAAGTAGGGAATGTCAAGGAATTTTCCCCATTTTAAGATAGAGAACTGAGGCTCAGGCTGTGACAGGAGAAGCTCAAGATCATGCAGACAGAGTGACAGAGCCATGTTGTTCCCAGTAGGGACCTAATCTCAAGTTTCCCCAAGAGTACTGTTGTGTTAAGGGATGGGCATAAGGAAGGGCATATACAGATTCTATGGGGTCTTATGCTTGCACAATTTGGGGAGCATGCTTTGAGGAAAATAATACAAAATTCCGTACACAAGTGAACATTTACTTAGAATGAGAAAGAAATCAAAACACACTGCAAATTAAAAAATGCTTACAGAATACCATAAATACCATGGTATCCAGAAAAAAAAATTTATAACTTTATTAATTATCAGACTGCCCATGCCATGATGCTTTTTTCTACATTGTTGAATGCATACTTTTCCATTGTTTTTCTAAAATATGTTATAATTTGGTAATATTTTCTTTTCTCTTTCTTTCTTTTTTTTTTAATGGGCTCCATGCCCAGTGTGAAGCCCAACACAGGCCTTGAACTCAACCTTGAGATCAAGACCTGAGCTAAGATCAAGAGTCGGACGCTTAACTGACTGAGCCACCCAGGCTCATATTACCCATGGTAATATTCTCTACAACAAGAATACAAAGATAACTTGGGCTTTTTTGTGTTGATTATAATAGCTTTTTATTTATTGATCATTTGTACATTTTGTCTGTTTTATAATTTATTATTGGTGATGTCATGTGATTTTTAGGGTTTTTAAATCCTAAATGTGGGAACATGCCAGTCACTTCTCTCTCTTACATGAGCTATAAGATTTAAGGCATTACAAGTTTTCTTTCTTTGTTGAAATTTAAAAATTCTACTTGTGATAAAATACACACAACATAAAACTTACCATCTTAGCCATTTTTTAAGTGTACCATTCAATAGTGATAAGTACAATCACCTTATTGTGCAACCAATTTCAGAACATTTTTCAGCTTGCAAAACTGAAACTCTATATCCATTAAATTACAACTCCCCTTTCCCCTTCCTCTCAGCCCCTGGTAACCATCATTCTACTTTCTGTCTTTATGAATCTGAGTATTCCTGGTACCTTATGTAAGTGAAATCATACAGTGTGTATTTTTGTGACTGGCTTATTTCACTTAATATAATATCCTCAAGTTTCATGTATGTTGTAGGATGTGTCAGAATTTCTTTCCCCTTCTAAGGCTGAAAGATATTCCATTGTATGTAGAGACCACCTTTTGTTCACTTATTCACCCACTGGCAGGCAGTTGGGTTGCATCTACCCATTGGCTATTGTGAATAAAGCTGCTATAAATGTGGGTGTCCAAATATCTCTTTGAGACCCTGCTTTCAGTTCTTTTGTGCATATACCTGGGAGTGGAATTGCTAGATAATATGTTAATTTATTTTAAATTTTTTGAGAAACCTCCGTTTGTAATCTGATTTTTTTCACAGCAGTTATAGCATTTCCAGTTTTTCCACATCCTTGATGATATGTATTATTTATTTACTTATTTGATAGTAGCCATTCTGTGGGAATGAGGTGATGTCTCAGCATGGTTTGGATTTGTATTTCTCTAATGAGTGATATCGAGCATCTTTTTATGTGCTTATTTGCCATCTGTATTATCTTTTTTTGGAGACATGTCTATTCAAGTATTCTGCCCATTTTTCAATTGCGTTGTTGTTTTGTTCTTGTTTTTGGTATTGATCAAGTTTTTTCGAGCAGTGACTAATTTTCAATGCCTCTTGAATTGATTGTGCTCATTAACCAATTTCCCTTTCATGGTATTTTTGTAGTAGCATCTTGTGAGTTTTGTTATTTTTTTAGTGCCAAGACAATTAGCAAGAGATTAAACTCTTTTTTTATATAATTTTCTTCTCCTTTAAAATTGAACAACCTAACAATCCAAGAGTCTAGTCCTTACTCCTATTTCAAATTTATCTCTGTTGATGAATTGGTGCTTTTGGAACCACCAAAAAATTGGTGTAATTCACTTACTGATGTCAGAGTAATCTCTTGATTTCTTGTGGAAATCTATGAAAACTAATCCTTACTGCATAAGATGTTTATAATTGTGAATGTGGAATTATTAAGAGCACTCCTGGTAAGAACAACTCTTCCATTTTGCTTAGGGACTAATGAGAACTGGATTTTCCATGTATAATTCTATGCTTTTGATGATAGAATAATTTTCTACAGCCTGGCTTCTGGCTCCTTATATTTCAAATCTGAATTCTTCTATATTATGCAAATACTTCCATTTCTAATGCCATAAGATACATTTATGTCATCATAGGCTCTCTGGCCTGGCACCTGTATGCCATGACACTGGGTGAGTCAGTCGAGTATGTAAATAGGAGTGTTTCTGGAAGCCATTCTACAACAGGACAGCCGAAGAGAAGAAACTGTGAACTACATAAAACTATCCCACTAAACCCAAACTAAATTTACCCTAAATCAACTCTTTTAGCTAAATCCCCCCATACCAATACCACCTGCCATTAGAGGATGTGTGGCTGTGGGAAAGTCAGAATGGAAAGAAACAGTGCTCTTAATTGATTAGGATTCATATATCCTTCTTTTGCAAATTTTGCTCAGAAGAAAAAGAAAAAAAAATGAAACTCTACCATTTAAACCATCTCTAGGACTCTTTCCAGGACCTTGAAATTGGCCTTAGAAGCGAGAGCCCTGAGCTTAACCTTCATGGGCTTCAATGTAATCTGGTCTGGATGCAGGGCAGATAAGCAGATTCCTTGTTTTTCAGGCTGCATGAGATGAGACATGATCTGGCCAATTCTCATCTGGAGGACCCAAGGTCCCAGTTCAGGCCCAAGGACATTTCCTAGTCTCCCCTCCCTTTCTCTTTAATCATACACCACACGCTCTGTGTTTCTGGAATGGCCCATCTTGGCTGGGGACTATGGATTTCCTGGTAAGATGTCAGCAAGTTGTGATATTTTTATTTTACTGTCCCACCATTCTTCACCTACAACAAATGTCCCCTTAATTGCTTCAGCATGAGCCCCAGCTAACATCCCCTATTCCTAAGGGTCTCTCAGTCCCAACCTTACAGTAAACTCAAGACATCTGAACAAGGCTGCTAGACGTGGCAGCTGGAATCCAGACATCACGGCCTATTTGAGTAATTAGCTGAGCTCCCATCCTGGGCTGGCCTCATTAGGGGGATCCAGATGTCCACTGCTAGAGTTGCTTTCCATCCCTGGGGGCAAGCTGTCTCCCCAGGTGAGGCCAAGCCGGTGTCTGTGGGAGGCATGTCAGGGCTCAGAGAGCCCTTCTTCATTTTCAGGGCTGCTAATTGAAGTGCAGTGGGAATGGAAGAGACACCAGCCATGCCTGCCAGTCCCCAAGGCTCTCTGTTCCCAGACATAATCACCGTCTGCACAGAGCTCTCCCCATCTGGGGGCAAGCCCAGCTGCCACAGCTCAATCGATGGTGAAGGGTGTTCAGGCCCAGTCATGCTGTTCGTCTGCAGCTCGGCTCCCACCATGACTAAATGGGAACATCTGGAAAAGGGCAGGGCAGGGCTGGGGTGAGGGGGATAAGGGCAGGGGAGGATTAAAACTGCTCTGTCTTTATGGGAAGATTTCCTGTGGTAATATGTGTCTCTTCTTTCCCGTGTGGTGGGAGATGGGGCAAAAGAGAATTTCATCCTAGAACAACCTGACAGGGGGTCCAGCCAGAGATACCAGCTGTTGTAAGGGCCTCCAAAATGCACTCTGCCAGGGAGATTATTTTCATCACAGTCTATGTGATGGCGCCCCCTGGGGTTTGGGGGTGCCTGACATGCGTGGCCACAGTACACCAGCCCTGCTCGTTAGTTTGTGGGCCTTTCTTGGCTTGACTGTTCCCAGAAGCAGGGCCTGAGGTAAGGATTTTGGCAGAAGTCCTTTATTTGGAAGGTGAGACCTGGAAGCACCAAGGGGGAGTGTGAAAACGAATTGGGGAAGGCAAAGAAGAAAGCTGTGTTAGTGAGTAGGTTGGGTTTTGGGTGACCAACCATCCTCTTTGCCAGGGACTGAGGTGGTCCCTGGGGCATGGGACTTCCCAGGCTAAACAGAGAAAGTCTCAGGAAAACTGGGAGAGGCTGGTCACCTAGTTGCGTTCATCAGTAGGTTACTGCTGCAGGCAACTGGACCCAGTCAATTTCATGTAGATGTGTAGACCTGGACGACAGTGTAGACCATGCCTTCAGATGACAAAGAGGGATAAAGGACAGAGGACAAAGAAGGGCAAAGAAGCTGGCCTGCTTACCCATTAGCTCTAGTCTGTTGTTGGTTGAGGGCTGCCCCCCGAAGGGGCTGGTTCTGTGATGACTCTAGCCTGCCTGCTGTGATACAAGCTTGATGCTTTGGCCAGTGAAAGAAAAGGGACCCAGAAGTGAATACAACACAGATCCTGCCTTCAAACAGCCTAATGTGATAAGAAAGCAACTGTCGGGATGAAGAGGTCACTTCTGAAATGTGCTTTCTCCCACAGACCTTTCTTCTCTGCAGGTGTCATTCTATCACAGATCTCCTTTCTGGTCCCCTTTAGGTTCTTCCACCCTTCTCTCCTCACACTCCTGCCAGCAAGAGGCAGCTGGGAGCTGTGTGTCATTGTGCGTGGTGGGCTGAAGAGCCAGTTTCGACCCCTGCAGAGGCTACACACAGCTGACTTAATCCTTCGTAATGGTAATCCCAGTTGTATTATAATCTGTACTCTTGGCTGGGGGTGGATTGGGCTCTGTGAGAGGGGAAAATAATGCCCCCCCAAAGATGCCCACACCAAATCTCTGGAACCCATGGATAGTTTGTGTTATATGGCAAAGGGGAATTAAAGTTGTAGATGGAATTTGGGTAATTCATTGGCTGACCTTAAAATAGGGAGAACAATCTGGATTATCTGAGTGGGACCAGTGTAATCACAAGGGTCCTTACAAGTGGAAGAGAGAATCAGAAGAGGAGGGTCAGAGAAGAATATGTCCTTTTGGAGGAAACACTCAAGAGCTTCAATGATGCTGGCTGTGCAGACTGAGAAAGGGGGCCACATGTATCACCTGTGAAAGCTGGAAAAAGCAAGGAAAAGGACTCTCCCCCAGAGCCTCCAGGAAGCAACACAGTTACCTTGACACCTTGATCTTAGCCCAGAGAGATCTGTGTTGGACTTCTACCTTTGGTAGCTGTAAAATAATGCAATTATGTTGTTGTAAGCCAAAAAGGTTTTTGGAGATTCATTCTAGCAGCCCCAGGACACTGGTACAAGCTCTCCTTGCTCCATTTTACTCAGTCATGCTTCCAAGTAAGAGTTCATTTAAACTTGGAGTTCTAAGGTTGAAAATGTGAAAGTCAATGAATCAGGCTAATGCAGTCTCTGCCTTCTCAGAGTTAATAGTCTTGTGTGGGAAACTGAGACTCAGAAAGTCATGGGCACTGGGCTAAAGAAGTTTCTAGGAACAGGATTCCTAGCCTGTCTGGGAATAACTATGGCTTTTTGGTATTGAGGCCCATCTTCAATGTTTGAGCTTGGTTTCATGAAGGAATGATTTCACAGGGCCTCTTAGTAGGATCCTGGAAATGTTTGTGGAATGTAATTGAGTTGAGTTGAACTTGGGGAAGTAGGTCCTTAATTTACATTGATGGTTTCCCCCTACACCCTGAGGAAGCCCCATCAATTTCATCCAGGAAGGCTTGTGAATGGAGATACCATGAGCACCCCCAAGATCTCCCTGGGGGGAGGAATAGAAAAGGAATCACCATTTCTATTGGGTTTATCTCTAACTAGTGTGGTTCCTTCCACACATAATTCCCAAGACCCTTTCTAGTGGTCTCTGTGATTTCTTCAGTGGCACTTGGGTCTGAACAAATTTTATTTGTTGAGCATGTGCTTCAGCTGGCCCGTGTCTGTTCTATCCCCACACGATATCTGCATGCCCCCAGAGTGGTCATGTTATGGTGTAATCTGCGTTTTCTCCTTTAACTCTCCTGTTAGACCATAAGCTGCCCAAAGATCCAACAGTGTCTTATTCAGTTTTGTAGAGTGACAGTTCTTAGCAAAGTGCTGGGAGGCTTAGCATACTCTAGAGGCTCAGTAGATATGTATGAAGAAATTGATGAATGAGCTGCTGCCCTGACTCACTCAAAGTTGGTGTTTCCTCCATAGAAATACAAAGTAGGAACTGTGAATTCAGACTTAGAGTGGAATGCTTTATGGAACACAGGACAATTGAGCTGACTGCTTAGAAAAGAGCAGAGCAGATGGGTGGTGGGAGTGTTGCTGCTTGTGTAGCAGGTGAGGAGAAGAGCATGGGCCCAAGTATAGAGTGTACTTGGGGACTAATGATCAGACTGGTATGGCCTGGGCACGGGATGCATGAATAGGCTCAAAGAGAACTCAGTTTCAAACTGTAGACTGGGTATAGGTCCTAGAGGTCTTTCAATCAAGTGCCAGAAATTTAGAATTAATTCCTTGGACATTAGGGAACTAAGAAGGGCTTTGGAGGATATGAGAAAGTAGGTTTTGGTGGCCATAGAAGTGTAGGGATTTTGTGTAGAGCTTCCCCCAGGGCTAATTAGCCTGAGTTACCAATCTCTTAGGCATTTCAAATTAAGTATCGTTTAACTTCCTGGGGATCTTTTAGTTGTGGCTCTTGTTGGGGGACCCTAAGAGAGAATCTAGGCAGTTTCTGGGTTGTCTTCAGCCCTAAGAAACTCTGGTTTGTGATTTTTCTTCTTAAGAATTAGCCTGGGTAGATGTTCTGTCCTGGGAGATTTTCTGGGGTTAGGTATCTCTTTTGGAACCAACCACAGGTCTCCAGGCCTTCAGAGGGTATAAATTATGGTTCCATTCAGCCTCTTGGATCCAAGGGGTGACGAATTGCACTGGAAGTATGTGTAGTACATGACAACTTGTCTCCATTGTGACATTACCCAACAGAAATACACAGTATGTTCTAGAAGGCTTCCAGGAAGTATGCTGGGAATCTCGTACAGTTTTGGATTTTCTTTCCTTGGATCACCACTCTGACCTAGTACCTGCAGAGAGGGTTTCTCCCTGAGGAAGACTATCTTGATCCTGGAAGCTGAATCATAGCCCCGCATCTGAGTCTTCTTTTTCTAAGTTTCCATGCTTAGGTTGGCTGAGGTCTTGGATCCCAGATTTTGCAAATCAGGAGAGACATCTTGCTCCCACCAGCTCTGGCCAGCTTCCCTTCCCTATAGCACAAATAAGGCCCAGGGATTGGCGAGAAGGCTTGGTTGAAGGATGATGGTCTACCAGTTTGTGGGTGGAATAGAGTGCTCAGGTGGGGCAAAAAGAATTTGGGGGCCTTAGAGAGGAGGGATGAAATTTGAGGTCATCTGTCCCTGCTCTCTGGAAGAAGGTGAAGCAACCGAGTCTCTGCCCTGTCTGGATCACTTTCTGGCATCCCCACCAATCTATCCCACATGCTCAATTCTTCCCTTTTTTGGACAATCTTGACAAAGAAACATTCGGCTCAGGGTTGGAGAGGTCAGGGGGAGACTTGTTCTTCTGGGCTTTTTTCTGGACGGGGGCATGGGGGACAAGGGGCCATCACACAATTGGTAGGTTATCATAGATGTATGTATGTAGCCTTTGCAGAGTCACATTTTTCTGATCCTTGCAAGATCCTTGCAGAGGGACTGTTTGCTGTGTTTGAGAGTGTGCATAGGTTTTAGCTGAGGAAGCACTCTGGGAGATGTTAGTCTGCCCTGTTTTATTTGCCATCAATTCATAGAGTCCCCGAGTCACAGAGCCGGCAGGCACACTAGGCAAAGGTGCCCTTGGTTTCCCCTGGTCACACAGGCAGAGGGTGTGAGGTCCTGAGTCGGGGGGGGCTTTCTCAGAGTGACACAGTGTGTCTCGTGCTTCACACAGTCTGGGGACTGAGCAGAGAGGATGCTGGATTGGCAGGGAGCATTTTTTTTCTTTTTTTTCTGGTGTATTTTTCCTGAGAGCCGGAGATGAGAGACGCATCTAAATGCCAGGCCCGCAGGAGGATAGGAAATAAGAGCTAACCATTGAGAAGGATTCTTCTGGAATACTTCTTCATGGGGTGCTCTTGGTTACGTTGGCTCAGGATCCCCCTTCACACATACTTGTTTGTGGAACATTGCATGCAGAGCCCATGTGTCTGGCCTTGGAGAGCTGCCAGAAGACAGGGCAGGGTTTCCAGATTGCTGGAATCTGAGGGGCTCCTTGAGACCCTGCAGAACTGTCCCATTAGCTGGGGCTTGGGTTGTACTCATGGTGCTGTCTTCCCCATGCCCTGCATGGCTAAGTGAGAATTTATACTAAAATATAAAGGCTGTAAAATAGAGGCTCTTCCTTCTCTTTGGGCAAGGATCTTTGCTGCCCAGAAGGAGGCTTTATAGGTCTCCCAGTGTTGAGGGGAGGGGTGTTTTGCTTAGTTAGACCAGGGAGGAATTTAGCTCACAGTTCTTTTTATTTTTTTCCTTTACTCTTCTTTGTTCTGTACTCTAACAGTGAGTCCCTCTAATTAAACTGTTAAATCAGGTTTAGTTACCTTTCTTGATGGGAGAATCTAGAACACAGATTGCCTTTCAAAATTCCTCCCAAGCATGTTAGTACCATGTTCCCATTTCCATGCTGTGCCTTTAGAGAGGAGGAAACAGAGGCACAGAGATTCAGAATAATCTCTGCTTTCCAATTCTCACACCATTGTTGATATCTTCCATGCAAGGCACACATTAATGTCTTCAAGACCCAGAGAGAGGCTTTTATGCAAAAAAGCTTGGCTGAGCTGCCCCCCGATTTTGCTCTGGGAAGATTAACCTGGAGTTTTCCTACTAGCTCAACACTAACGCATGCTGTGGCCTTGGGCAAGCAAGTTTACTTGTCCAGACTTTTGTCTCCCCTGAGCAAAATGAAGAAGCTGGTTTAGGTGGCTTCCGCAGACCATTCCCAGCTCCATGATCCGTCCCAGCCCCACCATGCTGCCTGCCCCTTGCACGGCTCTGCTGCTCCAGCAGGCAGACCTGCTAACATGTGGATTTATGTGGGACACTGGCTTTCCCCAGAAGCTTGTTTCCGCTGCTTATTACCAGAGGGACAGTAGGCATTAGTCTGCTTTGCTTATTGAAGCCTTCACTCCGAAGATTTTATGTAGTGATGGCAGCTTGAGCCCCCAGGACTGACCGCAGCAAACTTTCTGGTTGCACTTCAGTACCTCAAAACTGAAAAGTGACTTTAGAGAGCACTCCTGGGTGGGGAGGAACACACGATGCCTTGAACCCTTGGTAACTGCTGACCTCACTTGAGTGAGTCAGGGTGGGGGCATGTGTGGCGATAGGCAGGTTTGGAAGATGAGTTGTACCTTGGTTTCTTCTTTCTGTTGGGATTTGAAGAGTCAGGTTGACGGTGGTTATAAGTGGAGTGGGGGGAGTAGCTTTAGCCTTATGTGGAAAAGAAGTTGTTGAATCATGAATACAAATCATTCTGTGGATGGAGAATAGGAAGAAGGAAGTACGCTTTGCCTAGAATTAGTTCTGGGTGGTTAATCTTGTCTTTTCTTAGTTCTATAGGTCTCTAGATAGTAGAATAAGACTGAATCTAGATAGCCGTGGTATTTTTCAGCAGGGACCCAAAGATCCTGTCACTGGAGAGACTTCTTCCCAGGAGCTGGTTCATCTACAATTTCTGCCACATCTGTAAGCATAGGAACTGAGCATTTCGTGTAGCATCAATCCTATGAAATGCTCAGGAAGAAAAGGGTGTGTTCCAGTAAATTCCGAAAATGCCACAAACTCGTTTCCTGGAAAGGAACACCATGCAATACTATAGTAAACCCTCATATACCCTATAGGGCCAGGGAGACAATTCCATTTTATTTAACCCTCAGGCACCTAAGCATATTTGAGAATAAACCATCTACTTTTAATATCCCACCCAACCAGTGTTCTGTAGATTGGACTTTGGGAAATGCTACTCTAGGGTGAACTCTGACATTAGAAACTGTTGCTGTGGGTCTTCTTTGCTGCACAAATGAATAGGATTTTCTTTCTTTCTAGATCCTGGGGAAAGCATGGACATGGATTTATAGCTTATTTTTGATAAATTGACTAAGGGCATCCTAAAACCACAAGTTCAAGCTATAAAACTAAAAAAACACATGAAGTGAAAAAGAAAAGTGAATATAAGTCATTGGTATTACCATTGGAAAGGTATACTACACTACTTCCTTTTGGGAGGTACATGGTTGGGAGAGGGAGGGGCTAGAAGAGCTAAGTGGGTGAGAGTGAGGGTGGCTTGTCTAAATTAATACCTCCAGCTGGGGAGAGAGTAAGGATAATGAACGCTGTTTTAGGCTACATTCTTTAGCACACAGAGCCTGAGGCCAACATGCTAATCTTTTTTTTTTTTTTTTTTTTTTTTTTTTTTGGAGAGTACAATCTGAGGGCAGCAAGAGTGAGGGATACAGAAGGGAGGCACAGAAGGAGGGAAAGAAAAATCAAAAGTGGTACTTTATGGAGTTGGCCACAGCCTTCCAAGAAGACACATGGCAAGTCATCTGGGTAAATGGGAAATCCCTCTGGAGCGACTGGAAGGAATAATGTTGGAATATCTTGGAACAGTCCTTTGGACACTCGACTCTGGAGAGTAGTGAGAAGAATTTATCAGCTAGATCCTTGTACTGTTTGCCTCTCATGATTCAGAGTTGACCCGTTTTGGCAGCTGCTGGGAAAGGCAGAAGCTCCATGAATCCAGCTGGGTCAGAGCTGGGTGCTAGAGTGGCTGAGGCTCTGAAACCACCAGAACTTTCACCTCAGAGCAGGTGTGCTGGAGGTCAGTGGGTACCCAGCTCCTGCTCTGTGGAGACGCTGAGTCAGCTGGCAGTTTTTAAAGATGGGGGAGGGGCAGTAGTAGCAGCAGAGACTCTTTTGGCTGGGCAAGCAACTGAGGCTTAGGGGCAGGTGGGGCTCTTAAGTCTGGAGAGAAAAGAAAGAGTCTGGTATGAGGATTATCCTCAGAAATAGAATAGGGATATAATCCCTCTGGAAGGAGAGTGCAGTAAGTTACTTTTTTCTATTGTCAGACTTTGGGACTTAGGCATGATGAAATAGGATGGATAAGGCAGGCCAGATAGAAAATCAACCTGTTGACCATCCCACATTGCTGTCTGGCATTTTGGCAAAGGCCATATCCATGCGATGGAGAGTGGATATGAGCCATTTTATACTCTTTCTCCAAGCACCAACCTCCAGTCTGGTCTAGGAGGTGAGAGGCCTTCTGTACTGGGAGGTAGTTTTGCCTGTTCCAGCATTCAAGTTTATTTTGGTTCACCCTTGGATCATCTATACCCAGAGACCCATGCCTCCTTTGTGCGGAAACTCTTTCTCTTTGTGGTCTCCAGCTTGACACTGGCAGGTCTGGCTAAGCTGGGAGGCCGCATCAAGTTACATCTTTGCAGGGGCTCACAGGGATTCTTTTCCCCAAGCTTCTCAAGTGTTTTGCAAGAGAAAAACAAAAAGAAAGAAAAGAAAAAAAAAGAAAGAAAGAAAAGAAAAAGAAAAGAGAAAAAAAAGAGGAAAAAAAGAAAATAAAAGGAAAACAACCTGTCCTCTTCTACCACACAACTTGGGCAAGGATGCAGTGGCTTTGGAACCTCTGGTTTGCAGGGACAGAGCACCCTCCCCTTCTGGAAGGTTCAGCATTTAGCAGGGTGCCTTAGAATCATGGGACAAAGTGAAGCTGAGTGGGGATCAGAGGCTTGTAGCTGGGCATGAAGTCTCAGGGCTGGATAAGACTGGACCCTGAGATCCTCTCTAGTTGTCATTTTCACACTAGAATCTGCTGGCTGGCTCAGGATTGTTACATAACTTCACTAAGGTCACATGGCAGCATGTGAAGCATTGCATTCAAACTTGGGGATGCCTAGATCCAAAGTGAATCTCTTCCTTATCCTTTTAGCTAGAACCTCTCTTCAAGGCTCTCAAACTTGGCAGGCAGTGATGATATTTGGCTCTTTGAGGTCTTAAACTCCCTGAAGATTGATAGCATACTCCTGTCCCCAGAGGTGAACATTACTAAGTTAAGATAAATTTAGAATCTGGGAAATGTCAAGGTTTTCCACATTGCTATTTTCTCTTTGTCTCCTCCAGAGACTGGCCCTCCTATGTGCCTAGAAAAAGTTCTTGGGGGTAGTCCTGCCTGCAGGTGAAGGCTGGGTTTCCTTGTGGCTTGGGGAATTTCTGATCTGTGCCTAGGACTGTCATTCATTTACTATGGTGACTGCACTTTGTAGAGGTCATTATGGTCATCCTTTGGCTTCTGAGGATCATGGTTCCTAAAGAAGACCACAGCAGAAGAAAATGGCCTTGCTTGTTTTTGTTCTGGTTAGTAATTGTGAGATTTATCAAAGTGCCATTTATTAATGCGTTTGCATATAAATAGAACCCATGAAAAAATTGCTCTAATTTTGACTTTGCTTTGAAGGACCTCCCAGACAACTTATGTCATTGCTTGACAGAATGTTCAGAACATTTTTAGCAAGACTGTTACTTCATCTAAAAGAAATAAGATCCTGGAACAAAAGTCCTCTAAAGAAGAACCTCCCCCTGCCAAATATGCAACAATTAAGTTAGAAATACCATGGGTATCCCATGGCGTTTCTTAGATGCTATTTTATTTCAGAGGCAAAAGGAGTTTATTTTCTCTTTATGAAGACCAGTACAACTCAACAATAATATGTTGGCTCCAGAAAGGATCTTTGAAAGCATCTAGTGCTGGCCTAGTGATTTTCAGATATATTTTATAAAGACTTGGGGCCTCATAAAGGAGTTTCAGGGGTATCACATTTATTTTATTCACATTTCATTCTGGAAAATATAAAAACTATTTCAAAAGCTCCAATGAAAACAACACGTATCATAGATTGCATTTTGAGATGTGCATTTGAGAGCCCTAAAAAGTTAAGTTGT
This sequence comes from Mustela nigripes, assembly GCF_022355385.1. NCBI lineage: Eukaryota > Metazoa > Chordata > Mammalia > Carnivora > Mustelidae > Mustela > Mustela nigripes. The sequence goes on along the minus strand of NC_081559.1, from coordinate 27,414,835 downwards.
GTTGACAGGTAATTAGGGAGTGCTAGTTGCTCTAAAAAATTACATAATGGATCAAGTACACTAGAAGAATATAGCCTAACGGGTGTTTCTGAATGCTGGCCAGCTCTCCTTCAAGCAGAGGTGTGGAGACCCAGGCTCCTTCCATCTTGTGGCTCCACAATATCTCATCTGGGACTTCCAGGTTGTCTGGGTCCCTGTTTTTTGAGCAAGCACAAGAGCAAAAAACATAGAGAATTGTGTGTCAGAGGTGTGTGACAGGGGGGCTCTGCCCATCTTTCCACTCCTATGCTATTGGCTGGAAATATATTATGTGGCCCCTTTAACTGTGAGGGACTCTGAGAAATGTAGTTGACCAGCTAACCAGCCTCTGCCTTTTCAAGGGACTCTCTTAGACACATGTTTGTAAATCATGGTTTGCAAACATGTTTGTAAACATAGTTATCTAAGGAGTCACCATTTTTAAACCATTTATCTGAGTGAATCTGAATTTTGAGATGGTGTAATTATACTTAACAGAAAGTGTCAGCTTTTCTCCATAGCTCTGGATCTGATATTTTTTTGAATTCATTGAATCAGCCTCATCAGTCCCATTGTTCTTGTAAACAATCAAATAAATATCATATATTTGAACTCAGACAATATTGTATGCTAATGAAATGCTACTTTAACCTGTTATAAAAAATATGAAGTCCTAAAGCCTTGAAAAAAAATAGTGATCAGGTGTAATTTCCTCTTTTTATAGGAATGAGAGACAGAGAGAATAAGCTACTTGCCCAAGGTCATATATTGATAAAGAAACAGCTGATATTTGAACTCAGACTTCTTGGTTCTCAGTCCAGGGCTTTTCCTTCCATTTCAACTTGTTCCAGGGCCTCATGGCCCTCGTAACTTGGATGTTTTTCAGCCTGTTTTAATTTTTTCAGACTGCAAGGGAGAGAACAGCTGAAGCTCGGGGGTTGTTAATTCTGTTGTAAGTGTAATGTCTTGCATTTTTGGCCCAGCCCCTTCACGAACGGACATCCATGAAGCATTTGCTGGGCATCGATTTGATGCTGCATGTTGTACCAGAGCTGTGGGTGCAGCGTCTCAAAGGGCGCCCTTCTGCAGGGGGTCTTGCAGTCTAGCGGGGTAATAAAACAAAAGTGTGAATGTATATATTTGCAAAAAGTTTTATGAAGGAAACAAACAGGAGACAGAGAGAGAAACCCTAGGATAGGTGAGCTCTGTCTTTCAGATGGGGCCAGCAGAGGCCAGCAGCCTCCTTCCCCTCTGAACATTACCAGTGAGATTCTTGGCCTGCAAATGTGCGTTCTCGGTGTTTTGTAGCACATAAGCAACATAAAACTGTCGGAGGCTCCAGAATGTGCACAGATGTTAAAATAAGTACAAACAATTAAAAGATGAAAGTGAGTCAAGATTCCTCTAAGATCTAAATAAGAAAAGGGTTTTCCCTGATGGCTGATGAAGTAGCTAAGTCAACGATGAAAGACAAATAGCCTTTCCATTTTTTGAAAGGGTAGGTTGGGGGAAGGTTTTATTAAATATTCATTGGCATCCTTGTTGCCCTTTGGTTGTGCCAAAGTTTTTACATCTGCAACCTCCCCTAGAATTTTGCTGTGCAGATGAAAATTAAGACAGAGGAAGTGAGGCCGTATGGAGGCAGGGCTACTGGAGTGGACACAGACCATAAAGCAGTGAACACAGAACTTTGTGCTCTGTGTGTGTGTGTGTGTGGTGAGTGTATGCTTGTGGTGTGTGTGGTGTGTTGAGCTGAACACAGGTTGGTCCCCCAATAAAATGGCCCGAGAGCCAATGCTAAAGAGGAGAGCATCAGGGGAGTCACCTTCTCTAAAGGGGAGTGACGTGCTGGGAGTAAGCACGTGACATCTTAGAAAGCCAGGATTCTAGACCTGGGGGGCTCAGTCAGTTAAGCATCTGACTCTAGGTTTCAGCTCAGGTCATGATCTCAGGGATCTTTTGTCAAGCCTCACACTGGGCTCTGGGCTCAGCGTGGAGTTGGCTTCTGATTCTCTCTTTTTCTCTCCCTTTGCCCCTCCCCCTGCTCTCCCTCTCTTTCTCTCTCAAATAAATGAATAAATAAAATCTTTTTAAAAAAGATTTAAAGATCTTAAAAAAGATTTTATTTATTTATTTAACAGAGAGAGAGAGAGAGAGAGATGACAAGTAGACAGAGAGGCAGGCAGAGAGAGAGGGAGAAGCAGGCTCCCTGCTGAGCAGAGAGCCTGATGTGGGGCTCGATCCCAGGACCCCAAGATCATGACCTGAGCTGAAGGCAGAGGCTTAACCCACTGAGCCACCCAGGCACCTATGAATAAATAAAATCTTAAAAAAAAAAAAAGAAAGAAAGCAAGCCAAGATGCGTAATATAAAAGGGATCTTAAGGGATACCTGGCTCTACTCTCCCATTTCTGCATGACAGGACTGAGGCCAGAGAAGGGAAGTGACATGTGGGATGAATCAGTGATTGGAGTCAGGGCAAGAACTTCAGTGTCGCCATTCCCACCCCAGTCTATGCCAGGACACCATGGGGCCAGGGTGAGGGATGTGGCCATTAAGGAGACTTGGAGAAGGGGTTGCTCTAAAAGAAAAAAATAATTCTATTCTAGAAGATAAAACCATGCCATCCACCTGCTTTGGGTGCCTGAAGGAGGTGGTTAGTATGGAAAAGGGATAGAAACTTATACTCTAGCACACTGTAGTGACCACTGTCACTGGGGGCTGCAGAAAATGGCACTTCATATGGAAGAGTGGGTGAAAGATTTTGTGCAATTGTTTTTAAACATCTCAAGTTGAAATTGTGATTCTCCTGGTGACACTCATCCTTTATGGTCACAGTGATATTTTTATCTATTTTAATGAGATTTCCCTTTTTGTCCCTTAAAACATTTGAGTAAATTTGTACGAAGCAATTGAGTTCATTTATTTTTGGTGAAGACAAGGGATCTAACCTAATGATTTTTGGTCTTTGAAGGACCTGTGTCATCTTTCTTTCCCTCTATTCACCCTTCTTGCTTCAAGTGCCATTTCCAGATGGGTGACTCCTAAATTGACATTCCTTTTGTGAGTATCCCCTGTTGAATATTCATTTCCATCTCCTTATAACCCCAGATCAACATCATTCCTCTAAGCTGGGTTCCCCAGAAAGCAGACCCCAAGATAGAGACTTATATATTGTGCTAGTGAGGGTTCTCCAGAGAAATAGAACAAAAAGAATGTATATTTACATACAAAGAGATTTATTTTAGAGAACTGGCACATGATATTATAGAGGCTGGTAAGTCTAAAATCTCAGGGCAAACTGCAACCTGGAGACCCAGGAAGAGCTGATGTTGCAGTATGAAGCTGAAGGCCATCTGCTGACAGAATTCCCTCTTGTTTGGGAGAGGACAGCCCCTTACCTGACGCAGCCCTTCAACTGATTAGGTGAGGCTAACCTGCATTTTGCACTGTACTCAAAATCCACTGATTCAAATGTTAATCTCATCTCAAAACACCCTCACTAAAACACCTAGAATGTTTCACCACTGGGCACTGTAGTCCAGCCAAGCTGACAGATAAAATTACCCATCTCATGTGTGAATAGTTTACCTAGGACTCCAAAGAGGAGTAAGGGAAATGGAGAATGAAACAGGAGATAGAGGGAGATCCACTACAAAGACAGATTGCCAAGCTTGCCATGGGCAACAGGGTGACCCAGCCTGTGGCACCTTCTGAGAAGGGGAAACATTTCTCATCATCCCGATTGCCTACTGGGTGCCCAGTGGGCATGACTTCTCCTGTGCTTCTGGGTTGGACACATGTGAGTGGCCAGTGGTCCCGTCAGAAGCCGGAGCTCTATATGCCACTGGAGGCCAGAGAAGTGTGAGACTCCCCAGGGAAAGTGTCCAGGCCCAAGTGGAGCCACACTGCACCAGCGCTGAGCTGTGGTCCTTGCCCAGAGCCGGCTGCTGAAGCCGAGAGGCTGGAGCTGGTGCTCAAGAGGGGACAGGTGCCTTCGTCCCAATAGCCTTCTTCCCCTGCAACCCTTGTTTTAGAGACTGACACTGCATCTTCCAGCCACCAGGTCTTGGAGTCATTCTAGATTCCTCCATTTCCCTGAATCTTCCTATTGAATGAAGGCCCTTTACTTCTGTTTTTCTCTCTTCAGTATGTCTCATACACGTGTTCCTTCTCACCAACCCCTGTGTTGTCACCACCACCCATCAAATCTCACCGACTCTTCCTGTGGGTTCTTAAAGTAATTTTCCACCTGTTCTCCCTGCATCTGACCTTGGCCATCTCCCAGAGTGATCTGTCTAAAATGCATGGCTGAGTATGGACTGTCCCTTGCTTAAAATCCCCCAGCAGCTCTGAAGTTTGAAGATGACATCTCTTCCAACTCCTCAGATGGGCACAAAGGCCACCTGTAACGTGGCCCCTCAGATCTGAGGCTCCTCAGATGCTCTGCTCCTCTAGGGAAGAACCTTGGAAGCTACTCAGGGCAACGTGCTCTGGCGAGCTCACTACCCTTGGTCATGCTGGACACTTTGCCTGCAATATTCTTCCTCCACCTCCCTCCTCCATCTCCAGCCCAAGCTCTTACCTAGTGAACGTGTACTCCTCTTTCAAGACTTGGCTCATGTGTCACTTTTATTATGAAATTGTCCTGAGTCTTCCAGGCGGAGAATCAACCATGTTTGGTGCCCTTCTTGCATCATTCTGGGCAGCCTCTATTAGGTGCACGTAATAGGTAATGCACTCACTCTTAACACATCTGTCTTCCTCGGACATATAGTAATAGGTGCCTCAACCGCAGGGATCCTGTTCTGGCCATCGCTTTGTATCTACACCATGTCCTGCTTAGCCCGCACCAAACAGATGCTCAGCAAAGACCACTGCAGATGAGGCGATAGGGCTCAGAAGGGACCGTGTCCAGACTCCTGGTGGAAGGCCATCCTCCCTGAAACACTGAGACGGGAGGCTGGGATAAGCATTATGTCCTCCGGCAAGGTGCAAGAATGGGTGAGGGTCTTGTGCCTATGACTGTGTTAGGGCCAGACTGCCTCAGTGGAGGGGATACATTTTCTCCAGTGGAGCCCCTTCCCTTAGCATGAAGAAGTTGGACGCAGCTTCAGCAGAAGCTGAGTTGTTAAGGTCGAGCCAGAGTAGGTTGTGTTGGCCTGTGTCCGAGGAGCCAGTGCTTCTGGGTTCTGAGAATTTGTTCCCTAATCTCTGCTTCCAGGGCTCCAAGTGGCTGGAGTCTGCATGAAAGGGGCCTTTGTCTGATATGGGAATGGCTTTGGGGGCTAATCTCTTCTTGGATGCATTTTAATTCACTTTAATGGCTCTGCCTCCTGTCAGGCTTTTCTTCACTGGGTGGTGGGGTGGGGGTTGTTAAAGAGATTAGGAGTGAACACGAGCCCCCAAATCTAGCCTTCCTTGGAGGACGCTGTTGTAGGGAAACTGGTGTTCTGCACAATGTATTCAGTCGCTCTGGGAGGAGGAGAGGGGAGGGAGCAGTTTGGAGAGTCGGAAAATTATATATCTAATAAACACATGCACATGCGAACACCCCAGCGCCAGCCTGCTGTAGTTTTCGCCGCCCACCTCGTCCTGCTCCCCTGGTTGGAGCTGAAGCAGACAAGACAGAGTGATGTCATCCCCAGGACACTGTCCTTTCTCTCCCTCTCTGTCTCCTGCTTTTGTATAAACACAGCTGTTTGTGAGGAATGCTGGCTTGGGAAAACGTAAACCATCAGCATCTTCGACCTTTCCTCCCCACCACACACCCCTTCCTACTGAATGTGGGAGACTGGAATGCTTTCAGCCCGCCAGACCCATTATCCTCACGTCAGCAACGCCAGGCCTTTCAGCTTTCTGGTCGGGGGGGCTGGGGTGACGGGGCTTGGGGACTGTGCTAAGCCCTGCAGGGCAGACAGGAGCTTTGGTTGCCGGTGACACCTGAGACCACCCTTGGGACTTCTGGAGGAACACAGGGAGGGGAAGAGGGCTTCTCTCTTAGGCTGGGGGGTGTAAAGTAGAGGTTGGAGGAGTCACTGTAGAGGCAAGGGCTCACTGATCTGCTGGCTTTGTCCACGGAGCCCAGCCTCTGGAAATCAAGGGGAACTAAATAGCTGTGGCCTTAGGGTGAAGCTGTTGAAGAGCTGTGAAGAGGGCAAGCCCATTCGCCCTTCCTGAGCATTCACAGCCACAGTTTGGGTCTCCAAGTCTTCTACCATTTTAAGGCATAAACTTGGGGGCAGTGAAAGGGAGGAATAAAGGCTGAACTTAGCTTCTTTTGAAATCCAGAGATGATGCGGTGGGCAACAATTTATTGGGGATGGTTTTCCATTTCTGGATGGTGACCTTGAACCTTGGGGGTTAGGACTTTTTTTTTTTTTTTTTAAGATTTTATTTATTTATTTGACAGAGAGAAATTTGACAGAGAGAAATCACAAGTAGACGGAGAGGCAGGCAGAGAGAGAGAGAGAGGGAAGCAGGCTCCCTGCCGAGCAGAGAGCCTGATGCGGGACTCGATCCCAGGACCCTGAGATCATGACCTGAGCTGAAGGCAGCGGCTTAACCACTGAGCCACCCAGGCGCCCAGGACTATTTTTTTTTTCCCCCAAGCTACTAAATTTGGCATTTGGCAGAGAATAGGCTTGTTTTTTTGGCCCCTGTCCCATCCCAGTCTCCTAAGCCTCTCCCTGTGCCTCACTCTCCTGGGTGATTTTCTGGCCACAGCTGCAAAGGAAGAGAAACAGTGAAGACCCCCCCCCCCCCGAGCCGCCCTGCCCTTACCAATGGCCAGGCACCCTAGAACGATGGCTGCCATTGTGGAATGAATGGGATTCAGTGCTAGAGAAATGCGGCTGGGCGGGGAGCCAGTGGTCTTCTTTAGTCTCCTCTTGGGTTGCCAGGTGGAGAGAAGACAAACCTTCACTCACGATTCCATGTGAAGTAGACATCTCGAAGTCCACGCTCTGGGCCACTGAGGCGCCACTTGGCTCCCAACTGCCTTTCTTGCCTGCAGTTTGCAAGGCAAGGGGAGATCTGCAGCCTTGCACCTCCGGATGCATGCTAAGTGTCAGGTAGGGTGCTAGATACTTTGCATCTGTCCCAGTTCTGTTCTCACAACAACACAGTGTTATTAAACAGTGTTATTTTATAATTAGGGATAAAGAAGCTGAGATAGAAGTAGTTTAAGAAACACTATCTGATGCGTTAGGATGGAGCCAGGATTCACACCAGTTTGAATTTCAATGTCCATGCAGTCCAGGAATTCAGGAGATAGGAGTAGAAAGAACCCAACAAACCCGAGAGATAGAGATGCAATTGTTTAGGTGGGGTGATTTGAGGGCTAAAAATAACACCCTTCACCTCCCCAGATATTCCTCCTGCAGCCTGAAAATCACATCATAGAGCCCTTCCTTTGAGTTAAGCCAAACTCTGCTTTTGAATGTGAATATTTCTGGGAAGGGGAAGTCCTTTAGCTACTAAGATGCTCTATTAAAAAACAACAACAACAACAACAACAACTCTCGTTTTCTTTTAAAATGTTTTCCTTTAAATTAACTGTGTTCTTTGTAAAGTAATCCTTAACAAAAAGTAGTTGGTATCAGAATAAATGCCTGGCAGGAGACCTCTTAAGGGAGTTGAGAAGTGTTAATCTTTGACATTTACTATTATAAGCGCATTTTAAGTAATTCCGAGAAACTGATAAAATCTGTTAGAAGAAAAGGATTTCTCTGTCTCTCTTTTTTTTTTTTTTAAGTAGTAGAATATTTCACCCTTCTGATCTAAATAAAAGATAGATGGGGTGTTAACTTTCTGAGATACACCTACATAAATGTAATCGTGTGGGGTTCTGCTTCCAAGAAGAAAAAAGAAGGAAATTAGAAAGATAGTTTGAAAGCTTCAAATATTATGAGATGAGATGATATTTGTTAAAGTGAAATGAAGAGAAGCTATTATTATTTCTCCGAGGACTTAGAGCTACAAGGAAGGAAGAGAGAGGAGAGGAATAACATCCTGAGGTAGGGTTTCCCAAGTTTTCTGGGGCTCACTGGGCCTTAGGTTATCAATAAGTGCTTCATGATTGCAGAGTTTTCTGGTGAAATGCATTTGGAAAACACTGGGTTAGACCAAGTGAAGCCTGTCTCTTTACAATAGGAGTTACCAGAAATTGTTCAATAAATAATTTTGCATCATTCTTCTCCCGGAGGGTGGACGGGATAGTATAGATGGTTTCCTAAAAGTTATTTTTTTGGGTGATGGGTGAGTGGAGGGGTGTGGAGGAGCTGTCATTTCACAAGATCAGCATTCCCTGGGACATAATTTGAGAAACAGTCTAAAACAGTAATTTATTTGCGATATGATTCGGCAGTTCCGATGACCTGCATTTAAATTCTAGCCTCGCCACTTAAAAAAGATGCAAGCTTGGGCAAGCCATTTAACTACCCCACGCCTCTGTGTCTTCCGTCTGTCAAAAGGGACAAGTGATATTCTCTATTTCCCCAGTCATGAGGATTACATACAGAGTACTCACTATAGAGTGAGAACTCAAGAAACACTAGCTAGCATTGCTATTATTTTTGACATTGTGTCCTGGTCCCTTCTGTGTATTCTGACATCAACCAGAAAGGGAAAAACTGACCAGACATCTCTCCATCTTTCTTCAAGTTCTTTCCTCCACTTAGAAAGCTTTGCCCACCCCATCTATGCCTATACAAACAGCAAGATCTATCTCAGTGCTGCTTTGGCTGCGAAAATCCTGGATTCTTCCACCATTCCTGCTTCTGAACCTTCAACATCCTTTTGTAGGGCTCTTAGACTCACAACATTTGACTTTTTATTTTTATGTAACTTCTTTTGTCCTTGGAAAGATGTTTTCTTTATCTTTGATTTTCTGGTCCTGGGGGTAGTAGCTTCACTGGCTCGATCTCAGCTAATGCTTGGCTGAACTGTTACATTTCAGAGCCCTCTACCTAGACACAAATGCTCCTTAGTGAGCTAAGTCCTTACCTATACATGTGTCACCAAACTTTTTTATAATTTGGCAAGGATTGGTGAAAACTAGCCCTAGTCTGGGCCCGAGGCACAGAAGGAGGGGATTCCAGTAAGAAGAAAGAGGATGAGGTAGGTACTGTGTTGGTATTTTTTTTTTTTTCTCCCTTAGGAAATTTCCAGTTAAAAACATTCTCTGCCACTTTTCCTAGCCATGCCTACCCTGGGCGTGGATTTTGGGATGGATATTGTATGCTTGGGGGAAGGTAGAAGAAAAGCAGAGACAACTCCTGGCTACAGTTTTACTGACAAAACCTTAATACTCCATAGTGGCGGCATTTATTTTGCTCATTCATTCAACAAACATTTACTGAAAACCTGTGTGTGCTGAGCACTGGGCTGGTGTTGGGGATATAGAAACGAGCAAGTCGAACCTGATCTCTTACTCTCATTAAACTGCAGTCTGGTGGAGGGGTAGTCAGGTCAATAAAATGCATAATTGCCAAGCCCAGTATGTAGTGGGCATGTCATTGGTATTCATTTGTTGACGGACTGAATAAAAGAATAAAGACAATATTGCTGGGCTGCTGTGTGGGTTCGCTCGGGTCTTGTGTCCTGCGTACCTCCAGAGACTTCACAGAGACAAGAGATGAAGCTTGGGGTGCCTGGGTGGCTCAGTGGGTTAAAGCCTCTGCATCCAGCTCAGGTCATGATCTCAGGGTCCTGGGATCAAGCCCCGCATCGGGCTCTCTGCTCAGCAAGTAGCCTGCTTCCCCTTCTCTCTCTGCCTGCCTCTCTGCCTACTTGTGATCTCTGTCTGTCAAATAAATAAATAAATAAATAAATAAATGAAGTTAGAAACATTAAAAAAAAAAAAGAGATGAAGCTTGATCCTGTTCAGGGTGAGGTGGTAGATCCTTTTAGAAATCAAGTTGGCTCTGCTTCCAGATGGGAGTGGGTATTCCGTCCCAAGTACCCTACCTTAGAATGGCACATGCCTCTGCACCCTTTCTTCACTGTGGTCACCTCTCTCAGAGATCACAACCCTGTGCCCACACTGTGCTCAGTAGTTTTGTCACCATCAGTTTGTCTGTCCCCTTGCTCTAGGCTTCAAGGGACCGATCCTGGTATCCCCTGGCCCAGGACACAGAGCCTGGCGTGGATTAGGTGCTCAGCACATGATTGCCAGAAAAATGAGAAAAATATCCTCTAGGACACCTTTAAACAGAGGACCAGAAATTGCCTCTCAGCTCCTTCTGAATTTGAAATCTGAACCACATTAGCAAGCCCTTTCCCTGAACCTGACTTGAACTTTAGTCTGCTAAGCAGAAAAGAGAGACAAGCAAGTGTATAATGGGAAGAGGAGCAGATGCCCCTCACCTGCTCATGCATTCCAAGGCTGATCAGGAGCCAGGTGGAGCTGGCAGGAGTGGATCCTGAGCCTGGGAACCTACACAGCCCGTTGGGTGTATGCGGGGTCTGCTGTGACCCACAGCTGAGGTCTGGTGCGAATACCCACAGATGCTCAGGGGGCAGGAAGGCACTGTGTGAAACACAGCCCACCCCTGTGCTGGGGGAGACTGCACTCTGCAGGTGGGGATAAGGTCTGAAGGGCAGAGTTGTCTTTCCCCACTGGGGGACCTGCAGCAAGAGGCCCCACAAATGTCTGGGATTGGGGGGGTAGAATATAGAGGGAAGACCTGGGTTGGATGTCACCCCTTCTCATGCTCCCTGGAGGCAGAAAGAGAGTGAGAGAGAAACAGATCATTTTTCCATTCTATTCACATAGGAAAATGAGACAGTTGCTTATACTTCATTTACACATCCACACCCCTCCTCTGGTTGTGGGCAAAGCCTGGCAGACCTGTGGAGCTCCATGGAACAGGGGAAGACAACGATGTGAGAGAGAAGCTTGTTGGCTCCAGTCTTCAATTCTAGGAGTGTCATGAATTCCTTTCTAGGAGAGGTTGTAACCAAGAATATGTGGTCTAAAGGGACCTCTGGGGTTCTTCATTCCAACCTTGTTTCTCATATGAAATGTCTGAATGCTGTTATATCTAGTCTTGAGGGAATAGAAACATATTTGGGGATGCAGCTCTGGGGGTCGAAGAAAAATGACTGCCTCACGGATCCTTGCTGAAGGGGAGGAGATTCATAGAGTCCCCCAGTTTCTACTATGCAATTTTGCTGGCTCTCTTATTCCCTACAAGTGTGGCTTCTGTATTCACTATTACTCGGGGACCCCTGGCTGAAGTGTTTAGTGAGGGGTGAGGAAAACAGGAGTTGCATACAGTATGATTTGATGTACCCTTCCCACTCAGGGGGTCCATTCTCAGCATCTGGCCTAGTCTGTGCCTGGAAGACTGCATTCTCAGGGAAGAAGTGGAAGTGACTTGTAACATTCCAGCACCATTTTGGGGCCCAGGAATGAAACGCATGGAGTTCCAAAGGCCAAAAGGACAGACTGAGGGTTCACAGTAAGGACTGGAGGCCCTGGCCCATCCAGCAAGGGGTTGCCAGGCACTGGGTTAGAGGCAGAAGGGTGGTATCCTCCCATCTGAACGAATTTTGTTTCCTCTTAGAGGCTCTGACCATCCATAGAGCATAACCGTATCTTTTCAGATGATGGCTCTAGTGCCTCTACTTTTCATTTCACCCCTTCCCTCCAAACCTGACCCCACTCATGGTTGAAAAGTTCAGGGGAGGCAGAGAGGGGATGAGCAGAAGGGAAATAGATGGGGTTTTGGAAATGGTCAATTGGTCTATTAGGTGGACAATGAAGGTCAGCTAGATAAGTTGTATCAACTTGGTTTATATTTGGAAACTGTGGACTACAGAGTATGTTGGCCGAAGTCCTCAGAGGTTATAAGAACAGACACACTAGATCAAATTTCAGTTCTTGGGGTTTATTTCAGAGATGTCAAGGAATAAGGAATGTAGAGTAGTTTGGAATGTTACCTCTCAGCAGCATGGTGTGTGGAACCTGGTGCTTCTAGGACCAAGAGTTATGGCACTAGAGCAATCTCTTGACCTTATTTGGGATACACCATGATTTCTAGGAACTTGTCTTCTTCCATATGTATTGACCTTGTCTATTGGTTAGAATGTTTCCAACTGCAAGAAACAGAGCCTCATACTTCTTTAAATGATAGAGACACTTAAAATCTCACACAGAGAACATCTAGCGGTGGTATGGACTCTAAGCAAGGGATGCTTATTAGATCATTTCTTTGTAATTTGCTCAGTTTTTTTTTTTTTCCCCCTTCTAAGGATTGGTCTTGGCTCAGGCCACCTTCTGTCCTGGTTTTAAGATGGCTGCCCATAGCAGCGGGGGCAGCAAGCTCTCTTATTTCACATTCAGGCAGACAGGGAAAACACGGAATAAAAATCCTTCCCCAGCATGGAATGAAAGTCCTTTCCTTCTACCTGGTTGTTCTACTTAAGTCATGTGCCCATTTCTGGGCAAATAATAATTGTTATAGGAATGCTGTGTGCTGAGTGGCTTAAACCTGATTACTTGAGCCAAACTCTGGTCAGGGACATGAGACTGCCATGATTGAAGTAGTGGAGTTAGAACCCACATCTGAGGGCACACAGAATAATTGGCAAGAGCAGACACTTGAACAAACCCAGAGCTTCCTAGGAAGGAGAAAGGGGTGAGAGATGCTGGATGGATATCCAAGTGAGTTTACATTGCCTAGCATTTAAGCATCTCAAAAGGGAGCTGCCAGCACCTGTGTGGTTCCTGGGTAGATTTCATACTGTTTCATCTCTGACATCAGTGGTCTTACCCAAAATCAACTGATGTGTGGTTGTGGTTGCCTTTGACCACTCTAGGTGGTTTAGCTCAACTCGAAGCACAAGTTATAGCAATTTTTGCAGGGAATGACTGCATAAAAGGAGTCATATAACTGGCAGGCTCCTAAGACCTTTATGGTGGATCTGGTTCAGAAATTTTAAGCCCATTGCTCAAGGTCACACACTACTGAGTGGCAGAACCCGCACTAGGAACAGGTCTTATGGCTCACATTCCAGTGTTCTTTCCATAATACCAGAGGCATGTCAATGCGGTGAAAGTGACATCAGCCCTTTCGTGGTCAGGATATGGGTGAAGAATGCAAATTTTGATCTTGGGCAAGTTCCTTAACTTCTCTAGGTCCCAGTTTACTCACTACTAGAAAAAGGAATCTTATAAGGAGATATTGAGAGTACCTTCCAATTCTAAGAATCTATGAATAGCTTTAGATCATGCTTCTCTTCCAAGAACCTGACAACACTTGTTCTATTAGATCATTTAACTGCAGATTATTTGTTTAAATAGTTTCCCAGGAGTGACCCAGAACATCCTACATAATAAACCAGTTGTTAAATCATAAACAATATGGACAGGATTCATCATCATTGTGCTTCCCAACTGAATATTCCTGGGGCCTTCTGGTTACTTGGACACTCCAGCTAATGGAGTGTTGTCAGGGATTCCCTACGTGGGTGACCACTTTTCCAAGAATTAGAAAAAACACACTGTAACAAACACTAGAGCGCTCCTGGAAAAAATGTGCTTTTTTTTTTTTTTTTTTTTTTTTTTTTTTATAAAACAGAACTGTGAAGAATCAAAGAACTTTGTGTTCTTCTTTCACCTTTTTCTTATCTGGGTGTCCTTGTTACTCACCCCACACCCCGTTACGATCAAGTTCTCAATGTGGACCACGAATCCCCACTTAAGTAGTTGAGGTTTAGCATGTTATAGTTCCTAAAGTATTTGCAGGAAATCTTAAAGCCTCCAGGCCCAAAGGAATATATGGCTAATGATGGAGTTTATGGTTCAGCGTAAGAGATGGGATGGGGATGAGGATGTCTTCTTAGAGCATTTCAAAGCAGAGAACCTACTCTGTTTTCCCCAAGAGGAATAAGAAAACCCCAATGTTTCAGGTGTCCTTCAGAGCATTAGTTGCTGCTACAAGGAGGGCATGCGGGAGAGGAAAAAGGGTTACTTGAATTTGAGAGAATTTATGTGGGGTGCTCTCAATCCCCTCACAACAGTTCTATGTTATCCCGATGAAGAGAGGATATATGATGTGAAAGTACATACTGTTAAGATGAAAAAAATGCAGAAAAATAAGAAGAGTATGATTTTATTTGCATTAGTCAGGATAGTCTAGGCTCTTCTCCAGTAACATATAAATATCAAATCTGAGAGACATACCACTACCAAGGCTTATTTCTTACTCATGTCCCACTCCAGTGTGGGTCCGTTGGCTCTCTGATGTGGCTTTCTTCCAAGTGGGGACCTGGAAGCCATGTTGCCACCATCTTGTAATTCCATCATTTCAGAATTCTTTACCTCTGGCTATGGGGATGAAAAAGAGGCAACAAGGAGAAGGCATTGTTGACATAATTGCTTTGGACCAGAAGTGACATATGACTTCTGTTCACACTCTCACTGGCTATAACTCAGTTGCATGTTCCCAACCTAACTGCAAGGGAAGCTAGGAAACATTTTCTACTATATGCCCAGGATTAAGTAATAATGTGGTGAATACATAGTGTGATATGGTTTCTGCTACATCATTTATGTAAAAAAGAATAAAACTAGCTGTGTGTGCGTGTGCATGTGCCTGTGCACACTTAAGCAGATAAAAAGAAAAATGTCTAGAAGGATATGCACCAAAGTTACCTCTAGGAAAGGAAGCAGGATTGAGATGATAAGATGAGGTGGGCTTTCAGGACTTAATCCTTTTTTTTTTTTGTATTAAGTTAAAATTTTTTATAATTGTAGATCCATGAATTATTTGTATTGTGAAACAAAAGGTATCCTCCTCAAAGCACAGCGTAACTTGTCAATGGTTTCATAGCAAGAGAAATCTGCCAGACTCCAAAATTCTGCGTTTCATTCTTTAAATCCATTCTTTGTGTCGTCCCATAGTCCCTGCTTTTTAGGATTTTTCTCTAGTCTGCTGGGGGCTGGTGTTGGTGGATTACTTAGTGATGCCCTATTGGGAAGGAAGAGTGGAGGGCTCACTTTTCTCACACTTAATGAAGAAGCATAGAGGTGCCAGGAAGAATGCTGGGATCAGTATCAGCCCCTTTCTCTTCTAACCCAGAGATCTAAAACTCAGAAGGAGAGCCATTTAAGCTATCGTTGACTCCAGACAATGTTGGTGAGATTCTCTCCCTCTCTCTATCACTTTGCTCTCTTATGCAGTGGCTCTATCCTCAGAAAGAGTCCTCTTTAAGGTGGCAAAATAGACATCAGACAAAGTTCCCAGCTTAGGTAATGGCAGCTGAGCACCCCCAATGGCAAGTGCATTTTAACAACAGTTTTACTCAGAAGTTCTTGTCCTGAGTCTCTCTGGCTTGTCTTGGGTCATGTGCCATCACCTTGACTTTGATCAGTCATGGAAGTAGACAGGGCAGTAGAGTCAGACATAGGGCCCAGACACAGGACTGAGCATGTGGGCAGGGGTAGTTTCCTGAATTGCATTTACAAATGGAAGAGAAGACTGTTTATTCCATGGTGACAGGGCAGCAAGGAAGATAGTTTCTGCCAGGAAGCTCTTTCAGAACTCCTGATGTACTTCCAGGAAGGTGTCCATGTGCTCATGTGGGACCAGTTGCTCCCCCTTCTTAGACGAGACCTCAAAGAAGGCAGGGGTCCCTCAATGTACCTCGTGATGAAGGTTAGGAGTGTCTGGAAGACCTGCAGAATTGAGCTGGGATGGTGAGAACTCCATCAGATTTAGTTTAGTCTGCTTTGATGGAAAGATTGCCTTGGGCTGAGTCATTTTCACACTCCCAGCTCAGGAAGGTGGAGGAGGGCCCAGCAGGATCCAGGATCTGCAAATAAAACCGCCATCCGGCAAAACGGGCCCTCGCAGCATCTTGATGACAGAGCATGGCGCTGTGGTCATGCTGGCTTCCGGGTCACTATGGGGCTTTGGATTTGCCAATCCCTGCTGTCCGCTTTACCATGGCATATGTTGACCCACACAAGCTGACAATGCACCCCAGCGGGTCTCTAAGACACCTATAGAGGCTGTCCTTCTTCTGAGCCCTCCTGGTAGCATGCCGCCTGTCCCATTCGCTACTTGTTTCACAGTTCAGGGACCCTGGGAGGTCACCCAAGACCCAGTTTTGCTCTTTGGAAGCGTGGAGACCTTCTCAGAGAGATCTGAGACCATCCCCAACCCCCAGACCTCATCTAGATGCGATGGCAGAGACAGGACAGCTCTGAATTTCCAGGAAGGAACTCCAGGATTCTCATCCCCTCCCAATGAGAAGGTAAGAGGCTCTAATGGACAGGTGATCCAGAGTCCAAACCTGTGATTGGTCACTGGGTGTGTGAGTCAAAGAGTTCCAGAGAAGGAACATTAATTTTATGAAGGTCACATGGTTATTTAGTTCATTTGTGGTTTTTGACAGACTGAGGCTACCAGAGCCCAGAATTTGGTTCTGTCTTGGTCATGGCTTTCCTCTATTACTCTACTTCCCAGATGACTTTCTCTGAGTGGAGTGGGAGGGCAAAAACCAGACAGGGACAGGAGGGCAAGAAGAGCTTGGGCTTGGGGGCTATGCCCACTTTTGAGGTTAAAGAAATTTTTCTTTCTGTGTTTCTTTACCATTTTGCAAAGTTAGAATGCCAGAGCCACAGGCGTCCGCAGGTTCTCCTAGTTGTTCTCTGTCTTTGTACTTTTCCCCCACAGAGGCACTGAGGAAGATGGCAGAGAAGGGGTATCCCAGGTCCCAAGTCATGGAGCTAAAGGAGGTGGGAGGGAGGTAGTGTTTAGGCAGACCTTTTATTCTATAAAGCTCTGTGTTATCATCCAGGGCTGTTCCACCATGAAATGGACTGTCCTGTAAAGTTGTGAGCACCCTGTCAATGGAAGTGGCCAAGCAGAGGCCAAAGGACCAGCAGACAGGAAAACTGTGGGGAGGAGGTTTCTGAGCAAGAGCGAGTTCGAAGGACTCCTGGAATTCCATGAGTCTATGGCTCAGCAGAATAAAATTTCCCCAGG
This sequence comes from Mustela nigripes, assembly GCF_022355385.1. Lineage (NCBI taxonomy): Eukaryota > Metazoa > Chordata > Mammalia > Carnivora > Mustelidae > Mustela > Mustela nigripes. The sequence continues at coordinate 27,397,817 of NC_081559.1, read as the reverse complement.
CTCAAGATCGATGGGGCTCCACTGCCGTCCTTTTTCTGGCCTTGGTCTGGCTGGGATGGCCTGGCTGACATCCAGGAAGTGTGGGCGCGAGGCCAGGCCTGGCGGTGCCTTGCAGAGTGCATGAACCTGCTGGGACTTCCTCTCTGGTCCTCATCAATGACTGCTTGGATTAATCTCCAGGAAGACGAGCATTGCCACACTCTTCACCGAGTTCTCTATGCCATTTCCCGAACCATGCACTCCCCTCAAAGCCACAGAGTTACGTATTCTATTCGTGCCCTCAGAGAAGACAGACAGAAGGAGAAAGAGGCTTTGACGCTCTCCTGAGGTCCCTGCAGGGAGCATGCTTGTGAGTGGTAAAGCCGGAGAAAGAATTTTTCATCTATTTTCTGTCATCTATTTTCTGTCATGTCCCCTCAGAGTGGACCCTGGGCAGGGAGAGCATGAAGTGAGTAGGGAAGGGACAGGCAGGGTTTGTCTTGTCTGATTCCTGGATATCTCATCCCCATTCGATAGTGGAGCCAAGAATGGACAAAGACATGAGGCCACCAGATAAGATAATGTGCAGAACTGCAGTGGTATCTGGGCTGCGTGGGGCCACACTCTAGGCGGGGGTGAGGGGATGCCACTGAACGCTGGCCTGAAGGGCCTGGCATGAGCCTCATGACCTTGTTGGTTAAAAGAAGGAATTGGGGCCCCTGGAAAGTCTCACGGGGGCTGTTGGCAGAGCCCAAGCAGGCCTCCAGGTTTCCTGCGATCTTGTACTCCTTCTACCAGGAAAAGCTGGCATGCTACCCCTCCTTTTACCTGGCTGTGTGAACGGGATCCCCCGAATGTCTGAGCTGCAGGAGACACCCCAAACTATCTCTTTTCCCCCATTGTATATGTGAGGAAAATGAGACTCAGAGCAATAAAGGGCTAAGACCATACTCAGAAAGAGGAAATGACTCGTTCCAAGTGACACGGCGTTATAGGTAGGCTTGGGTCCCCTGCCCCCCCCGCCCCCGGCTTGCTTGTTCCCCCTGTACCAACCTCAGACTCCATACCATCCCATCCCTGCCTTAGCAGCCCTCCCCTCCCTGCCCCTGAGGGAGCGGAAGCTCACAATGGCAGTAAGGGGGGTCCATTGGTTGAGAACTCTGCTGCACACAGGTTGCGAGGACCAGTGGGTGCAGGTGCTTGGGGTGTTTGGGATGGGCACCTGCACCTCCACAGGGGCCTGGGCAGCATAGCCCTCCTGGTGCCCCTTTCTTACGCCTCCTTTCGGAGTGATTGGTCCATGTTCCTCACCCCTCAGCAAGGCAGTGGCCGAGTTCACAGTCCATCTTCCTGACTGCCCATTCTCCAGCCTCGGAGCCGGTGGGAGACTCTAAGTCATGCCGTAAATCAGGGAAAGTTTCCTGGAGAATTCCTTGAGGCCCAGAAAGAACATTCTCTGCTGAATCAGAAGATTTCTGCTCCCTGGTGGCTGTAAGCCCCTTAGAACGTGTGCTGTGACTTTGACAGGTGCTGGGTCGGGCAGGATGTGAAACCCTCACTGAACTTTGTATTTTATTTCCCTCTGTGATTGCAGAAGCATAAGCAGGACACAAGCTCCCCACAATCTTCTGCTTATCCCTCCTTAGGGCCTGGGAGCCAGAGTCTCCTGGATGGGAGGGCTCTGGGCAGGGCCACTGCCTTCTCCACTCATGGCACTCATGGCCCTGTGCTGGTACCCAGCCTCTCCCTTCAGGCAGCATCAGGCCCTCTGTGCCTCTGTCCTGGGCTCTGTCCACCATCTGCTGTCTTCATGACTTTAATGCCTCTCCCTTCCCAGGTGTGCCCTCATGACCTTGTGTAAATCACACTGGGACATGGAAATTGATCCCATGCTCCAGGAAGGCCACACCCCCGGCTTTTCCCCAGGCACCTGTTCCATCACCTCTGTAGCCCTTGCTGTCAGGCAGTTCTTTGTGGTTGACCCAATTTCACAGGCCGGAAGTATTTCCTCTTTCCAACCACTCAATGGGTGGCAGCATCTGGGGTCAATGTGGAGTGCGAGACAGCCTAGACCTGGCTGTGAATTTTCTGTCACCTGCATCTACCTGTCCTTCCTTAAGGATGCTTAACTCCCCAAGCACTTTCCCACCACCATTTCATTTGGTCTTTATTACTGTGAAGAGCACTGGCCTGGAATTCCTAAAGTGAAGACAATTCAGGGACCCAGCCAAAGTCCCCAGGCTGGTGTGGAGCAGGGTGGGGCCTGTCATCCCACTCCTGCCTGAACATTTGTCTATCATCTGGGCGCATGTCTCTGTCATTGCTTTTGTCACCTCCCTGAGCAGTCCTTCCACTCTTCCTGGCGTCTTTCCTAGCCCTACAACTGCGTGGTTCCCCCTGTGTCCCATCAGCCTTTCCCTGGCCTCTGACCCCACAATCCTGAGCAACACTGACGCAACAGGGACCTCAGCCACCATGCAGACACCCATACCACACACACATGCACACACATACCACC